>NC_091283.1:768558708-768882874 GCF_032444005.1 Ranitomeya imitator
TGTTGTATTGTCCTGGAATTTTTTTTAACCATGACAACCATGCCCGTCAGTCTTCAATCAGACACTCCTGATTCATGAGTCAAAAGCTGGATTAGTGGGGTGCACCAATGTGCGCCTTGCCACAAATCCTAATCCAGACCCTGCTGCAGTAAAATTTGTGGCCACCTCATGAATTTGATGAATGGTGGACACCATGCTCTGTCCTGCCACAACTCTACCCACTTTATAACAAAATTTTGTGACTTTTCTAAGCTTTTTACTCCTGAATACCGGCATAAACGCATTGATGCATCTCGCCCATCATGGCACATACCCCTACACTAATAAAATCCATAACAGGTAAAATGGCGCATTTGTTATTTGTTAATGAACGTGTGGAATGATGGGAAGCTGGCGGAGTACTCGCAGGGATCACAATGTTTCTACTGTTCCCCTTCTGTGTCATTAGGATTTCTTAGAAAACGGATAGTATGAATTCATTGTTATTTCCTATAAATGACCACATAGCAGGAAGCGCACTTCAGCCCCATGGTAGTGGAGGTCACCATGATTTTCACTACATCCTAATCCACATCAAGGATTGTTTGTAAACTGCTCATTGCATCGGGAAGAAATAATGGCTGAGATGATATAGTAAAGTATAGTAATGTCAGCCATGAAACACAATATGCTAAGAATTAAATCTTTGCAGCTTTTCTCATATACTGATGACACTGGAATGCGGTGGATAAAAAGCTGTTATCTTAGATAAAGACGTTCTTTCCTAATACATTGTCCACATTCTTCTTCCAATGATGTAAATGTAGGAGGACGGCAGATTTGAAGGTCCGACATTGGCACAAGCTATTGAGCTGTTCGGAGGAAGACGATGGAGCGCAAAAAATACAAGCACAGGGACACTATCTAAGAGCACGGAGAAACCCAACGTGCAGCGCAACAATACGCTGGGGATCACGGCAGCCAAGAAAAAGAAGAAAGTACTTATGAGGGTAGAACATTGTGCTGTTTCATCCTGTTCTGCTGTGCTTCATTGTTCTTTTTCATCCTCCTTTTTGGTTTTCAATATGGTTTCAAAAACTTTTTTCATATGTTTTAAAGGAGTATTCTCATCTTTAAGATCCTATCTTAATATGTAGTAGGTGTAATAATATTAATATTAGCAAATACTTCCAGTTAGAAATGTAGTATAGTTCTTCTGATTTGCTAGGCTGCTTACTACATGTGCAGGCTTAGGTATCCATGGTTCCAACCACTAACTCTCACTATGTGAGCGGTTGTACCCATGGATACCTAAGCTACTGCAATGCCCTAAACATGGGGTAAGCCACATAGCGAATCAGAAGAACTATACTACATTTCTCATTGAAGGTATATGCTAATATTATTATTATTACGCATACTACATATTTGGATAAGATTTTATAGATGGGCATACCCCTTTTAACTTTGTTTCATGCTCTTACACTAAACATATTATGTGGTTACGTTTCTAATTTATAAGAAGTTTTCTTACAATGAAAATATTGATTTATTTCTATATGTCTTTATAGCGAGTCTGTGATAAGAGGAAGAACGGCACTCCTAGATAATAGCTGCACAAGTAGGGTCCCAAACCTTATAATCTAAAGATGAACTTGGCACTCGAGTGGTAGATATGAAAAAGAAGGCTTTAATGCAGGTATGACAGTACACGTGTGTTAACACGGACGTTTCGTTCCGCATGGACCTTCATCAGAGTTCACGCTGTAGTAATAACCGGTGTAGCGGACGCAGTGTCCAAATAGTGGAGGCCGTAGAGAAGGTGTTCCTGGAAAGCACAGTACGGTGCAAGCGGCAAGAACGCAGAATCCACCACTTGTGTATGGAGCGTGCCTCTAAACAAGCAGTGGATTCCATGTTCGTGCCGCTTGCACTGTACTGTGCTTTCCAGGAACACCTTCTCCACGGCCTCCACTATTTGGACACTGCGTCTGCTACACCGGTTATTACTACAGCGTGTACTCTGATGAAGGTCCATGCGGAGCGAAACGTCTGTGTTAAAATTAGAGATGAGCAAATTTGCTCGGGTCAGGGCTTATTCGGCACGCTATAGCACTTACTGAATAAGCTGCAGTGGGAACCCGGCTTCCTCAATCACTCCGGCTGATCAGCTGTTCAGCTCCGCAGCTGCATGTGTCACGGCTGTGTGACAGTCACAACACATGTACGGAGAGCCCAACACACAAGCTCATAATGCATGTGTTGTGACTGTGACACCTGTACTGTCATACCTGCATTAAAGCCTTCTAATTTGTATCTACCACTTGCTTGCAAAGTTCATCTTTACTTTATAGGGAGTCTGTCAGGCCAATGTGATAGTATTAACTAGGCACATAGCCTTGTAGGAGATATAGCCCATTTAATGCCTCGTGCACATTAACTAATATTGGCAAATCCACCGATATTGATGATAAGTCTAATGTGTATGGAAAACACTGACTCTTCCCCTAAGGCCTCTTTCACACATTAGTGTCTCCAGTACATGTGGGGACAGTTTTCACACATACCAGAGACACTGGTAACCAGGGATTCAAGCTTGAGGAGGCTAATTTGCATATTCCAGGTGCCTTCTGGGAAAAGCGAAGAGTCTCCCTAAGCTAGAAGATCGTTGGGTACAGCCGGGACCAGCTGCTTGGAAAGAATCACCAAACCAGGGATTCAAGCTTGAGGAGGCTAATTTGCATATTCCAGGTGCCTTCTGGGAAAAGCGAAGAGTCTCCCTAAGCTAGAAGAATTTTTGCCTGTAGGACATTATTGCAAGAGAGCTTGGCTGAGTAGATTACACAAGAAGGAAAACACACAGCAAGTCAGCAGGATCTAGGAGCAACATGGCAGATGTGACAACCTACATGGTGAGCTGCAGCATGTGCTACATGTTCACAGATCGACCAGAAGAAGAATTAAATTTCACCTGTCAGAAGTGTAGACTAGTGGCCCTTTTAGAAGAAAAGGTGCGGGGTCTGGAAGAAAGAATAGCAACTTTGAAACTCATCAAAGAGAATGAAGACTTTCTAGACAGAACAGAAGCATCTCTACTGGTCACAGAAGGTGAAAAAAGTGTCAGAGAACCTCCAAAAGCAGATGAGTGGAAGCATGTGACCAAAAGAAGCAAGAAGACCATGGAGAAATCACCAACCACACAACTGAAGAACCGATATCAAATCTTTGTAGAGGATGAAGATGGCACACCTAAGGATGAAGCAATACCAGCAAGCAAAAAAGAAAAGGGCACACAGCAACAAGTGACAGCAAAAAGTACAGCCAAGAAGCAACGAAGAGTGGTGGTGGTGGGAGACTCACTACTGAGAGGCACAGAAGCAGCCATCTGCAGACCGGACATAACTGCAAGAGAAGTATGCTGCCTTCCAGGTGCGATGATCAAGGATATGACCGATAGGATACCAAAGCTCTTCAACTCCAAGGACGTCCACCCATTTCTTCTGATACATGTTGGCACCAACGACACGGCAAGGAAGGACCTACCGACAATCTGCAAAGACTTTGAAGAGTTGGGGAAGAAAGTAAAGGAACTGGATGCACAGGTAGTTTTTTCTTCTATCCTTCCAGTAGACGGGCATGGCACCAGGAGATGGAACAGGATCCTTGATGCAAACAACTGGCTAAGACTATGGTGCAGACAACAAGGATTCGGATTCCTGGACCACGGTGTGAATTACTTGTACGATGGACTCCTCGCCAGAGACGGACTACACCTCAACAAACCTGGGAAACACACATTCGCCAGAAGACTCGCTACACTCATCAGGAGGGCGTTAAACTAGAAGAAGAGGGGACGGGAAGAAAAACATTAGACTTGAACAAAGAAGATCCAGGAAAACATACTCAGAAGGGAGGTAAGAACATTTCTAAAACAATCCACAGCGAGGAGATTGGAACAAAACAAAATCCTCTAAACTGCATGCTCGCAAACGCCAGAAGCCTGACAAACAAGATGGAAGAACTAGAAGCAGAAATATCTACAGGTAACTTTGACATAGTGGGAATAACCGAGACATGGTTAGATGAAAGCTATGACTGGGCAGTTAACTTACAGGGTTACAGTCTGTTTAGAAAGGATCGTAAAAATCGGAGAGGAGGAGGGGTTTGTCTCTATGTAAAGTCTTGTCTAAAGTCCACTTTAAGGGAGGATATTAGCGAAGGAAATGAGGATGTCGAGTCCATATGGGTTGAAATTCATGGAGGGAAAAATGGTAACAAAATTATCATTGGGGTCTGTTACAAACCCCCAAATATAACAGAAACCATGGAAAGTCTACTTCTAAAGCAGATAGATGAAGCTGCAACCCATAATGAGGTCCTGGTTATGGGGGACTTTAACTACCCGGATATTAACTGGGAAACAGAAACCTGTGAAACCCATAAAGGCAACAGGTTTCTGCTAATAACCAAGAAAAATTATCTTTCACAATTGGTGCAGAATCCAACCAGAGGAGCAGCACTTTTAGACCTAATACTATCTAATAGACCTGACAGAATAACAAATCTGCAGGTGGTCGGGCATCTAGGAAATAGCTACCACAATATTGTACAGTTTCACCTGTCTTTCACTAGGGGGACTTGTCAGGGAGTCACAAAAACACCGAACTTTAGGAAGGCAAAGTTTGACCAGCTTAGAGATGCCCTTAATCTGGTAGACTGGGACAATATCCTCAGAAATAAGAATACAGATAATAAATGGGAAATGTTTAAGAACATCCTAAATAGGCAGTGTAAGCGGTTTATACCTTGTGGGAATAAAAGGACTAGAAATAGGAAAAACCCAATGTGGCTAAACAAAGAGGTAAGACAGGCAATTAACAGTAAAAAGAAAGCATTTGCACTACTAAAGCAGGATGGCACCATTGAAGCTCTAAAAAACTATAGGGAGAAAAATACTTTATCTAAAAAACTAATTAAAGCTGCCAAAAAGGAAACAGAGAAGCACATTGCTAAGGAGAGTAAAACTAATCCCAAACTGTTCTTCAACTATATCAATAGTAAAAGAATAAAAACTGAAAATGTAGGCCCCTTAAAAAATAGTGAGGAAAGAATGGTTGTAGATGACGAGGAAAAAGCTAACATATTAAACACCTTCTTCTCCACGGTATTCACGGTGGAAAATGAAATGCTAGGTGAAATCCCAAGAAACAATGAAAACCCTATATTAAGGGTCACCAATCTAACCCAAGAAGAGGTGCGAAACCGGCTAAATAAGATTAAAATAGATAAATCTCCGGGTCCGGATGGCATACACCCACGAGTACTAAGAGAACTAAGTAATGTAATAGATAAACCATTATTTCTTATTTTTAGGGACTCTATAGCGACAGGGTCTGTTCCGCAGGATTGGCGCATAGCAAATGTGGTGCCAATATTCAAAAAGGGCTCTAAAAGTGAACCTGGAAATTATAGGCCAGTAAGTCTAACCTCTATTGTTGGTAAAATATTTGAAGGGTTTCTGAGGGATGTTATTCTGGATTATCTCAATGAGAATAACTGTTTAACTCCATATCAGCATGGGTTTATGAGAAATCGCTCCTGTCAAACCAATCTAATCAGTTTTTATGAAGAGGTAAGCTATAGGCTGGACCACGGTGAGTCATTGGACGTGGTATATCTCGATTTTTCCAAAGCGTTTGATACCGTGCCGCACAAGAGGTTGGTACACAAAATGAGAATGCTTGGTCTGGGGGAAATTGTGTGTAAATGGGTTAGTAACTGGCTTAGTGATAGAAAGCAGAGGGTGGTTATAAATGGTATAGTCTCTAACTGGGTCGCTGTGACCAGTGGGGTACCGCAGGGGTCAGTATTGGGACTTGTTCTCTTCAACATATTCATTAATGATCTGGTAGAAGGTTTACACAGTAAAATATCGATATTTGCAGATGATACAAAACTATGTAAAGCAGTTAATACAAGAGAAGATAGTATTCTGCTACAGATGGATCTGGATAAGTTGGAAACTTGGGCTGAAAGGTGGCAGATGAGGTTTAACAATGATAAATGTAAGGTTATACACATGGGAAGAAGGAATCAATGTCACCATTACACACTGAATGGGAAACCACTGGGTAAATCTGACAGGGAGAAGGACTTGGGGATCCTAGTTAATGATAAACTTACCTGGAGCAGCCAGTGCCAGGCAGCAGCTGCCAAGGCAAACAGGATCATGGGGTGCATTAAAAGAGGTCTGGATACACATGATGAGAGCATTATACTGCCTCTGTACAAATCCCTAGTTAGACCGCACATGGAGTACTGTGTCCAGTTTTGGGCACCGGTGCTCAGGAAGGATATAATGGAACTAGAGAGAGTACAAAGGAGGGCAACAAAATTAATAAAGGGGATGGGAGAACTACAATACCCAGATAGATTAGCGAAATTAGGATTATTTAGTCTAGAAAAAAGACGACTGAGGGGCGATCTAATAACCATGTATAAGTATATAAGGGGACAATACCAATATCTCGCTGAGGATCTGTTTATACCAAGGAAGGTGACGGGCACAAGGGGGCATTCCTTGCGTCTGGAGGAGAGAAGGTTTTTCCACCAACATAGAAGAGGATTCTTTACTGTTAGGGCAGTGAGAATCTGGAATTGCTTGCCTGAGGAGGTGGTGATGGCGAACTCAGTCGAGGGGTTCAAGAGAGGCCTGGATGTCTTCCTGGAGCAGAACAATATTGTATCATACAATTAGGTTCTGTAGAAAGACGTAGATCTGGGGATTTATTATGATATTATAGGCTGAACTGGATGGACAAATGTCTTTTTTCGGCCTTACTAACTATGTTACTATGTTACTATTTTACTGACACACGTAGACCCATTCAAATGAATGGGTCTGCGCACATGTCAGTATGTTTCCCCGGACCGTGTTTCCCACACGTAGACATGTCTGTTTTTGTCCAGCTGCACGGATAACATGGACCCATTCAAGTCAATGGGTCTGTGTAGACATGTACCGCACACGGATACCGTCCGTGTGACGCATCAGTATCACATGGACAGCCGCTGGGGAAGAAGCATTACAGTAAGCGCTGTTCCCCGGCGGCTGGTGCTGAAGCCGGCTCTCATCTTTCTCCTCTGCTCGCGCTGATCACCGGCAGAGCAAGGGAGAATGATGACAGCCGGCTTCAGCACCAGCCACTGGAGAACAGCACTTACTGTAGTGCTTCTTCCCCTGCGGCCGCCATGTGGTACTGAGGCGGCACACAGTTGCCACACGTAATACGGACACGGATATCTCCGGTACCGGTTTTTCCGGTACTGGAAATATCAGGACGTGTGAAACCGGCCTAACAGATGATCTTAGAGGAGATAAGGATCCGGCATGTCTGATTTTGGGCTTCCTATCCTTTTGTTTCTTGTAAGATAAGCTGCCACTAGAGTAGATTGGCCTCGACTCTCCTGCAGGACCGTGTATAGGGGAGTCAGGGGAGATCGGCCAAACAAGTATGTGGAAGGTGCACTGATCTGTTTGGCTGTGCCAAGGGTGCACTGTGCTCCTGTGCTTGGTTTGAACAGTCATTTTGTGCTGACATGATGCCTTTAATGCCTTTTTTCTTTGGAGAGTGTCCAAGTACCATAGCTCTTTCAGAGGATGAAGCTCCTTGTAAACTTCCTACTCCACTTATGTTGCACTCTGAGGTTTCCTACGCAGATCTTGAATTACAGTGCAGCCGTGTGAATATTTGCAGTTGGCGTTTAGTTAGGCTGTCTCCATGTCCGCTCAGCGAGCCAATGACCAGATCCCTGTGTATGCTGATAGAGATTAATATGATAAGTTGCCCCTGCCCTGCGCCCTCTGACTCACCGGAAGGTATACGGCACTTCTCATCTGTTTATCACAGGACTATTTTCATCACAGTCACAACACCGTATACACTTTTCACTCAGTACAGCCAAAGTTTACAGAGTATAATGTTTCATATACTGGATCCATTGAGATGATAAATGCCCAGTTACAAGATTTAGTATCTCCTGAGAGTAGGAAAATAATATCTGAGACTACATTTACATTGACGCCACCGATGCTGCCCTAATACATTTATTTTCAGGATTATTTTCCATTTTCAGGCTGACATCACTATGCTTGATCCATAAAGTTTTTCCTTAATTGGAACGTGATATCTGATCGTATGACCACAGAATGAGCTGGGAAAACTGATATATAAGATATATAACTTGTATGTTATTCAATGTAATCCCTTTATATTCCGGATTTAGAAGTGAAAGGTTTGGTCCCAGTCAGTGACCCATTGATCCTTATGCAGTCCCAGGCAAGAAAGTTTGTCAGTCACTGACTAGGACGGCCCGAAACTGCTAATTCCTAGAATGAGCAGTGATATAGGCAAATATTATACAAGCTAGAATAAATCTTTTCAGCAAGCCTATATTCAATGTGCCTTTAAAAAAAACTTAAGATGGAGTTTCCTTTAAAATCTCCAGACATTTAGACCATGTCCACACTGTCCACACATTTTCCTTAACATGTAAATGGCTGAACATATGCTCTAAACATTCCTGGATTTAGTTGAACATTTCCACCATGACAGTATTAATTTTAATGTGCAGTTGTCCTGGTCGGGTGTAGTAGCCATCATGGCTTGGTGAGTGCAGGGCAAACATTCGGGCTTTTATTGACCTAGAAGTTTTAGATCTCGAATACTTTATGGACTGATTTAAGAGAAATTGTTTCTCAAATTCTCCACCAGGGTGAAAGTGGTGATGCTGCTGATGATGAGATGGCAACGAGGAAAAGCAAAAGCCTCAAAGAACCTCGTAGCAGGAGTGGTTCAGATCCTCCGGAAATTGATGAACAGGAAGAGCAAGGTCCGAAATGTTTGTTGTTTTTTTTTCTACCTGGTGTGTGTAGAGCACAGTTTATAAATAAGAACACTATAATAATGGACAAGACCATATACAAATGGTGTTCTTGTCATCTATACTAATAACTAATAATGCCAGGATGGGTGCATCCTATAGTAATAGAACAGGTGCCTGCCAGGACGGGTGCATCCTATAGTAATAGGACAGGTGCCTGCCAGGACGGGTGCACCCTATAGTAATAGAACAGGTGCCTGCCAGGACGGGTGCATCCTATAGTAATAGGACAGGTGCCAGCCAGGACGGGTGCATGCTATAGTAATAGGACAGGTGCCTGCCAGGACGGGTGCACCCTATAGTAATAGAACAGGTGCCTGCCAGGACGGGTGCATCCTATAGTAATAGGACAGGTGCCAGCCAGGATGGGTGCATGCTATAGTAATAGAACAGGTGCCTGCCAGGACGGGTGCATCCTATAGTAATAGGACAGGTGCCTGCCAGGACGGGTGCACCCTATAGTAATAGGACAGGTGCCTGCCAGGACGGGTGCACCCTATAGTAATAGAACAGGTGCCAGCCAGGACGGGTGCATGCTATAGTAATAGGACAGGTGCCTGCCAGGACGGGTGCATCCTATAGTAGTAGGACAGGTGCCTGTCAGGACGTGTGCATCCTATAGTAATAGGACAGGTGCCAGCCAGGACGGGTGCATCCTATAGTAATAGGACAGGTGCCTGCCAGGACGGGTGCATCCTATAGTAGTAGGACAGGTGCCTGCCAGGACGGGTGCATCCTATAGTAATAGGACAGGTGCCTGCCAGGGCGTGTGCATCCTATAGTAATAGAACAGGTGCCAGCCAGGACGGGTGCATCCTATAGTAATAGGACAGGTGCCTGCCAGGACGTGTGCATCCTATAGTAATAGGACAGGCGCCTGCAAGGACGGGTGCATCCTATAGTAATAGGACAGGTGCCTGCAAGGACGGGTGCATCCTATAGTAATAGGACAGGTGCCTGCAAGGACGGGTGCATCCTATAGTAATAGGACAGGTGCCTGCCAGGACGGGTGCATCCTATAGTAATAGGACAGGTGCCCGCCAGGACGGGTGCATCCTATAGTAATAGGACAGGTGCCTGCCAGGGCGTGTGCATCCTATAGTAATAGAACAGGTGCCAGCCAGGACGGGTGCATCCTATAGTAATAGGACAGGTGCCTGCCAGGACGTGTGCATCCTATAGTAATAGGACAGGCGCCTGCAAGGACGGGTGCATCCTATAGTAATAGGACAGGTGCCTGCAAGGACGAGTGCATCCTATAGTAATAGGACAGGTGCCTGCAAGGACGGGTGCATCCTATAGTAATAGGACAGGTGCCTGTCAGGACGGGTGCATCCTATAGTAGTAGGACAGGTGCCTGCCAGGACGTGTGCATCCTATAGTAATAGGACAGGTGTCTGCCAGGACGGGTGCATCCTATAGTAGTAGGACAGGTGCCTGCCAGGACGGGTGCATCCTATAGTAATAGGACAGGTGCCTGCCAGGGCGTGTGCATCCTATAGTAATAGAACAGGTGCCAGCCAGGACGGGTGCATCCTATAGTAATAGGACAGGTGCCTGCCAGGGCGTGTGCATCCTATAGTAATAGAACAGGTGCCAGCCAGGACGGGTGCATCCTATAGTAATAGGACAGGTGCCTGCCAGGACGTGTGCATCCTATAGTAATAGGACAGGCGCCTGCAAGGACGGGTGCATCCTATAGTAATAGGACAGGTGCCTGCAAGGACGGGTGCATCCTATAGTAATAGGACAGGTGCCTGCAAGGACGGGTGCATCCTATAGTAATAGGACAGGTGCCTGCCAGGACGTGTGCATCCTATAGTAATAGGACAGGTGCCTGCAAGGACGTGTGCATCCTATAGTAATAGAACAGGTGCCTGTCAGGACGGGTGCATCCTATAGTAGTAGGACAGGAGCCTGCCAGGACGTGTGCATCCTATAGTAATAGGACAGGTGTCTGCCAGGACGGGTGCATCCTATAGTAATAGGACAGGTGTCTGCCAGGACGTGTGCATCCTATAGTAATAGGACAGGTGCCTGCAAGGACGGGTGCATCCTATAGTAATAGGACAGGTGCCTGCCAGGACGGGTGCATCCTATAGTAATAGGACAGGTGCCTGTCAGGACGGGTGCATCCTATAGTAGTAGGACAGGTGCCTGCCAGGACGTGTGCATCCTATAGTAATAGGACAGGTGCCTGTCAGGACGGGTGCATCCTATAGTAGTAGGACAGGTGCCTGTCAGGACGTGTGCATCCTATAGTAATAGGACAGGTGCCTGCCAGTACGGGTGCATGTTATAGAAATAGGACAGGCGCCTGTCATCACGGGTGCATCCTATAGTAATAGGACAGGTGCCTGTCAGGACAGGTGCATCCTATAGTAATAGGACAGGTGTCTGCCAGGCCGTGTACATCCTATAGTAATAGGACAGGTGCCTGCAAGGACGGGTGCATCCTATAGAAATAGGACAGGTGCCTGCCAGGACGGGTGCATCCTATAGTAATAGGGCAGGTGCCTGTCAGGACGTGTGCATCCTATAGTAATAGGACAGGTGCCTGCCAGTACGGGTGCATGTTATAGAAATAGGACAGGCGCCTGTCATCACGGGTGCATCCTATAGTAATAGGACAGGTGCCTGTCAGGACAGGTGCATCCTATAGTAATAGAACAGGTGCCTGCCAGGACGTGTACATCTTATAGTAATAGGACAGGTGCCTGCAAGGACGGGTGCATCCTATAGAAATAGGACAGGTGCCTGCCAGGACGGGTGCATCCTATAGTAATAGGACAGGTGCCTGCCAGGACGGGTGCATCCTATAGAAATAGAACAGGTGCCTGCAAGGACGGGTGCATCCTATAGTAATAGAACAGGTGCCAGCCAGGACGGGTGCATCCTATAGTAATAGGACAGGTGCCTGTCAGGACAGGTGCATCCTATAGTAATAGGACAGGTGTCTGCCAGGCCGTGTACATCCTATAGTAATAGGACAGGTGCCTGCAAGGACCGGTGCATCCTATAGTAATAGAACAGGTGCCTGCCAGGACGTGTACATCTTATAGTAATAGGACAGGTGCCTGCAAGGACGGGTGCATCCTATAGTAATAGGACAGGTGCCTGTCAGGACGGGTGCATCCTATAGTAGTAGGACAGGTGCCTGCCAGGACGTGTGCATCCTATAGTAATAGGACAGGTGTCTGCCAGGACGGGTGCATCCTATAGTAGTAGGACAGGTGCCTGCCAGGACGTGTGCATCCTATAGTAATAGGACAGGTGTCTGCCAGGACGGGTGCATCCTATAGTAGTAGGACAGGTGCCTGCCAGGACGGGTGCATGTTATAGAAATAGGACAGGTGTCTGCCAGGACGGGTGCATCCTATAGTAGTAGGACAGGTGCCTGTCAGGACGTGTGCATCCTATAGTAATAGGACAGGTGCCTGCCAGTACGGGTGCATGTTATAGAAATAGGACAGGCGCCTGTCATCACGGGTGCATCCTATAGTAATAGGACAGGTGCCTGTCAGGACAGGTGCATCCTATAGTAATAGGACAGGTGTCTGCCAGGCCGTGTACATCCTATAGTAATAGGACAGGTGCCTGCAAGGACCGGTGCATCCTATAGTAATAGAACAGGTGCCTGCCAGGACGTGTACATCTTATAGTAATAGGACAGGTGCCTGCAAGGACGGGTGCATCCTATAGAAATAGGACAGGTGCCTGCCAGGACGGGTGCATCCTATAGTAATAGGACAGGTGCCTGCCAGGACGGGTGCATCCTATAGAAATAGAACAGGTGCCTGCAAGGACGGGTGCATCCTATAGTAATAGAACAGGTGCCAGCCAGGACGGGTGCATCCTATAGTAATAGGACAGGTGCCTGTCAGGACAGGTGCATCCTATAGTAATAGGACAGGTGTCTGCCAGGCCGTGTACATCCTATAGTAATAGGACAGGTGCCTGCAAGGACCGGTGCATCCTATAGTAATAGAACAGGTGCCTGCCAGGACGTGTACATCTTATAGTAATAGGACAGGTGCCTGCAAGGACGGGTGCATCCTATAGAAATAGGACAGGTGCCTGCCAGGACGGGTGCATCCTATAGTAATAGGACAGGTGCCTGCCAGGACGGGTGCATCCTATAGAAATAGAATAGGTGCCTGCAAGGACGGGTGCATCCTATAGTAATAGAACAGGTGCCAGCCAGGACGGGTGCATCCTATAGTAATAGGACAGGTGCCTGTCAGGACAGGTGCATCCTATAGTAATAGGACAGGTGTCTGCCAGGACGTGTACATCTTACAGTAATAGGACAGGTGTCTGCCAGGACGTGTACATCCTATAGTAATAGGACAGGTGCCTGCAAGGACCGGTGCATCCTATAGTAATAGAACAGGTGCCTGCCAGGACGTGTACATCTTATAGTAATAGGACAGGTGCCTGCAAGGACGGGTGCATCCTATAGTAATAGGACAGGTGCCTGTCAGGACGGGTGCATCCTATAGTAGTAGGACAGGTGCCTGCCAGGACGTGTGCATCCTATAGTAATAGGACAGGTGTCTGCCAGGACGGGTGCATCCTATAGTAGTAGGACAGGTGCCTGCCAGGACGGGTGCATCCTATAGTAATAGGACAGGTGCCTGCCAGGGCGTGTGCATCCTATAGTAATAGGACAGGTGCCAGCCAGGACGGGTGCATCCTATAGTAATAGGACAGGTGCCTGCCAGGGCGTGTGCATCCTATAGTAATAGAACAGGTGCCAGCCAGGACGGGTGCATCCTATAGTAATAGGACAGGTGCCTGCCAGGACGTGTGCATCCTATAGTAATAGGACAGGCGCCTGCAAGGACGGGTGCATCCTATAGTAATAGGACAGGTGCCTGCAAGGACGGGTGCATCCTATAGTAATAGGACAGGTGCCTGCAAGGACGGGTGCATCCTATAGTAATAGGACAGGTGCCTGCCAGGACGTGTGCATCCTATAGTAATAGGACAGGTGCCTGCAAGGACATGTGCATCCTATAGTAATAGGACAGGTGCCTGTCAGGACGGGTGCATCCTATAGTAGTAGGACAGGTGCCTGCCAGGACGGGTGCATCCTATAGTAATAGGACAGGTGTCTGCCAGGACGGGTGCATCCTATAGTAATAGGACAGGTGCCTGCCAGGACGGGTGCATCCTATAGTAATAGGACAGGTGCCTGTCAGGACGGGTACATCCTATAGTAGTAGGACAGGTGCCTGCCAGGACGTGTGCATCCTATAGTAATAGGACATGTGCCTGCCAGTACGGGTGCATGTTATAGAAATAGGACAGGCGCCTGTCAGGACGGGTGCATCCTATAGTAATAGGACAGGTGCCTGTCAGGACGGGTGCATCCTATAGTAGTAGGACAGGTGCCTGCCAGGACGGGTGCATCCTATAGTAGTAGGACAGGTGCCTGTCAGGACGTGTGCATCCTATAGTAATAGGACAGGTGCCTGCAAGGACGTGTGCATCCTATAGTAATAGGACAGGTGCCTGCCAGTACGGGTGCATGTTATAGAAATAGTACAGGCGCCTGTCATCACGGGTGCATCCTATAGTAATAGGACAGGTGTCTGCCAGGATGGGTGCATCCTATAGTAATAGGACAGGTGTCTGCCAGGCCGTGTACATCCTATAGTAATAGGACAGGTGCCTGCAAGGACCGGTGCATCCTATAGTAATAGAACAGGTGCCTGCCAGGACGTGTACATCTTATAGTAATAGGACAGGTGCCTGCAAGGACGGGTGCATCCTATAGAAATAGGACAGGTGCCTGCCAGGACGGGTGCATCCTATAGTAATAGGACAGGTGCCTGCCAGGACGGGTGCATCCTATAGAAATAGAACAGGTGCCTGCAAGGACGGGTGCATCCTATAGTAATAGAACAGGTGCCAGCCAGGACGGGTGCATCCTATAGTAATAGAACAGGTGCCTGCCAGGACGTGTACATCCTATAGTAATATGACAGGTGCCTGCCAGGACGGGTGCATCCTATAGAAATAGGGCAGGTGCCTGCCAGGATGTGTGCATCCTATAGTAATAGGTCAGGTGTCTGCCAGGACGTGTACATCCTATAGTAATAGGACAGGTGTCTGCAAGGATGGGTGCATCCTATAGAAATAGGACAGGTGTCTGCCATGACGGGTGCATCCTATAGTAATAGGACAGGTGCCTGCCAGGACGTGTACATCCTATAGTAATAGGACAGGTGTCTGCAAGGACGGGTGCATCCTATAGAAATAGGACAGGTGTCTGCCATGACGGGTGCATCCTATAGTAATAGGACAGGTGTCTGCCAGGACGTGTGCATCCTATAGTAATAGGACAGGTGCCTGCAAGGACGGGTGCATCCTATAGTAATAGGACAGGTGCCAGCCAGTACGGGTGCATCCTATAGTAATAGGACAGGTGCCTGACAGGACGGGTGCATCCTATAGTAATAGGACAGGTGCCTGCCAGGTCGTGTGCATCCTATAGTAATAGGACAGGTGCCTGCCAGGACGGTTGCATCTTATAGTAACAGGACAGGTGCCTGCAAGGTCGGGTGCATCCTATCGTAACAGGACAGGTGTCTGCCAGGACGGTTGCATCCCATAGTAACAGGACAGGTGCCTGCAAGGACGTGTGCCTCCTATAGTAATAGGACAGGTGGCTGCCAGGACGGGTGCATCCTATAGTAATAGGACAGGTGCCTGCAAGGACGAGTGCATCCTATAGTAATAGGACAGGTGCCTGCCAGGACGTGTGCATCCTATAGTAATAGGACAGGTGCCAGCCAGGACGGGTGCATCCTATAGTAACAGGACAGGTGCCTGCCAGGACGGGTGCATCCTATAGTAATAGGACAGGTGCCTGCCAGGACGTGTGCATCCTATAGTAATAGGACAGGTGCCTGCAAGGACGCGTGCATCCTATAGTAATAGGACAGGTGCCAGCCAGGACGGGTGCATCCTATAGTAACAGGACAGGTGCCTGCCAGGACGGGTGCATCCTATAGTAATAGGACAGGTGCCTGCCAGGTCGTGTGCATCCTATAGTAATAGGACAGGTGCCTGCCAGGACGGTTGCATCTTATAGTAACAGGACAGGTGCCTGCAAGGTCGGGTGCATCCTATAGTAATAGGACAGGTGCCTGCCAGGACGGTTGCATCTTATAGTAACAGGACAGGCCCCTGCAAGGTCGGGTGCATCCTATAGTAACAGGACAGGTGTCTGCCAGGACGGTTGCATCCCATAGTAACAGGACAGGTGCCTGCAAGGACGTGTGCCTCCTATAGTAATAGGACAGGTGGCTGCCAGGACGGGTGCATCCTATAGTAACAGGACAGGTGTCTGCCAGGACGGTTGCATCCCATAGTAACAGGACAGGTGCCTGCAAGGACGTGTGCCTCCTATAGTAATAGGACAGGTGGCTGCCAGGACGGGTGCATCCTATAGTAATAGGACAGGTGCCTGCAAGGACGGGTGCATCCTATAGTAATAGGACAGGTGCCTGCCAGGACGTGTGCATCCTATAGTAATAGGACAGGTGCCTGCCAGGACGGGTGCATCCTATAGTAATAGGACAGGTGTCTGCCATGACGGGTGCATCCTATAGTAATAGGACAGGTGCCTGCCAGGCCGTGTGCATCCTATAGTAACAGTACAGGTGCCTGCAAGGACAGGTGCATCCTATAGTAATGGGTCAGATGCCTGCCAGGCTATGTGCATTTTCAGCAGGCATTAATGGTTATAATGCATGCATCCAATTCTATTGAATAGGAAATCTGCTTTCACACTGCTCTTTGTACTTTGTTTGTTGGTCCTGTGAGGACGTACATCTGAATCCCCCAGCAAACCAGGATTTGTGCGTATGCACCGACGAGGCCATTAATTATAATGGTGTCATCGGAGTCCATGTGTGCTCTGTCATTTTTTGGAGTGTACACCTGCTGGAGGCAAACACTTGGACGTAATAGACTGCAGCTAAGTGTCCACCTCCAGAAGGCGTATAGGCCATAAAATAATGAACGACAGAGCACACGTTGACTCCATCGGCACCATTATAGTCCATAGGTGCGGCACAAACGCCTGAATCCTGTTTTGTGAGGTGTTCGGACGTAAGCCCCAACGAGATCAATTAACATGGCGAAGAACACGGTGTGGAAAAAAATAAAAGCTAGAATGCTGATGTGAACAAAGCATTTCGAGTTAATTTTTTAACATTTTGAGGCTTTGATGTATCCATGTACTCATGTATAGTCCATTCTATGATACAGACTATTGTATTAATAGGATTGGTAAAGAATTGTAAAGCAAGTGGATTGAAAAATGTGACAGACATTGTCGCTGCTGGCACTTTACCCAATTGAATGGAAATAAATTGATTCTAAATGAATGATTTAAATGTGGAATTTTTTAGATTTTGTTGTTTGTTTGTATAATTAGGTGTTTTATGTTCATTTTGATTTTTCTGTGTCTTTTTTTTGGTCACTGGCAGATCAGAATAGTGTATCTGCTCACACCATTCCTTCAAGAAGAGCTCATTCAGTGTCTGCTTCCGGATCTCCAAATCTAGTCCCTGGGCCAACAATGCCCATCAGACCTGCATCCTCACCTATATTGCCCAGCTGCAACAAACCCCCATCTGCGTAAGTTTTATCACCTTATTTCACCCTTTGGGTAGAAAATAACTGAATTATGTTTTATACTTTGTTCATATTTACTGCACAAAATGGATTTCCCCTGCTCATTGGTTGTAAGTCTCTTACATTTCTGAAATAGCTGTAAAATCATCAGAGGATTTTTGTTTAAGCCCCTTCTTGGCAGTAAATTGTCTTACCTTGCGCCTGCTTAATTGTTCTGCCAAAATTCCCATCCAGTTGTATACTTTAGATCGTAAATCAAGAAATTAAACTACATTAAAGTGTCTTAATTTACTGGAAAATTGTTTAAATGTACAAACTGGCGGCCATTTCTCTGCAATAAAATGAACATAATTCTCTTCCATTTTATTCCAGCACATGGAGTAGCTCAAGTTGGCACGGACGAGTTAAGGGTGGGATGAAAGGCTTTCAATCATTTATGCTTTCTGACAGCAACATGAACTTTGTTGAGTTTGTAGAACTTTTTAAATCTTTCAGGTAAGATCTAATATATATATATATATATATATATATATATATATATATATATATATATATATATATATATATATATAATCAGTTCTTCTTAGAGTGGTGCGGAGCTTACAATTTCTACCATTTGTTTTTCTGTGTTTTCAGTGTACGAAGCCGCAAAGACCTCAAAGACATTTTTGATATCTATGCCATTGTTTGCAGTCGTTCTGGTTCTGAGCCGATTCCACTTTACACTAATCTGACAATTGATGAGAACGTCTGCGGTGTTCAGCCAGATTTAGGTTTGTATGTTGGAGTAATGTCAAAGCCTATATTTACTGGGGATTTGGGGATTTCATTTAAAATAGTTTATGATAAAAAAAAAAGTTTTAAAAAATGTTTTCATGATCATTTGGATCTTTAAATTTCAGGGGTCTTCCCATCTGCATGACAGCATTTTGCTTGGACATGGCATGACATAATACAACATACATACTGTACTTACCATCATTTCTGTTGAGGAAACGTAGATATTTAGGTCCAGTTCACTAACCTCACCCAGAAAATGCTCTGACTTTTTTTTGGTAATGCCATTGGTCCACCCTAGAAGGCCAGTTTTCTGGTAGGGTTTACGTTAACCACCTTTTGGTCTAAGTTGCCCACTCCAAACTTGTCAGGATTGTTTCTGAAAATGTGTGACAGTCGCAGTATATTTGGGACAGTTGGCTGGCACACATAAAGATACCTGGGGATCTGATCTCTTGGACACCTAAGAGTAATCACCCTTGTACAGAAAAAACCCCGTGAGGAGGACAGAGACCTGTGGTTACTTCATTCTCACACTGGTGGGAGTTCCAAGGGTTAGACCACCAGCGCTTATCATGTTAAGGGATATTCTAGCGCTATTCAATCATTCACTAGTATGGCAATACCCATTTAAATTTTAGTCTGTGTTCATGTCATAAAACAAAGTATTTATCATTTACATATAATACAGAGGACCCAATAGTGAAGATAAAAATGGACCACCAGATCTTGTTACCCAGGATGTTTGTGTCTCCTTTACATTTTTAATGACGTTTTGGGCCAATAATCAATTCACTTTTTTGATAAATACATTTCTTTTGGATAAGGAAAACTAGGACCATTGATAATGAGGACTGGTTGAACTGGGTAGTGTTTTTCTGTTAAAGGGCCCCATAACATCTGGTGTGGACACCGTTGACTTGACTTTGCATACAGGTCACCAAGGGTGGCAGGGATACATCTTATAAGCGATTTCAAAATTAGTTTCCTCAAAAGAATGAGGCATTGAGCCATCATAAGGGTGTAGGACATGTATGGGCCGCCTGCCCACCCTCCGAAATAATACTTTGCTGTCTTAATGAGATGAATTCATGTACATGTCTGGCATACATACTGATGCTTTCTGGCCTTACAGCTTATTTGTGTGCACATTAGTCTTAAGAGATGGTTATTTTGTCTGTTCTGGATTTTTCTTCATGTTCTAGATTTACTGACCAGGAATGTGTCAGACTTGGGGTTGTTCATCCGGAGCAGGCAACAGTTGTCTGAAAATCAGAGACAAATTTCTGATGCTATTGCTGCTGCCAGCATTGTGACCAATGGCACTGGAGTGGAAAGCACATCCCTTGGAATATTTGGGATGGGAATTCTGCAGTTTAATGACTACTTGGTCAATTGCCAAGGCGAGCACTACAGTTATGATGAAGTCCTCAGCATTATTCAGGTTAGACCTTTTTTTTTGCAGTACATATTGCTATATTACAATTTCGGAACAGATGACTGGAATTGAATATTTATGTATTGTAAAGTTTAATTACTAATTCATTTTTTGTTTCTATTTTTCTTAAGAAATTTGAGCCAAGCATTAGCATGCGGCAGCAAGGACTAATGTCATTTGAAGGGTTTGCAAGGTATGCGTTATGGTGTTTTCTTCCCTTCAGTCTTGTTTTTATCTAATTTTAGTAGATTTTGTAGCGCTTAGGATACTTTCCTACGGTATTTGCAGTTTCAGTTTGAAGAAACATAAAATGAATCCACTGGCTCCCATTTACCTGATGGCAGCCAATATAGTGTCCTTTCGGCCTCTTTCGGGCTGCTATACATTGATGTACCTTTATGTCGGTCTGCTTTGCTATTCCATACAGAGGCTTTCCTTTATTCTTGTCCTTTTGTTGATATTTTAAAAAACAGAAATGTGAACAATTTATTAAGGCTGAATTCCCTCTGAGTTTTTGATGTTGCAGCTTTAATGCATTAGGTTACTTTTTTTTATTGCTTTTGTGAGTGCATTTTTTTACTTACATTTTTGACACTGTGGTTTTTGTCTCTATGGTATGTCATGCTTTCATTAAAGCTCCTTTGTTTTGTCAAAATTGTTCATAAAGTCATGTGCAGATTAGATGCATTGTACACGTTTACAGGTCTCCATAGAACTGTATGAGCACCAACCGTCATCTCCTATCTCAGTAATGGGATAATCTGTACTCACAGATAACAGATCTTGCTCATGCATTCTGAATTTTGAGAATGACTGATAAGTCCAGGAGGAGAAAAAAGCGCAGATTTCTCCAATAGATTATGATACAAAGTTAATTCTTTTTTTCCGATTCTTTTAAGTTATGAAAAGAAATTAAAATGACAGTTACGCCTTAAACATCAGTCACTGATTGTAATCTAATCTATCTGCGTATTTTAGATATTTGATGGATAAAGACAACTTTGCATCCAGGAACGATGAGTCCCAGATAAACGAGGATGACCTGCATTTTCCTCTGTCGTATTACTTCATTGAATCTTCTCACAATACATACCTTACTGGTCATCAGCTGAAAGGTGAATCCTCTGTGGAGCTTTATAGTCAGGTATGGGAGATATTCCTGTTTATTCTGTATCTGGCTCCAGTAATTATATGATATTCTTCTTTACTGATGGTTGCTCGGAGGTGTAGTTGTGTGCACATGTATTTACTGTGATGCTTTCTGTTATTAGCTAGATAATAAGCCATCAATTTCTTATTGCAAGTTACTTGGTTCTAGAAGCAGTTTTTACTGCATATTATCTCTTAGGCTGGTTTCACATTTGCATTTTTTTGGGTGCGTTTTTGCGGTAAAAAACGCAAAAAAAGCATGGTGAAAAAACGCATGTAAACGCGTGCAAACACTGCGTTTTTTTGACGCATGCGTTTTTGCATGTGGTGAAAAAAACGCGGCGTTTTGACGCGTTTACATGCGTTTTTTCATGCGTTTGCGTTTTTTAAACGCATGCTGAGAAATGTGTGACAGCTGCCAATCATCAAAATAAAGTAAAAAAAACCACTATAAACAGAAATAGTTAGGGTTAGGGGTAGGGTTAGGGGTAGGGATCATAACCCTAACCCTAAAGGGATCCTAACCCTAACCCTACCGCTAACCCTAACCCTAAAGGGATCCTAACCCTAACCCTACCCCCTAACCGTACCTCTAACCCTAAGGGATCCTAACCCTAACCCTAACCCTAAAGGGATTAGGGTTAGGGTTAGGGGTAGGGTTAGGGTTAGGGGTAGGGTTAGGATCCCTTAGGGTTAGGGGTAGGGTTATGGTTAGGATCCCTTAGGGTTAGGGGTAGGGTTAGGGTTAGGGGTAGGGTTAGGGGTAGGGTTAGGGGTAGGGTTAGGGTTAGGATCCCTTTATCACTTTTATGTTGGGGGGTGGCATATCAGTGTGTTTTCTGTTTTTTTTAAATATAAAAACGCATGCATTTTTAACGCAAAAAAACGCATGCGTCCCCATTGACTCCAATGTATTTTTTGACTCCAAAAAAACGCATGAAAACGCATGCTTTTTTTTGGTCCAAAAAACTCCTCTCAAAAATACTACAAGTTGCATTTCTGAAAATGAACGCATGCAGTAAAAAAACGCATGCGTTGCAAAACGCAACCAAACGCGTACAAACAAAAACGCATGCGTTTTCAATGTTAAATATAGGGAAAAAAACGCATGCGTTTTTTTGAAAAAAAAAACGCTGCAGACAACAAAGCAAGTGTGAAACCACCCTTAGATAGGTGTAATATGAAACCTATATTAAATACTAGGCAACAATGTTATGGATTTCAAGTGGATTTCTTCTACTCTGTGTTGGGTCACAAGTGAACGTGTAGAGTCCTTACCCTAATTCCCAAATATTCCTATTCTCCCTGGTTCATCTCCGTACTTTAACCTAAAATGTTTCACATTTGACATTTGCCAAGTTGTCCAAAGATTTAGCATTAAAGCCCCCATACACATTAGATGAAAGTCATCAGAACCTGTTGATTTTGACAAGACCGGTCAAACATCTGTTGGGTAAGGGGGCTTCCAGATAGGCGATCTTGAAGGGGAGAAGGATGAGACCATTGGAATTTCAATTGCTGATCCTAATGTTTTCTAGGGGAGCCATGCCAGAGGAGTCTGGTTGTAGCTTTCTCTTCTCTCCCTGTTGAAAACACTTGTCCCAGCCGAGCGTCCATTTGTTTGATAGAGTCGGGAGAGATGGCTGTCTGCTGGAAAAAAGTTCAACCGAAAGTTCTCTCACTTGTATGACTAGTGTCAGTCCCTGTTGTAACATGGATATCATTATCAAGCTGGTGTTGAAGGCCTCTTGTTAGTACCTTGAGTGCATAATGGTGTCTTGCTTTGGATGTCCCTTTTTGTGCCGAAAGGTTCTTCTATACTATATACTACTGCCTTTTCTGGAAGGCACGGTTTTATGGGATTGCGGCTCCCCTCGCTTGATATTATATTTCTTTGGATGTGATCAGATATTTTTCTGTGCTATCTATCTGTTCAGATATAAATTGGGAAAATTGTGGTAAATGTCTGTGCTGCTGAATCACTAGAATTCCAGAATTATTAGTACATGTGGCTTTACTATTCTACGCGTTTCAGAGTTCAAGACTCCTTCATCAGGTAACACCACAGGATCATCCTGAAGAAGGAGTCTTGAACTCTCAAATGCGTAGAATAATAAAGCCACATGTACTAATAAATCTGGAATTCTAGTGATTCAGCAGCGCAGAAATTTACCACAATTTTCCCAATCTGTATCTAACGGCTGGTCCTTCCTGGACTCGTGGATCTGCTGCAGCGAATCCTTTCAATGCTTCAACTCCGCTACATCTGGTGAGTGCAATCCTATGGATTAACCTTTTAACCTTCTCAGATAAGACACTATTTGCGCTCTTTCCTTCAACAGTTTTCATCTATCTGTCCTGGTATTATGTAGTTCATTTATTTAACCCCTTCGTGACGGAGCCAAATTTTTTAAATCTGACCAGTGTCACTTTATGTGGTAATAACTCTGCAACGCTTCAACAAATCCCAGTGATTTTGAGATTGTTTTTTCGTATCAAATATCAAAAATTTGAGAAAAATGTAAAAAAATTAGCAAACTTTGAATGATTATCCCTTTAATCCAGATGGCCATACCACAGCAAACCATTAATAAATAACATTTCCCACATGTCTGCTTTACATCAGCACCATTTGTAAAATGTTATTTTATTTCGTTAGCAGTTTAGGAGGTTTAATAATGTAGCAGCAATTTTTCATTTTTTCAAGGAAATTTACAAAATTTATTTTTTTAGGGACTTATCCATGTTTGAAGTGACTTTAGGGGTCTCATATATTGGGAAACCCCCAAACGTGATACCATTTTAAAAACAGCACCCCCTGACATATTGAAAACTGCTGTCAGGTAGTTTATTAACTCTTCAGGAGGTGCTTTACAGGAATTAATGCAAAGTGGCATGATAGGAATGAAAATGTGCATTTTTACCACCTAAATGTCTCTAACTTCTGAACAGATTACTACAGCCGACAGACTCTAAGGCCGCTATTTGGTTATGAATTGCCATCGCAAACATCAGGACCACAAAATCGTGATCTGAGGGCAACAATTTGGTTAAATAGGAAGCCCCCACACTCTGTTAACCATTTATAATGATGTAGTCACTATTGACAGCAACATCTAAGGGGTTAAACAGAGTTGGACGGTGCAAACACTGATCGTGGCTGATGCAGCAAATTGTCAGCTATAGTGGACAGCCGACAGCTGCTGGATTGTCACCTGTATGGGGAGGCTATTCTCTTATATCTCAGGTCAGTTAAAAGACGTATTGGCTGTCATTGAGGGGTTAAGCCATAAAAATGCAAATTATACCATTAAAAAAAACAAAAACATCCACTGTAGAAAGGAGAGATTTTTCTGTGAAACACAAGTGGTTCATATGCTGCAGATATAGGCCAAAAAAACCTAAACAGCAAATATAAATTGCAAAGTTTCTAGATGTTATCTAATGTATAAAGCTGAATGTGTGTGTGTGTGTGTGTGTTTGTGTATGTGTGTGTGTATGTCCGGGATTGGCATCTGCACCGTCGCAGCTACAGCCACAAAATTTTGCACAGTCACACGTCTGGACCCCGAGAGCGTCATAGGCTATGTTGTGAGGCGAAATTTTAACCCCGCGCGTTCCAATTCCCCAAACAATTTTGCCCCTATCTACATAATGGGGAAAAAGTGAAAGGAAAAGTGTTGGAGGCAAATTGACAGCTGCCAGATATGAACAAGGGGGACTTAAAGAATGAGAGCGATGGCGCCAAAGAGTATATACCGTACAGTTGCTAAGGTGGGGCCCCGACATGGGATACTCGCCACATACAAGGATGTGAACACACAAACAAAACGCGCCACACACTACCACGTGCTTGAACACATATACCACCCTCAGCACACATTTCACCACACATACACCACCCTTGCAACATAAAAGTCAAAACACAAAACTCGCCATGCGCAAAATTCGCCACATGCAAAACTAGGCTCACGCAAAACTCGCCACACGTGCAAAACTCACCTCATGGAAAACTCGCCACACGCAAAACTTGCACACGCACAAAAGTTGCAACACATGCAAAAGTTGCCTCACACAAACCTTGCACATACTGAAAACGCACCACACATAAAACTCGCCATGCGCAAAACTTGCTGCACACAACTTGCTACACTAACCTGTCGCATGCAATTCGACACGCAAAAAGTTGCTACACGCATGTCGCCACACAAAACTCATCTCACAAAAGTCACTATATGCATGTCCCACACGCAACTCAACACATACAACTTGACACGTGAAACTCGCCCTAAAACACACACAAGTCTGGTATTATCCTTCAAAAATAAAAATCTGATTAATAAGCAGACAAACTACAAGAGCAACAAATGTACCATATAGGAAATACGGCAGCTGTCAGTCACATGACCTGTCTATTATGTGTATGTGTGAGCTAATATATACTGCCAGGGGGGAGGGCTTCCTGTTGGCTGGGGATTTATCAGGCTGCCAATTTAGCGTAAAAATACTGAGCAAATAACGCGTGAACGCAGTCTAATACAGGAGGAAATGACACACAGATATATACTATATACAGGAGGAGATGACATACAGGTACATACTATATACAGGGGAGATGACACACAGGTATATACTATATACAGGAGCAGATGACACACAGGTATATACTATATACAGGAGGAGATGACTTACAGGTATATACTATATATAGGAGGAGATGACATACAGGTATCTACTATATAAAAGAGGAGATGACACATAAGTTTATACAGGAGGAGATGACATACAGCAGGTATATACTATATACAGGGGAGATGACATACAGGTATATACTATATACAGGAGATAACATACAAGTATATACTATATATAGGAGGAGATGACATACAGGTATATTCTATATACAGACGAGATGACATACAGGTATATACTATATACAGGAGGAGATGACACATATGTATATACAATATACAGGAGGAGATGACATACAGCAGGTATATACTGTTTACAGGGGAGATGACATACAGGTATATACTATATACAGGAGATGACATACAGGTGTATACTATATATAAGGGAGATGACAAACATGTATAAACTGAGGGGAAAATGAGAGGTGTGAGGTGAAAATTAAAAGGTGTGAGTGCAAAATGAGAGGAGTGAGGGAAAATAGTGGAGTGATCGGAAAATGACAGATGTGAGGTCGAAATGACAAGTGTTAGGGGGGAATGAGAGGAGTGAGGGGGAAAATGAGAGGTGTGAGGTGCTATAACTAACCACAGATATTTACTATGCCCAGGCAACGCCGGGCTCTTCAGCTAGTATTAAATAATTACGTATATCAGCAACATTTATTGAAGATTCCCTTTTATTAAATATTAATCTCACCCTTTTCATACCCAAACATAGTGTCATTCTGGCCACTACTGTACATTTTTCGTGTTCTATTTCCATCTGCCAGGGTCATTATGGTATGCTTTGGGTGTATACCTTTTTAACTGTAAGTAGAGGCATTCTGCAAACATTTCCTGCATTGTAGAACTGTTAAAAAATAAAACACGGGAGACTATGTGCGCCAAATGCCAATACCTCCTATTAGCGGTATACCTGGGGAAATCCTCTACCATATATCTCCAATGGAACAGTCCAATGTGGTTTGAATAAAGGGGAATGGAGGAGTGGATATCCGCTAAACAGAAGCATAGACTTTTCGATGCATTTTGCCACAAAGTATCATTGTCCCAAAAAGGTTTCCTGCTTTGCAGAATTTTATTCTTATTTTTAACATTTTTATTGCTGCTTGATATTATACACGGGGTGCGAATAACTACTTTATAATTTGTTTTAGTCTTTGCCTGATGAAGAGACCTGTGTAGTCTTGAAAGCTTGCAATTTGTTACCATCTTTTCAGTTGGCCATTAAAAGGTATCAACCACTGAGGACTCTCAATTCTAAATATTTTACTTTTAGAAGGCTGTGAGTTGGCACATGTGTATAATGAGACAGGTTCTGCACTAAGAAATGTATCTGACAGCATTAAAATGCCTCTTTAAGGTGCTTTTACAAGGATGCAGAAGTGTGGAATTAGATTGCTGGGATGGAGATGACGGCATGCCCATCATTTATCATGGTCACACGCTTACAACTAAAATCCCCTTTAAGGTGAGATCATGTGACCGTAAGTAATACAGTTTATATCAGGTAATTAAATGTAAAGTGCTACAGAATATGTTGGCTCTATATAAATAAAATAATTATTATAGGTAGAGATTATTGTATTGCATTTTATGGCCACCGGAAGAAACGAAGCCACCAGAGCAATAAGCGGAGGAGGACATGACTTTCGGAGGGGTGGATCCTTAACGCCTGCAGTTTTTCTTTGTATAGCAGTGTATATTTTAAGCAAAAGTGATGTTGCTTTAAGAGGAAGGTTCACAGTATGTCTGTGCCTGGTGTGTCCCTGTGAGGAGGGTCCGGATTATATAGGGGAGGTAACTCTATCTCTCTCTGTGAGGGGGGTGGGAATCATGATGTATGAAGAAATTCTGATACTCCAGCATGCTCATGGTCTTGGTGTTGTGTCAAATTAGTAAAGGGAATCCGTCATCAGGTTTTCCTATGTAATCTGAGAGCAGCATCATGTAGCAGCTGAGACCCTGATTCCAGCAATGTGTCACTTGCTGGATTGCTTGCTGTCATTTTGATAAAATTACTGGTTATCTGCTGCAGATCTACCAGTTCTCTGAATGCGTAGTTGGGTATAACGCCGCCCATACCACTGATTGGCAGATTTCTGTGAACAGTCTGCATAGGCAGGAAGCTACCGATCAGTAGTGAAGGCATAACATTGATTTTATTGGAAAAAGCAACCAGCAGCCCAGTAAGTGACACATCGCTGGAATCAGGCTCTCAGCCCCTACATCATGCTGCTCTCAGATAACATAGCAAAAAACACCTGACAGATTCCCTTTAAGTGCTTTGAATCAGCTTTTTTCCTTACATAAATCCTAAGAGTTTTGTGATCTACAACGCCTGTAGACTAATCTTCACTTCCACACATATGTTCTTGTACTTTTCGTTACCAGGATGTCATAGAGGCTATTGATCGCAATGCCTTCGTCAACTCTGAAATGCCCATTGTGCTGTCCATAGAGAATCATTGTTCTTTACCGCAGCAACGCAAGATGGCTGACATATTCAAGGTGATCATGCATTCAATTACTGCATTTACTTTTGTTAATGTTACATAGGGGGCACGATTGTCACTAAATACAAATAATCTGTCTTAGACGGTCTTTGGAGAAAAGCTGGTGGCAAAGTTTCTGTTTGAAAGTGACTTTTCGGACGATCCAATGCTCCCCTCTCCGTGGCAATTAAGGAATAAAGTGCTGCTGAAAAACAAGAAACTTAAAGCGCATCAAACACCGGTGGATATTCTAAAACAGAAGGTAAGGGTCTGCAAAAGAGGGACTTGGGCTACTACTGGACATTTTATCTTTTTTTTTCACCCTCGATTAGGTTAACTATAATTAAAGTAAAAAAAAAAATGGTTGTCAAAAACTTTAAAGAAGGAGCTTATAGACATGATCGAGGTCGTCATTGTCAGCATTTTATAGAATTGCTGTAAAATGCTGAGATTTTTGGATTGGCTGTCCAGAAAAATAATAAAACCCCAGATAGAAAGAATGTAGAGGGCTGTCTAGAAGGAATACAACTTTCTTAAAGGAAAAGAAAATTGTTGGAAAATATGGAAACCAGGAAATGAAGAGTGGCGATGGACTGGAAGGCAAAGAAGGGAAAAGAGTTGTTTTGTTTCGTATAAAGGTTCTCCAGGCTGTCTTATTTTTTCGTTATTATTATTTTTATTTTTTTGCTATATTATCTGCCTCACTTTAAGGCTGGGGTCACACTTGCGAGTGCAATGAGGGAAACTCGCAAGAGTCTCTAGCATCAATACCCGGCACTCGGGACCGGAGTGTGCGGCTGCATGTATTTCTATGCAGCTGAACGCACAAGTACCAAATGCCGGCGGCAGTGCCGGGTATTGATGCTAGAGACTCCTGCGAGTTTCCCTCATTGCACTCGCAAGTGTGACCCCGGCCTTACAGTCCTATATCAATTTCCTATATCTAATTTTTTTTTCTTACTTGGACTTTTTTTCTCTCCATTTGCTCCAAATCTCTACTATAATTTTATTATTTTAGTTTCCCTAATTATTTTTTTTTATCTGCACTGAGTTCTAAGCAGTAGCCTTGGATTACCGTATTTCACACAATATGGGTACCAATGCCAGACTTGCATCCCCTTGTGAAGATTCAGCCTTACTTCGAAGAAAGGGATGCTATTCACACGTTAATATTGGTTTTCACTTTTAGCTCTTTACTGCAGACTTTTACACATACGCTATTTCAAGTATCCGTTATTGGGTTTTTTTTTTTTAAAGCTTGATTCCATAGTCCCCTGTCAGTAAGGTCTGTGTAGTTATACATTTGTTGCTCCGCATTTACAATTTTCACTTATTTTCCCCTGGTGACAGCATATAAAAATCAGTGTTACTTGTAGATTACACTATAAAGCTGGTTTATTGCCCGGAGGAGGTGTGCAATAAAGGGTTAAATGCGATATCTCACTTTGCCAGATATTAAGATTTGCTAAAGTGCAGTGAACCTTAAATGAAACCACATATTCTGTCTATCTATACGGCTTACCATATTTAAAGTATAATGCCAGATATTCTGTAAGTATTTCCAGCACTATTTATGGAGCTTACAGTACAAGGACACCATTCTAGACGCCATTTACATTTATGAACAGTCTGATATATAAATATTTAGAGGTCGTGTATTTGTTTTCTTTCTGATACCTGAGACACATCCTAAGAGATTAGTAATTTAGATGTAAAATCTCTATGGGGTTTGGCATCATTTCACCCCGCACTCTTCTTTCAGGCACATCAGCTTGCCAACATGCAGGCACAAGCCAGCAACGGTAACCAATTGATGAATACCAGCGCCAACAACGAAGAGGAAGATGATGACGAAGATGATTACGATTATGACTACGAATCACTTTCGGATGGTGAGCGTGCATATTTACCATAAGCTTTACTGTACTTCTAGGGATTTAGATTCCTAACATTTAAGGACACCATTGCCGTTTTGTGATTTCATTCACTGTCTACCCTGATCCAGCAAAACATTTTATGTCCGTACCAAGCTATAGGTCACAAAAGTAGACATAATGGCCCCAATTCATCAGGACTGCCGTTTTGTATGCTGGTCTTGATGAGGGGACGTGTCGGAGTCCGACGCTTCTAAGTTCTAACTCATTAAAATGTGCTCTTAATGAGTCCAGACTTAGTGATTGAGCGATCATACTCGTTGCTCGGGTTTTCCTGAGCATGCTCGGGTGATCTCCGAGTATTTGTGACTGCTCGGAGATTACATTTTCATCACCGCAGCTAAATGATTTACAGCTACTAGACAGCTTGATTACATGTGAGGATTCCCTAGCAACCAGGCAACCACCATATGTACTCAGGCTGGCTAATAGCTGTAAATCATTCACCTGAGGCGATGAAAACTTAATCTACGAACACTAACAAGTACTCAGAGATCACCCGGGCGCGCTCGGGAAAACCCCAGCAACGAGTGCACTCGCTGATCACTAGTCAAGAGCATCAGATGAGTGGCGTGCACCTCCACCTGCGCTTGGCCACAAATCCTACTCCAGTCACTAATTTGTGGTATAGGGCAGACTGCCACTCATGAGTTTGATGAGAGGGATTTGCTACGCACATGTTCCTCCCGCACTTTCTCGGAGGTGAGTGAAAATTGTGTGAGAAGGCCAAAAGTCGTTAATTTTTAATGCCAAGTTTTTGTGACTTTTCAAAGATTTTTACACCAGAATTTTGGCTTAAAAGCATTGATGAATGGATCATGAAAGTGCATGTGTTACGTGTAACTCATAGGCTGCTTCTAACATAATGGCACATGCAATTATTCTAAGGATTCTGACTAGTGATGAGCAAATATACTCATTACTCAAGATTTCATGAGCACGCTCGGGGGTCTTCCAAGTATTGTTTAGTGCTCGGAGTTTTAGTTTTTCTTGCTGCAGCTGAATGATTTACTTCTGTTAGCCAGCATAAGTACATGTGGGAGTTGCATGGTTGCTAGGGAACCCCCACATGTACTTATGCTGGCTAACAGATGCAAATCATTCAGCTGCAGCAAGAAAAACTAAAACTCCGAGCAGTAAAAAATACTCGGAGGACACCCAAGCGTGCTCGAGAAATCTCGAGTAACGAGTATATTCGCTCATCACTAATTCTTGACAAGATGATCCTAAATTCAAGAGGCTTTGTATATATAGAAAGTCATATTAATGCTTATTATATCAAGGCTGGTTTACTAGAAGTGTATTTCTTTAGTAGGATGTCTAATGCTTGACTTTAGAAGAAATCAATTTCTTTATTATGGACCCTATTGTGTAAATGTTGCCACCATGTTATGTAGAAGTAAAAAGGAAAAATGACACAACTGGAATCCTATGAAAAGCATATCAGACGGTTTGAGTTCTGCAATGCTCCTCACACTTGAGAGCACATGGCCAAAGCCGTCGTCTAGTACTGGCCTCGTATTTGCATGTTGACAAGTAATATAACTGTGGAATATATCATAAATGTGTGTGCGTGTTACTGAATATCAAATGTCATTCTTGAGTCTTCGATGATTTTTCGGGCACACTGAATGATCCTTTTCGTCACTAATACGCTAATGGGCCTGCATGGATCACCCCCTCTTCTAGCGTCGTGTCTACTTCCATTTTTCAGATTTAGCCAGTAACCTCTTTTTGTCTCATTATGTTTTTTCTCTGAATGATAATGACTGGTATTGCCTGATAATTCATAATTTCCTTTTCTGATTGCCTGTTTGACTCTCTTCCTGTAGCTGATGGCCTTAATGCTTCCCCTGCGCCTAACAGCCAGGAAGGTAAAAGCCATGTGAATGGATGTTCTGACTGCATGGATTTAGAACTCCTCTCGTGTTAATTAACCAATTGCTCGGTTATGGAAAGCTTTATCCATATGTGCTCACAGTGTCGATGATCATCATTCTTTTTCTCCATATTGCATTTTGTGGTGTTTGATTTGCACAGTTTGGCTACTACAATCTCTACTGGATGTGGTTCGCTATGTTTGGGTTGCCTACTGCATGCTATACCTAGGTATAATCTATAATAAAATGTATACTATGTACCCAGGTGCAATGGGGGTATTATTTTCTAGATATTCTATTTTTCTTTATTTCTGTTATGCATGTATCTTTATTATGTCATTATCACCCACTGCACCTAATTTGTGGACAGAGATTTTGATCATATTCTTAGGCGATTGTGTCCATGTTTCCATGTAAACTTTATAAAATCATCAAACTGCATTTTTTTTAAATAACAGTCTGATCTATTAAAGTTTTCTTTCAGCAAAAAAAACAAACATTATACTATTTTGTATCCAATAGTCCATGTTGATCATGGATACTAGTTTAACCAGCCTGCTTGGTCACATTACATTTACTATTGCTCTTCTTCCTGTTAGTACACTCATACACCCTGCCTGAATCAGTGCAGAGGCTGCTGGAATCACATGATTACAGTATATTAACTAGCAATCTTGATCTGCAGACACAATGACAGCTTCTAACTCTGTCTCGGAAAAACTAGTCAAGTTGTTTTATTTCTTCCCGGTCACCATCTACAACATATCTACCGTATATACTCGAGTATAAGCCGACCCCCTAATTTTGCCACAAAAAACTGGGAAAACTTAGTGACTCGAGTATAAGCCTAGGGTGGGAAATGCAGCAGCTACCGGTGAATTTCAAAAATAAAAATACATGCTCCATATCGTTTATTATTGCCCCATAGATGCTCCACATAAAGCTGTGCCATATGGAATGCTCTGCACTGTTTATTATGGCCCCAGAGATGCTCCTTACAAAGCTGTGCAATATATAATGCTCTGCACCATTCATTATGGCCCCATAGATGCTCCTTATAAAGCTGTGCCCCATATAGAATGCTCTGCACTGTTGATTATGGCCCCATCACATACTCACCTCTCTTGCTCAGGACGCCGGCGCTTTCAATATTTACCTGCTCCTCGTGCGGCTCCGTCTCCAGCACTGATGCTCAGCAGAGGGCGTGCACTGACTATGTCACCGCGCCCTCTAACCTGAGCGTCACAGCCAGAGGACGCTGGAGACGGAGCCGCACCGGAGCGTGGAGCAGGTAAATATCGCGCTGCGCTCCCCCTCCCCGTATACTTATCTGCTCCCGGCGCGTCCCTGCTTCTTCCACCGCTGCATCTTCTTCCTGTATTGAGCGGTCACAGTTACTGATCATTACAGTCATGAATATGCGGCTCCACCTCTATGGGAGGTGGAGCCGCATATTCATTTCTCTAATGAGCAGTACTGTTATGATGCGGTGGTTTAGGAGCCACATGGGACGAGCTCTGAAGGAAGTGGTAACTGTACTGACCGCAGTCCCTAAGCTCAACACAACACTAGAAGTAGCCGTGGGGTGCTCCTAACTCTCCCTAGGCACCTCGTCACCGCCTAAGAGCTAACTACCCCTTAAGATAGAAGCAGGAAAACTATCTTGCCTCAGAGAAAATCCCCAAAGGATAGATTAGCCCCCCACAAATAATGACTGTGAGTGGAGAGGGAAAAGACATACACAGAATGAAACTAGGATGAGCACAGGAGGCCAGTCTAACTTGATAGATAGGACAGGATGGAAAACTGTGCGGTCAGTATAAAACACAACAAAAATCCACGCAGAGTTTACTAAAAATCTCCACACCTGACTAAAGGTGTGGAGGGTAAATCTGCTTCCCAGAGCTTCCAGCAAGACAGAATTAATTCATACTGATAACGCTGGACAAACATAGAAGCACAGAACGGATAAGTCCACAAACTGTGAACAGAAAAAGAGCAAGCAAAAACTTAGCTTTGCTGAACTGGTCAGGATAACAGGGAACTCTAAAGAGATGTGAATCCAACCAGGAACATTTACAAGTGGCACTGGCTGAAGGACAGAGCCAGGCATAAATAGCCGAGCAGAAAAGACGATCAGTGGAAGCAGCTGAAGACAGCTAACTCCAAGGAGCAGCCATACCACTAGAAACCACAAGAGGGAGCCCAAGAGCAGAACTCACAAAAGTGCCACTTACAACCACCGGAGGGAGCCCAAGAGCGGAATTCACAACAGTACCCCCCCCTTGAGGAGGGGTCACCGAACCCTCACCAGAGCCCCCAGGCCGATCAGGACGAGCCAAATGAAAAGCACGAACCAAATCGGTGGCATGGACATCGGAGGCAACAACCCAAGAATTATCCTCCTGACCATAAACCTTCCACTTGACAAGATATTGAAGCCTCCGCCTCGAAAAACGAGAATCCAAAATCTTCTCAACCTCATATTCCAACTCTCCCTCAACCAACACCGGGGCAGGAGGGTCAACCGAGGGAACAACGGGGACATTATGAATGGCAAAAGAGGCTGGAAGAGCAAAAAGAAAAGACACCGGATTAATAATTTCAGAAATTTTATAAGGACCAATAAACCGAGGCTTAAACTTAGGGGACGAAACCTTCATAGGAACATGACGAGAAGACAACCAAACCAAATCCCCCACACGAAGCCGGGGACCAACACACCGACGGCGGTTAGCAAAACGTTGAGCCCTTTCCTGAGACAACGTCAAATTGTCCACCACATGAGTCCAAATCTGCTGCAGCCTGTCCACCACAGAGTCAACACCAGGACAATCAGAAGGCTCAACCTGCCCAGAAGAAAAGCGAGGATGAAGACCAAAATTACAAAAGAAAGGTGAAACCAAAGTAGCCGAACTAGCCCGATTATTAAGGGCAAACTCAGCCAACAGCAAGAAAGACACCCAATCATCCTGATCAGCAGACACAAAGCATCTCAAATAGGTCTCCAAGGTCTGATTAGTTCGCTCAGTTTGGCCATTAGTCTGAGGATGAAACGCCGTAGAAAAAGACAAATCAATGCCCATCCTAGCACAAAAGGCCCGCCAAAATCTAGAGACAAACTGAGAACCTCTGTCAGACACAATATTCTCCGGAATGCCATGCAAACGAACCACATGCTGAAAAAACAATGGAACCAGATCTGAGGAGGAAGGCAACTTAGGCAAAGGTACCAGATGGACCATTTTAGAGAACCGGTCACAAACAACCCAGATAACAGACATCTTCTGGGAAACAGGAAGATCCGAAATAAAATCCATGGAAATATGCGTCCAGGGCTTCTCAGGGACCAGCAAAGGCAAAAGCAACCCACTAGCGCGGGAACAGCAAGGCTTGGCCCGGGCGCAAGTCCCACAGGACTGCACAAAAGCACGCACATCGCGCGACAAGGAAGGCCACCAAAAGGACCTAGCAACCAAATCTCTGGTACCAAAAATCCCAGGATGACCAGCCAACACTGAACAATGAACCTCAGAAATCACCTTACTCGTCCATCTATCAGGAACAAACAGCTTCCCCACAGGACAGCGGTCAGGCCTATCAGCCTGAAATTCCTGAAGCACCCGCCACAAATCAGCGGAGATGGCAGAAAGAATCACCCCTTCCTTAAGAATGCCAACCGGCTCAAGGACTCCAGGAGAATCAGGCGAAAAACTCCTAGAGAGGGCATCAGCCTTAACATTCTTAGATCCCGTAAGATATGAGACCACAAAATCAAAATGGGAGAAAAACAGAGACCATCGAGCCTGTCTAGGATTTAGCCGCTTGGCCGACTCGAGGTAAACCAGATTCTTATGATCAGTCAAGACCACAACGCGGTGCTTAGCTCCCTCAAGCCAATGTCGCCACTCCTCAAACGCCCACTTCATAGCCAACAACTCCCGATTGCCGACATCATAATTGCGTTCCGCAGGCGAAAACTTTCTGGAAAAAAAGGCACACGGTTTCATCAAAGAACCATCAGACTCCCTCTGAGACAAAACGGCCCCTGCCCCAATCTCAGAAGCGTCGACCTCAACCTGAAAAGGAAGAGAAACATCCGGCTGATGCAACACAGGGGCAGAAGTAAATCGGCTTTTAAGCTCCTGAAAGGCCTCAACAGCTGCAGAGGACCAATTCGTCACATCAGCGCCTTTCTTCGTCAAATCAGTAAGGGGCTTAACCACACTGGAAAAGTTGGCAATGAAACGGCGATAGAAATTAGCAAAGCCCAAAAATTTTTGAAGGTCCTTCACAGATGTGGGTTGAATCCAGTCATGAATAGCTTGAACCTTAACAGGATCCATTTCTATAGACGAGGGAGAAAAAATAAAACCCAAAAAAGAGACCTTCTGAACTCCGAATAGGCACTTAGACCCCTTCACAAACAAAGCATTATCACGAAGGATCTGGAACACCATCCTGACCTGCTTCACATGAGACTCCCAATCATCGGAAAAAATCAAAATATCATCCAAATATACAACCATGAATTTATCAAGATAATTGCGGAAAATATCATGCATGAAAGACTGGAACACAGATGGAGCATTAGAGAGCCCAAATGGCATCACAAGGTATTCAAAATGGCCTTCGGGCGTATTAAATGCAGTTTTCCATTCGTCACCCTGTTTAATACGAACAAGATTATATTCCCCTCAGAGGTCAATCTTAGTAAACCAACTAGCCCCCTTAATCTGAGCAAACAAATCAGTAAGCAGAGGCAAGGGGTATTGGAATTTAACCGTGATCTTATTAAGAAGACGATAATCAATACAGGGTCTCAAGGAGCCATCCTTCTTAGCAACAAAAAAGAAACCCGCTCCCAATGGTGACGAAGAGGGCCGAATATTCCGCTTCTCCAAAGACTCCTTAACATAACTCTGCATGGCGGCATGCTCTGGCACAGACAGATTGAAAAGTCGTCCCTTAGGGAACTTTCAACCAGGAATCAAGTTAATAGCACAATCACAGTCCCTGTGCGGAGGAAGGGAACTGGACTTGGGCTCATCAAATACATCCTGGAAATCCGACAAAAACTCAGGGACCTCAGAAGAGGGGGAAGAGGAAATTGACATAAAAGGAACGTCACTATGTACCCCTTGACAACCCCAACTAGTCACAGTCATAGTTTTCCAATCCAGCACCGGATTATGTTCCTGTAACCATGGAAAACCCAGTACAACAACATCATGCAGGTCATGCAACACCAGAAAACGGCAATCTTCCTGATGTGCTGGGGCCGTGTACATAGTCATCTGCGTCCAGTACTGAGGTTTATCCTTGGCCAAGGGTGTAGCATCAATACCCCTCAAAGGAATAGGGCTCTGCAAAGGCTGCAGGGAAAAACCACAGCGCCAGGCAAATTCTAAGTCCATTAAGTTCAGGGCAGCGCCTGAATCCACAAATGCCATGACAGAAAAGGATGACAATGAGCAAATCAGGGTCACAGATAAGAGAAATTTAGGCTGTATAGTACAAATGGTAACAGACCTAGCGACTCTCTTAGTACGCTTAGGGCAATCAGAGATAATATGAGTAGAATCACCACAGTAAAAACACAGCCTATTCTGACGTCTGAATTCCTGCCGTTCTGTTCTAGTCAAAATCCTATCACATTGCATAGGTTCAGGACTCTGCTCCGAGGACACTGCCATATGGTGCACAGCTTTGCGCTCGCGCAGACGCCGATCCATCTGAATAGCTAGAGACATAGATTCGCTCAAACCGGCAGGCGTAGGAAAGCCCACCATAACATCTTTAAGGGCTTCAGAAACACCTTTTCTGAAAATAGCAGCCAGAGCCTCCTCATTCCATTTAGTGAGCACAGACCATTTTCTAAATTTCTGGCAGTATAATTCTGCCGCTTCCTGACCTTGACACAAGGCCAACAGGGTCTTTTCTGCATGATCGACAGAATTAGGTTCTGTACAATAATTCGGTACAATAATCCGAGCGCTTGAAAAAATGCGTCTACATTCAATAATGCCGGATCCCCTGTTTCAAGAGAAAAGGCCCAGTCTTGAGGGTCACCACGCAGCAAGGATATGATGATTTTTACCTGCTGAATGGGATCACCTGAAGAACGGGGTTTCAAAGCAAAAAACAATTTGCAGTTATTTTTAAAGTTCAAAAACTTGGATCTGTCCCCAAAAAACAAATCAGGAGTAGGAATTCTAGGCTCTAAAGCCGGAGTCTGGACAACGTAGTCCTGGATACTCTGTACTCTTGCAGCAAGTTGATCCACACGAGAAAACAAACCCTGAACATCCATGCCAGAGCATATATCATGAACCACCCAGATATCAAGAGGAAAAAAAGACAAACCAGAGCACAGAAAAAAAAATGGTTCAGAACTTTCTTTTCCTTCTTTTGAGATGCATTTAATTCATTTTTGGCCACTTGTACTGTTATGATGCAGTGGTTTAGGAGCCACATGGGACAAGCTCTGAAGGAAGTGGTAACTGTACTGACCGCAGTCCCTAAGCTCAACACAACACTAGAAGTAGCCGTGGGGTGCTCCTAACTCTCCCTAGGCACCTCGTCACCGCCTAAGAGCTAACTACCCCTAAAGATAGAAGCAGGAAAACTATCTTGCCTCAGAGAAAATCCCCAAAGGATAGATTAGCCCCCCACAAATAATGACTGTGAGTGGAGAGGGAAAAGACATACACAGAATGAAACCAGGATGAGCACAGGAGGCCAGTCTAACTTGATAGATAGGACAGGATGGAAAACTGTGCGGTCAGTATAAAACACTACAAAAATCCACGCAGAGTTTACTAAAAATCTCCACATCTGACTAAAGGTGTGGAGGGTTAATCTGCTTCCCAGAGCTTCCAGCAAGACAGAAATAATTCATACTGATAACGCTGGACAAACATAGAAGCACAGAATGGATAAGTCCACAAACTGTGAACAGAAAAAGAGCAAGCAAAAACTTAGCTTTGCTGAACTGGTCAGGATAACAGGGAACTCCAAAGAGATGCGAATCCAACCAGGAACCATTTACAAGTGGCACTGGCTGAAGGACAGTGCCAGGCATAAATAGCCGAGCAGAAAAGACGATCAGTGGAAGCAGCTGAAGACAGCTAACTCCAAGGAGCAGCTATACCACTAGGAACCACAAGAGGGAGCCCAAGAGCAGAACTCACAAAAGTGCCACTTACAACCACCGGAGGGAGCCCAAGAGCGGAATTCACAACACAGTACCATGTGACCGCTCAATACAGGAAAAAGATGCAGCGCTGGAAGAAGCAGGGACTGCAGGGACCGCGCCGGAGCAGGTAAGTATAACTAGACAGCCCCCGGTCCCCCTCCCCTGCCGACCCCCGGGTATGACTCGAGTATAAGCCGAGAGGGGGACTTTCAGCCCAAAAAAATGGGCTGAAAATCTCAGCTTATACTCGAGTATATACGGTATTTGCTTCTGCAGCTGCTATCAGCAGGGAGGAAGTAAAATCATGCAGTGGTTCAAAGCTCCTGCTCATTTTATAGGGTAGAGTTTGCAGCCGGCAATAGAAGGCTCACTCATACTGATATATTCTCTCATGCAAGAGAGTCGGGCCGATTATGCTAATGAAACTCTGAGGTAGTGCAGATCTGCGATTATTTTCTCATGCCAATTCGGAATAAAAAAAACAATTGCGGCATGCATCAAGTGCGTCCAATAATCGGTTCTAACTCACAAACTGTGGAGAAGATGGAGAGGTTAATTTCTCCATCTTCTCCATTGTCTCTGTTGCCGTACATCAGACTGCACTCAGATGACATCCGTCCATAGACTTGAATGGGTGAGTGTTATTCGATTATTGGATGCACTTGATGCACTCTGCGATTTTCTCATTCCGAATCGGCATGACAAAATAATCGCAGATCTGCACTGGGCTGAGTGCTATCCGATAAAACATCAGAGTGCTCAGCCATGTTATACGAACCCTAAATTAAGCTAATAAACTAAATGCGTATTATTTATAATATAATTCTAGGTTATAGACTTCAATTTAACACGGGGATGGACGTTCTAAGAGATTAAGGGGATTATTTGAAGAACTATTTACATACCAGACAGACTATGTATTTAATTGGCAACCTTTACTTGATGGCAGGCAGTTATTCCTTAGCAAATTATAGAAATGGTACTTGCTTATCTAACCAATTCAGCACTTTTGGCGATAAGTTGGCGTGCCCACTCTCTTTGCATAGAGGTTTGCGAATATACTTTGAATTAAAATGGCTGCACTTTGCAAATATTGCAAGGTTCACTGCATTAACCATATACTGCTCCAGCGTTTTGCTGATTGCTATATCTCTACCACTTGCTTTTGAAAACATCAGACATGTTTGATTTTATGTAATTCAATCCCCTAAATTTAATAATATAAGAGCGTTATTACACATTTTCGCTAATGCTTGATTCTTATGCATGTTCCTTAGTATAAATCCTGTAAAGCTGAGCACAGAAGCCAGGCAGCGTCTAACAGCAGTGTATTCTCGGCTCGATAATGTCGGCGTTGCCCTTCTCACCGACATATTGATTACTTTCAGATAATATACTCGATGATCGTCCCGAGACAAAGGCTTGCAGGGATAACCTGCAGTTTGAATACATTGAGGAAGCTCCTAAGAGAATCAAGAAGACTGATGGCAGCATTGTTGGCAACAAAGGAAAGGTAGTTGTTTCTTCTTGGACTAAATGGGTCCCAAGAGGGGAATCACAAATATTAGAGCTTGTATCAATATATTCTCACATCTGTATAGTCCATTTGTAGCTATCGATAAGCTCCAGTGGACTCCAATAAGTATTTTCATCTTGACATAAAGCTTAGGTATATTTATTGTTTTGTACAGGTCTACGACATGGAACTGGATGAAGAGTTTTATCTCCCTCAAAACAAGAAAGAAAGTAGACAAATCGCCCCAGAACTATCAGACCTTATCATCTATTGCCAAGCTGTGAAATTTCCTGGTAAGTTCAATAATCCGTCTTTGTCAATCCTTGGCAATATTTTCAATGCTGAACGCAGAGCGTAGTTTGTCCAGCTCTAGGCCAATTCAATAAATACTTGTTCGGAACATCTTCTTTTGAAGTGTTTTTAACGCTGGACATTTAGTTTAGATTAGATTCACTTTTTTAGGTATGAAAATGTTTTATTGCCACTTCTAGGTAAAAAAAAACTTTAATAAAATATCCTAGCAAAGAAGAATATCCATGAAAACAGACCTAGGAGACATTCAAATACAAGTACTTTTTGTATTGAGAGATTATCATTTATTTTTAAAGCACAATTCCAGGGCACTGTACATGAGAAGAGGGTTATATATATATATATATATATATGAGATAGTAAACAAACTGTGACTGACTGTACCAAGGCGGGGACCCTGCACTCGCGGGCTTACAATCTGCAGGTACTGAGGAAGGAGACAGTAGATTGGGGAGTTGCAGCAGCTCCGATGGTTAATGAGGTGACAGTGGGGTTATAGGCCTTCAGGATGCGTTTTAAAGTTTTATTTGTGGGAGACCATTGAATATGTTCACACACTGAATTCCAGACGATGGAGAATGTTCATATAAGAACTTTTAGATGTTTGGATGAGGAACGTACAAGAGTGGAGGAGAGTAGGAAGTCTTGTGAGGACCTGGGATTAAGTGTAGGGAGGTATCAGGAGATTAGTTGCAGAGATGTATAGGGGAGACAGATTATGGACAGCCTAGTGGGTCAGTGTTAGAAGTTTAACCTGGAATCACTGGAAAATTAGAAACCAGTGAAGGGATTTACAGAGCTGGGAGGTGGAGGAGTAGTGAGCGTAGAGGAGGATTAGGTGGCAGCAGAGTTGAGGATTGACTGGACAGGTGTGAGTGTTGGTTGGGAGGCCACAGATGAGGTTATTTCAGATTCCAATAGTGTGGGCCGGAGATGATGAGGGCGTATCTGACAAATTAGTTGATTCTTGTATTGAGGAAAGGACAAGTTATGGAAATATTTTGTGAGTTGGTTGAGGCAGGAGGTGGTAAAGCCTCGGATGTGTGATTCAGGAGAAAACATGATTTATTGTGATAGATAGGTCTGGTTGAGTGAAATGGGGGAAAGATGGTTTGGTCGCCATTAAGTTTAAGAAAGCAAGATAAAAAAGGGGACATGGCTTCTAGACACGTTGGGATTCTGGACAGCAGAGAGGTGACATCTGGGCCAGAGAGAGTCATCAGCGTATACGTGGTACTGGACGCCATAGGACTTGAGTTGTCCCAGGCAAAAGGTATAGTTAAAGACTTTATTAATTAAGTAAAATTCTTACACTACTTCATCATGCCTTATTTCATCAGGAAATTTATGACTACATTGACACATAAGAATAACGATTCAGTATGGTGTGTCCCATTGACAAAGGTATGATAACACCTACTGTAGTTGGCTGTGGAAGTATACATTTCCTGAAGGAACAGGAAGTGAATAAACCTACAAAAATAAGAAACAGAATGATTTCGTGTTAGATAAATATTAAATAAAATATTTGGGGTTCACTATGAATGACTCTGAAGCTGCAATTAGAGGGTAAAATTGTGAGAATTGGTAGATGCCACATCCATTGCACTAATATGTTAACTACCAAAATAATATATTAATACAATTATTTCATGCAAAAAAAAATCACTACTATTTGTAATTAGGTTTTAGATTGCTTTCATCTTCCAAAACCTCCTTTCAGCCAAATCATTCACTTAGGCTGTGTGCAAACGTTCCTGATTTTTCGTGTTTTTTTCGAGTTTTTTCCGCTATAAAAACGTGATAAAACCGCAAAAAAACGCATCCATTAAGCATCCTATTAATAGAATGCAATACGCAATTTTTGTGCATATGTTTCGTTTTTTTCCACGAAAAAACACATTGCGGAAAAAACCCAGTATGTTCATTAATTTTGCTGATTTTGCGGATTTCCCGCTATTTAATGCATTGGGAAGCTCCGGAAAAAAACGCTAAAGATCTGCACAAAAACCGCGCAAAAATGCGAGAAAAACACGCAAAAAACACATGTGGATTTCCTGCAGAAAAAGTCCAGTTTTGTTCAGGAAATTTCTGCAAATAATCCTGACGTGTGCACATAGCCTTACTGTACGTCTGTGTTGGGAAAAGCTGGATCCCAACCAAGTATATCTGTTGTCAGTCAGCATAACGTCAGCAGTCGCAAACTGTCGACAGAATAACCTGGAAGAAGAGCTGCTCTGTTAACATGGAGCAGCTGAATCGCCAGCAGGATCGTTCTATGACCAATCTGAGCTGGCACCGGGTAGAACACACAGTTAGTTGTCTTTGTCAGCAACTACCTATCGGTTACTTTTTAGGCCCATTGTAAAAAAAAAAAATTAATAATAAAATAGTCCTGGACAACCCCTCAAATGAGGTAGCTTTATAATGAGCTGTGGACATGAATCTTTTCTCTTGGCTTTTGATTAGAGTTCAATATTTATGACTAGACATTGATGAAAAATATAAAATCTGTAGTATAATGTAATAAAAAAGAGGATGTTGAAAACTAAAATTATAAATCAAATCAAAATATTTTTTATCTATAGATACTGTACATGATGTTTCAGTGCACATTTCACCATTTTGAGACATTTGGTTTTACTATAATACATAGTGATATTTTTTTTACACATGCCCATATGTGTTTATTAATCTGGACTTCCATGCTTGAGTCATCTTGACATGACCCTTCTACTCACAGTAGTCTGCTGAAAAGCATCTATTTGTCTTGGACTGCTGAAGATACAAACTGCATAGAAGATATGGATGGGAGATTAGTGATGTAGTGTAGAGCAGGACAAGCTGGTTCAGTTCCATAAAACGTACTCTACAAAGGCCACGGAAAATGTCGTGCCCTCTTGGTCTGCTTGTTTGGTTCATTAGTCTTCATTTTATGGGAACAGGCCTTTCAACATTAAACCCGTGTGGCTCTGGCAGAGGAAAGGACAGAAGAGGCAGGAAGTCCATTTTTGGCAACAATCCTGGTAGAACAAGCCCCGGGGAACCAACGACACAAGCCAAAACATCTGGAAAAGGTAATGTATGTGTTCTGCCTTATTAATTGGACTTTTGCTGTATTCTATGATATGAAAAAAGCAATATAGAGTAAATACAACTGGATAAATCCAACAAGATCCTACCAATGTAATAGGAACACAGCTATAGTAGGAATTAAAACTTAACCTTTAATATAAACAAGGTAAAAATAATATTCTATGATACAAAATATGGAGTGTTATTATCTTCCTCAATGACATACACGTTATTGTATATTTGTGTGGATAAGCTGAGCATGTTATTAACCACATCTATTATCTGCAGGCACAAGCGAGACGCGGCAGAGCTGGGAGGAGCCATGTTCACCTCCTTTCAACCCAACCACTTCGTTGAGTGCCATAATTCGGACCCCAAGGTGCTATCACATCTCCTCACTGAATGAAAATGCTGCCAAGCGTCTGTGCAGACGGTATTCCCAGAAGCTGATTCAACACACTTCCTACCAGTTACTGAGAACATATCCAGCTGCTACACGCATCGACTCCTCCAATCCTCATCCACTCATTTTCTGGCTTCATGGAATACAATTGGTTGCCCTTAACTATCAAACTGATGGTAAGTAAGCCATCAGATCATGCATCTATAAGTGCCAAGAACATGTACATTATTACTGAGGATGCAGATATTTAGGTAGTCGTAGGTGGTGGTACACGGGTGCTCGTTCTTTTGGGAGCAGCAAAGTGGAGTTGACGTGAATATTAACTTTAGTTATATGATATCATACAGTGCATCTACAATTGTCCAAATGGAGAGTAAAATTTGACCATTCTTCCACAATATCAAGTGGCATTATTAAAGCATCACTTCTGTTATGCTTTTATTAGGTATGCAAAATGATTGATGTGATCTACACTTTTATTAGGTATGCAAAATGAATGATGTGCTCTGCCCAACATTAACTTAACGTGTTAAAATAGGTGACTAGTGAAATTTCTGTAATTTGCGAAATTTCCAATATTTCTGTCTAATTGGAAGCCCTACTCCCCAACTCTCGTATAGCTGCAATAGTTGCATTGATGATTTGTCTTCACTACACATCACCTTTCTTGTGCCAGATTCAGCCACCGCGTATTACATAACTCCACCATGACTACATGTTTGCCCTTTACTCTTGCTTCATCAGGGGTACAGGGTCTTATAGTGTGTGTATCAGCACAGTTGGCTAACATAATGACCCGATGACAGCTTGCTCAATAGTTATATCCCTCTTTTGTCAAAGTGAAATGCAGAGAGAAGAACCTGTCTACATGAAGTGTGTTCACGTATTAGCTTTTCCGCGTCCTGCTCCATTACTCTCTATTACTCTATATTTTATGCCTTTTGCTTTCCGAGGTATCTAATAACACTGCCTGCTCTATATTAACGCCTTGCTAGTAGATTTGCACACTACTCAGTATTAGATCATCTTTACCTTCGTCTAGAGATATTGGCTTGCGTTTTGGCATTAGATATAAGAAATTAGCTGGGAAACATCCAGGAATTGCAGATCTCGTCAAACATTGTTCTCACCATTCTCTATTCCTGCAAAGGACTTCCAGTAAAATGCTGCATTGTTATATCCATCGACAGCTCTTATACGTTATGTGATATACTATATACATAGTAGTTTCTGTAACCTAGCAGATTTTTCACTTTTAATCTCTTTTATGGGAATTTTAGTGACTAATTGTGATGTGACGTTAGGTAAGGTGTAGTTTACAAGGTGCATTTATATTAAATAGCTCCGTTAAACCTTATAAATGAGAAGTTCTCATGTTTGTTTTTTGTGGCCTGCTTCCAAGTGGCTTAGTGATGTCAAATTCTCAATCTGAGGTAGAATTACTCTTTTTCCCATGCTTTGTTTTCATATTATTTATGCATTCACGGCACGTGATCTGTGCCTCTGGTATAGGGCTAACCCCTGTATATGTTCACATCTGGACCATCATCTGTGTGAATAGTGCAGTTGAGCTTTGATCCTCATTCTTGGAATTCTCTGTGAACGAGAACTGTTCTCACTGCTTGTTTTAATAGTCAGATATGGTTTCACAGGGCTTTTCTTTTTAACGTAAATTTTGCTCTTCTTGAACTCATCGAGTATCTGTCTCATAGCCTGATCTATACACATTATCTCATTCATTTGTATTACCTTCTGGTATTTTCTGGGGAATTAAATGTACATCACACTTAGAAGATTTGTGGTTTTATTTTTATTATTTGTGGAGTTATTTTTATTATTTATAGAGAACAATGCATATTGCCAGTGACTTATACTTCCAGGGATTGTCCGGAATTTTTACATTGATGGCTTATCCTTAAGAAAGGTCATCAATATCTGACTGGTGGGAGTGCAACACCTGGACACACCCGCCTATTAGCTGTTCCCGGTGTCGCCGCAGGGGAAATGCTCAGTTGTGGAGCTGCCCAGCACAGTACAGTAAACTGTACTATTATATACGCCTCCTATTCAATCACGCCAATGTAACAGCTATCATCTATCCAGTGAGCCCATCCGTCCTGCCAAGGTAGCCAGCAGAAGCTGCTAGGCTCCGTGATTGCCTGGAGTGGTCACTGACAGCTCCCATCACTGCTGTGGCCACTCAGTGAGCCCATCCGTCCTGCCAAGGTAGCCGGCAGAAGCCGCTAAGCTCATTGATTGCCTGGAGTGGTCACTGACAGCTCGCATCACTACGGCCACTCAGTGAGCCCATCCGTCCTGCCAAGGTAGCCGGCAGAAGCTGCTAAGCTCACCGATTGCCTGGAGTGGTCACTGACAGCTCGCATCACTACGGCCACTCAGTGAGCCCATCCATCCTGCCAAGGTAGATGGCAGAAGCCGCTAAGCTCATTGATTGCCTGCAGTGGTCACTGACAGCTCGCATCACTACTATGGCCACTCAGTGAGTTCATCCCTTCTGTCAAGGTAGACGGCAGAAGCCACTAAGCTATGTGACCCCCTGGAGTGGTCACTGACAGCTCGCATCACTACTATGGCCGCTCAGTGAGCTCATCTGTTTTGCCAAGGTAGACGGCAGAAGTCGCTAAGCTCAGCGATTGCCTGAGGCGGTGATGTACACAGTTGACATGACATCACCGCTGCACCCAAAATACAGATACCTGAGCAGCAGTGGAGAGCCAGCAATGTCAAGGGGGAGGGTCTGTAATATCTGGATTTATTTTATATTAAAGGAAACTTTTGACATCCACTTTTCTAAGAATATTAATTGTGACCTTTTGTTTCTGGGCTGTTAAATCATCACTTGTTATTGTGGATTCCAGTTATTATCTAATTAGTTGATCTAGTCTTGTACTATTATTTTACCATAAGGTAAAAAAAACAAGTGCAGTAAGCATGACTAAACGTGTGTTAGACTGGTATAGAGAACACTGCTCATGAGGGCTTCTAATCCACACCGTAAGGGTTAACAAGGCAGTGAATTAGGGTAAAAGCTGTTCATCTGGCATGTAGTGGTGACGGTGTCATTGTTTGATGTATCCAGGGCCGGCGTCAGGACCCGGGCAAGTTCCAGGGCCCTGAGCAGGTGGTGGGGAAGGCCCACTCATCATTGGGGACACAGGCTCCCTATGGGAGCCCAGTGCTAGCACAGTACTTGCGATTCTTACCTCTCCCCATTCCTGCGCTGCGCCATCTTCCATGTCTGCAGACTCTGACGTTTCAGGTCAGAGGGCGCGATGACGTCACATCTGTGCTCCTTCTGCCTGTACAGTCACTACAGAGAGCCAGAAGACGCCGACACTGAGGAGTCAGGAGAAGAGCAGGAGCCAGCGAGGAGAGTTGAGTATTTCACTTTCTTTTTTTTATGTTTGAAGCATCATATGGGGCCCATAAAACACTGGAGCATCATATGGGGCCCATCATATACTGGAGCATCATATGGGGCCCATCATTTACTAGAGCATCATATAAGGCCATTATAAACTGGAACATCATATGGGGCCCATCATATACTGGAGCATCATATGGGGCCCATCATATACTGATTACTGAAGTATCATATGGGGCCCATCATATATTGGAGCATCAATCATGTAAGGCCATTATATACTGGAACATCACATGGGGGCCATCATATACTGGAGTATCATATGATTTACACCTTATGATGCTTCAGTATATGATGGCCCCATATGATGCTCCAGTATATGATGGGCCCCATATGATGCTCCAGTATATGATGGCCCCATATGATGCTCCAGTATATGATGGGCCCCATATGATGCTCCAGTATAAAATGGGCCCTATATTATGCTCCAGTATATGATGGCCCCATATGATGCTCCAGTATATTATGGGCCCCACATGATGCCCCAGTATAAAATGGGCCGTATATGATGCTCCAGTATATGATGGCCCCATATGATGCCCCATATATAATGGGCCCCATATGATGGAGCATCATATGGGGCCCATCATATACTGGAGCATCATATGGGACCCATCATATACTGGAGCATCATATGGGGCCCATCATATACTGGGACATCATATGGGGCCCATCATACATAAAGCATCATATGGGGCCCATTATATATGGAGACTATATGGGGCCATCATATACTGGAGCATCATATGGGGCCCATCATATACTGGGGCATCATATAGGGCCTATTTTATACTGGAGCATCATATCACACCCATCATATACTGGAGCTTCATATGGAGCCATCATATACTAGAGCATCATATGGTGGCCATCATATACTGGAGCATCATATGAGGCCCATCATATACTAGAGCATCATATGGGGAGCATCATATGGGACCAATCACATACTGGAGCATCATATGGGGCCATCATATACTAGAGCATCATATGGGGCCCATCATATACTGGAGCATCATATGGGGCCCATCATATACTGGAGCATCATATGGGGCCCATCATATACTAGAGCATCATATGGGGGCCATCATATACTGGATCATCATATGGGGCCCATCACATACTGGAACATCACATGGGGGCCGTCATATACTGGAGCATCATATGATTTACACCTTATGATGCTCCAGTATATGATGGCCCCATATGATGCTCCAGTATATGATGGGCCCCATATGATGCTCCAGTATATGATGGGCCCCATATGATGCTCCAGTATATGATGGGCCCCATATGATGCTCCAGTATAAAATGGCTTCTATATTATGCTCCAGTATATGATGGCCCCATATGATGCTCCAGTATATGATGGGCCCCACATGATGCTCCAGTATAAAATGGGTCGTATATGATGCTCCAGTATATGATGGCCCCATATGATACCCCATATATAATGAGCCCCATATGATGGAGCATCATATGGGGCCCATCATATACTGGAGCATCATATGGGACCCGTCATATACTGGAGCATCATATGGGGCCCATCATATACTGGAGCATCATATGGGGCCCATCATACATGAAGCATCATATGGGGCCCATTATATATGGAGACTATATGGGGCCATCATATAGTGGAGCATCATATGGGGCCCATCATATACTGGGGCATCATATAGGGCCTATTTTATACTGGAGCATCATATCAGGCCCATCATATACTGGAGCTTCATATGGGGCCATCATATACTGGAGCATCATATGGGGCCCATCATATACTAGAGCATCATATGGGGAGTATCATATGGGACCAATCACATACTGGAGCATCATATGGGGCCATCATATACTAGAGCATCATATGTGGCCCATCATATACTGGAGCATCATATGGGGCCCATCATACACTGGAGCATCATATGGGGCCCATCATATACTAGAGCATCATATGGGGGCCATCATATACTGGATCATCATATGGGGCCCATCACATACTGGAGCATCATATGGGCCCATTATATATGGAGCATCATATGGGGCCATCATTTACTGGAGCATCATATGGGGCCATCATTTACTGGTGCATCATATGGGGCCATCATGTACTGGAGCATCATATGGGGCCCATCATACATGAAGCATTATATATGGAGCATCATATGGGACCATCATTTACTGGAGCATCATATGGGGCCATCATTTACTGGAGCATCATATGGGGCCATCATTTACTGGAGCATCATATGGGGCCATCATTTACTTGAGCATCATATGGGGCCATCATTTACTGGAGCATCATATCGGGCCATCATTTACTGGAGCATCATATGGGGCCATCATATACTGGAGCTTCATATGGGGCCATCATATACTAGAGCATCATATGGTGGCCATCATATACTGGAGCATCATATGAGGCCCATCATATACTAGAGCATCATATGGGGCCCATCATATACTGGGACATCATATGGGGCCCATCATATACTGGGGCATCATATAGGGCCTATTTTATACTGGAGCATCATATCAGGCCCATCATATACTGGAGCTTCATATGGGGCCATCATATACTGGAGCATCATATGGGGAGTATCATATGGGACCAATCACATACTGGAGCATCATATGGGGCCATCATATACTAGAGCATCATATGTGGCCCATCATACACTGGAGCATCATATGGGGCCCATCATATACTAGAGCATCATATGGGGGCCATCATATTCTGGATCATCATATGGGGCCCATCACATACTGGAGCATCATATGGGCCCATTATATATGGAGCATCATATGGGGCCATCATTTACTGGAGCATCATATGGGGCCATCATTTACTGGTGCATCATATGGGGCCATCATATACTGGAGCATCATATGGGGCCTATCATACATGAAGCATTATATATGGAGCATCATATCGGGCCATCATTTACTGGAGCATCATATGGGGCCATCATTTACTGGAGCATCATATGGGGCCATCATTTACTGGAGCATCATATGGGGCCATCATTTACTGGAGCATCATATGGGGCCATCATTTACTGGAGCATCATATGGGGCCATCATTTACTGGAGCATCATATGGGGCCATCATTTACTGGAGCATCATATGGGCCCATCATATACTAGTGCATCATATGGGGGCCATCATATACTAGAGCATCATATGGGACCCATTATATACTGGAGCATCATATGGGGCCCGTTATATATGAAGCAATATATTGGGCCCATCATATACTGGAGCATCATATGAGGCCCATCATACATGAAGCATTATATATGAAGCATCATATGGGGCCATCATTTACTGGAGCATCATATGGGGCCATCTTTTACTGGAGCATCATATGGGCCCATCACATACTAGTGCATCATATGGGGGCCATCATATACTGGAGCATCATATGGGACCCATCATATACTGGAGCATCATATGGGGCCCATCATATATGGAGCCCATTCTGTATGGAGCATTATATGAGGCTCATCATATACTGTAAGGAAAATTATATGGGGCCTATTATATATGGAGCACTATATAGGGCCCATCTTATACTGTAGCTTTATATGGGGCTGATCATATACTAAAGCAATATATGGGGCTAATTATGTAAGGAGCAATATGTGGGGCTCATTATGTATGGAGCAATATATAGGGCCCATCATATACTGTAAGGAGCATTATATGGGGCTTATTATGTATGTAGCAATATATGGGGTCCATTATACTGTATGGAACATTATATGGTGCTCATTATTCTGTATGGAGCAAAATATGGGGCCCATTATTCTGTATGGAGCACTATATCAGGCTCATTATACCATATGGAACAATATATGGGGTCCGTTATTCTGTATGAAGCAATATATGGGGCTCATTATTCTGTATGGAGCATTATATGGGGTCCATTATATTGTATTGAGCCCATTATATACTGTATCGAGCAATATATGTGGCTCATTATACTGTATGGAGCAATATACAGTATGTGGCTCATCATACTGTATGGAGCATTATATAGGGCACATTATTTTGTATGGAGCATTATATGGGGTCCATTATTCTGTATGAAGCAATATATGGGGCTTATTATTCTGTATGGAGCACTATGTGGTGCCCATAATACTGTATGGAGGACTATGCTGTCCGTTTTTTAGCTATAGATATCACTCATGTAATGTAAGAAGTAAGTGAAATATTTGACATTGTACTACACCTATATTATTCTGCCGTATTTGCATCATGAATTGTGGTATGTGTTAAAGGGGCCCACAAAAACCTGGAGCCGGCCCTGGATGCATCCATGTACATATGGCATATAGTGATGGCAGTGTCATTGTATGATGCATCCATATACATATTGCATGTAGTGGTGGTGGTGTTATTGTTTGATGTATCCATGTCGGTATGACATGTAGTTGTGGTGTTGTCATTGTATGATGTATTCATGTACATATGACATGTAATGGTGGCGGGGTCTCTGTATGTTGTATATATGTACAGTATATATGACATATAGTGGTGGCAGGGTCTCTGTATGATGTATCCATATACAGCTCTGGCAAAAATTAAGAGTTCACCACATCAAAACCCTGTCATGGGCAGCCCAATCTCCAGACCTGAACCCCATTGAAAACCTCTGGAATGTAATCAAGATGATGACGGATAGTCACAAGCCATCAAACAAAGAAGAACTGCTTACATTTTTTTGCCAGAAGCAGTGTGAAAGACTGGTGGAAAGCATGCCAAGACGCACGAACGCAGTGATTAAAAATCATGGTTCTTCCACAAAATAATGATTTCTGAACTCTTCCTGAGTTAGTGTTGTTGTTTCTAAATGATTATGAACTTGTTTTCTTTGCATTATTTGAGGTCTGAAAACACTGGGTTTTTAAAAAATTTTTGGACCATTTCTCCTTTTCAGAAAAAACCCACCAAAATTTATTGGTTGGAAATTCGGAGACATGTTGTCAGAAGTTTATAGAATAAAAGAACAAATTACATTTTACTCAAAAATATACCTATAAAGAGAAAAATCAGACAAACTGAACATTGTGCAGTGGTCTCTTAATTTTTGGCAGAGCTGTATATAAGGCATGGAGTGGTGGCGGGTTCTCTGTGGGATGTATCCATGTACATATGGCATGTAGTGGTGGTAGAGACTCTGTATGTTGTATATATGGCATGCAGTGGTGGTAGAGACTCTGTATGTTGTATATATGACATGTAGTGGTGGTAGAGACTCTGTATGTTGTATATATGGCATGTAGTGGTGGCTGGTTCTCTGTGGGATGTATCCATGTACATATGGCATGTAGTGGTGGTAGAGACTCTGTATGTTGTATATATGGCATTTAGTGGTGGTAGAGACTCTGTATGTTGTATATATGACATGTAGTGGTGGTAGAGACTCTGTATGTTGTATATATGGCATGTAGTGGTGGCGGGTTCTCTGTGGGATGTATCCATGTACATATGGCATGTAGTGGTGGTAGAGACTCTGTATGTTGTATATATAGCATTTAGTGGTGGTAGAGACTCTGTATGTTGTATATATGGCATGTAGTGGTGGTAGAGACTCTGTATGTTGTATATATAGCACGTAGTGGTGGCGGGTTCTCTGTGGGATGTATCCATGTACATATGGCATGTAGTGGTGGTAGAGACTCTGTATGTTGTATATATGGCATTTAGTGGTGGTAGAGACTCTGTATGTTGTATATATGGCATGTAGTGGTGGTAGAGACTCTGTATGTTGTATATATGGCATGTAGTGGTGGCGGGTTCTCTGTAGGATGTATCCATGTACATATGGCATGTAGTGGTGGTAGAGACTCTGTATGTTGTATATATGGTATGTAGTGGTGGCGGCTTCTCTGTGGGATGTATCCATGTACATATGGCATGTAGTGGTGGTGGGTTCTCTGTGGGATGTATCCATGTACATATGGCATGTAGTGTTGGCGGGTTCTCTGTGGGATGTATCCATGTACATATGGTATGTAGTGGTGGCGGGTTCTCTGTGAGATGTATCCATGTATATATGGCATGTAGTGGTGGCGGGTTCTCTGTGGGATGTATCCATGTACATATGGCATGTAGTGGTCGTAGAGACTCTGTATGTTATATATATGGCATGTAGTGGTGGCGGGTTCTCTGTGGGATGTATCCATGTATATATGGCATGTAGTGGTGGCGGGTTCTCTGTGGGATGTATCCATGTACATATGGCATGTAGTGGTGGTAGAGACTCTGTATGTTATATATATGGCATGTAGTGGTGGCGGGTTCTCTGTATGATATATACATATATACTTGGCTCTGCTATATTTTTGGTGCAGATATTTGATGGTTGGTGTGCTTATGTGTCCGTCCTGTACAGCAGTGTTATATAAATGCTCAGCATAATCTTGTGAGATCATAATTCAGAGACTGATTCTGAATCGCCCAGAGGCCTTTAACACACAACAAAGGTGTTAATTGATAGAAAAAACCTGTTACTTATCCGTACAATTGTTAACAAAACATAAGCGCTGGATATCTGCAATATGACACCTTCATCCAAGAGCTTTGCAAACTAGGCATGACCTACATTTAGCCTCATCTCGTACAACTAAACTAGACAGATCCAGCGCGGAGATTATAAAACTCGTTCTTATAGGAACTAAATATTATGGTTATCCTGTGACCACATGCACTTGGCAGATTGCAGCCATTGTTGAATGGTTCGTGCTTAGACCAGCGTTAGTAGATGGCATACATGCAGAAAATGGCTCAATTTAGTTTAAAACCAGCATACAATCAGCATAGGACTGTGCCCTGCGGTGCCCTTAACTCCAGTAGTCGGGGTTTATGTGTCTGATTTCCACACCTCAGGGAATAGTCACCCATTGGGGCTGTACATGAAGTTACCTGCTTGTTTTAGAAATTATTATATTTGCCATGAAATAACAATTTTGAGCTGTTCTTTTGTTGCTCCTCATGGAAATTGATAAAGAAACCGAGTAACACCCGGTTGTTTGTTTGTCACAGGGGTGCGCCCCTATAATGTCTGCTTGGATGGTGTCAGAGTATATAGGAACAACCCCAAATAGTAACACCCAATTTACTCACATTTCTAGTAGGAATAACAGAGGACAACAGGGAGAACACAGGGAGGCTCTAGAATTGGGACATTATAAGGAAATACATTTATTTACCACAGTAGACCTGTCTAGAAGACACAAGACAAGATGACAGGTCTACTTTGTGTCCTCCACACACATTTTTCTATGCATAAAATTGAGGCAATGTTAATATGAGTCAATTCACATGGGTGTATAAAATATGCATGTGTTTTGCAGTATATAGCATGGATCACCTGTATGTTTTTCAGCTGGAAAAATGCCCGTTAAAGTCTATGAAGAGTGTTAAAAATATAAAAAGCCTCCATATGTTACCAATAGTGATGATGACGCAAATGCTCATTACTCCAGTTTGCCTAGGGAGCGGGGGTATGCACTGAATATCGTGGGTGCTCAAGTGACATGTTTGAGTCCCCGCGGCCCCATATTTTGCTGCTTTTAAACAACGACAAAATACAAGACAAATACGGGCAATTTCTACCTGTTTTGTGGCTGTCTAACAGTCGAGAAACATGGTGCCGCAGGGACACAAACATGTCACCCAAGCACCCGTGATACTCTGTGCATACCCGAGCACCCGCTATACTCTGTGCACACCCAAGCACCCGCGATACTCTGTGCACACCTGAGCACCCGCGATACTCTGCATACCCGAGCCCCCGCGATACTCTGTGCATACCCGAGCACCAGCGATACTCTGTGCACACCTGAGCACCTACGATACTCTGCATACCCGAGCACCCACGATACTCTGTGCATACCCGAGCCCCCGCGATACTCTGTGCATACCCGAGCCCCCGCAATACTCTGTGTATACCCGAGCACCCGCGATACTCTGTGCTCACCCGAGCACCTGCGATACTCTGTGCACACCCGAGCCCCCGCAATACTCTGTGCATACCCGAGCACCCGCGATACTCTGTGCATACCTGAGCACCCGCGATACTCTGTGCATACCCGAGCACCTGCGATACTCTGTGCACACCCGAGCCCCCGCGATACTCTGTGCATACCCGAGCACTCGTGATACTCTGTGCACACCTGAGCACCCGCGATACTCTGTGCATACCAGAGCACCCGCGATACTCTGTGGACACCCAAGCACCCGCGATACTCTGTGCATACCTGAGCACCCGTGATACTCTGTGCACACCTGAGCACCCGCGATACTCTGTGCATACCAGAGCACCCGCGATACTCTGTGGACACCCAAGCACCCGCGATACTCTGTGCATACCTGAGCACCCGTGATACTCTGTGCACACCTGAGCACCCGCGATACTCTGTGCATACCCGAGCACCCGCGATACTCTGTGCACACCCGAGCACCCGCGATACTCTGTGCATACCAGAGCACCCGCGATACTCTGTGCACACCCGAGCACCCGTGATACTCTGTGCATACCCGATCACCTGCGATACTCTGTGTATACCCGAGCACCCGCGATACTCTGGGCTCACCCGAGCACCCGCGATACTCTGGGCTCACCCGAGCACCCGCGATACTCTGTGCATACCCGAGCACCCGCGATACTCTGTGCATACCGAGCACCCGCGACAATCTGTGCATACCCGAGCACCCTAGGCAAACTATAGTAATGAACACTTGCGCTCATCACTAGTTACCAATATGTCATCCAAATTTCCGGAGGGCTGCATTTATTTGTTTCAGTTTATCCATAGCCGATAGTTCACCAGTTTTACTAATCTGCAATAATAATATGGACTAATTTGGGGTCTATATTGTGCATGCTTACAAAAACATCCCCTTTGGGATGTGGAGACTGCGATCCTGCACTGTCATCAGGTTTCTACAGAAACAAAGGCCCCAATTCATCAAGACCAGCAGTTTTTACAGCGATCTTAATGAAGGGACGTGAAGGAGTCACATGCTCCTGACTCAGAGGCACACATCTCGGAATGAATCTGGCGTGTCTGAAAAGTGGCATGCGCCTAAGGGGACTGAAGTGAGTTTTGTGGTATAGCAACAGTGCTGCCGCTCATCGTGAATTTTGACAAGCGGGGGTTGTCACTCCCTGTTTCCTACACCTGCTCTGCCCACTTTGTCACGTTGCAACAAAATTTTGCTTCCAGAATTTTGTTGTAAACACTTTGCTCAATTGGGTTCAAAATTTAGGTATGATGGAGGGATAAGGACACTCAGGAGGATTACACAAAGAAACTGAGAAACTGGAAACTGAGAAGTGAGCAGACACATGATGATCCTCCTCTTTGTAACCTCTCCAGCACATTCACGTTTGGTAAGCCATACTATTGAGGAAGAAAAGAGGCGGCAATAACTGTAGGGTCAGTGGAATTTCAGTAACAGCCATGGTAATAATTGCTATAATTGATGTTTTCATGAAGACCCATGGTTTGGACACTATTTTCTCTTTCAGATCTCCCTTTACAGTTGAATGCTGCCATGTTTGAAGCCAATGGTGGATGTGGTTATGTTTTGAAGCCACCAGTATTATGGGATAAGGGCTGCCCGATGTACCAGTCATTCTCGCCACTTGATCGTGAGTTAGAGAGCATGGAGCCAGCAATATACTCCTTATCCGTAAGAATTTTCCTCCTCAATATGTTATTTTGGATGTGTGCTGGATACAGATGTTATTTTGGATGTACTCTATATATTGATGCTGTTTTTAAGCCATTCTCATACACTGTCACATACGAAACTTGCCGATGTGATCCTGTAGCAAAACACATATGTGACTCAACTATCTCTGCTGTAAACACTTCACACACTGCTTAGTCTACCTAAATAGCTGCCATAAATTTATAGATTGTAATCTATACATCGTGCTCAGAGGGAATGATGTTTTTAATACAAAAGTTTTTCTGTAATTATTTTACTCGCTTAAGTATTTTCTTCTAGTAACCTTCACCAACTGTTGATATTAGTGTCAAGGAGAGATTTAGCACACATCCCAAGCCCCTGTATGACAGCAATGTGCGAAATACCGACCACGAACAAGAACTGCACATCTATGCACATTTACTTCATTAACAAAACCAAGGCCAATATTCACTCATGTGTAACACATTTGTAAAAAAAAATATATGTGTGTGATCCTTCTAGCTATACTTGCACAAAGTGAGAGATTTCTAGGATTATAATCAAGTGCATGAGTAACCAATTATACCAAATTGTGGATAATGATAATTTTTATATGTAGGCTACAACCCAACAATTAAAGTGAGTCAGCACAGATTGACCGTTAAAACCAAGTACAGGCACTCTGTGCACCCTTGGCATGACAAAAAAGTTCAGTGCACCTTCCCATCTACTTATTTTATCTTCATGCCTTCTCTTATTTATGGCTTTATAGAGTCAGATAACTGGAAAACAAGTAGTTGGGAAGGTGCACAGAAAGGTTTGGCCATGCCACAAGCGCTTGTGCTTGGTTTGAACAATCATTCTGTGCTGACAGATTATCTTTAAAACTGGGTAAGAAGCAGACAAACTGTGCTACAAAGGTGAGGTTGTGGAAGACAATTTGATGTCACAGGTCATACACCATGGCAAGCCTGACCACAGCAAGAAGACACAATGTAGTTACACTTCATCAGCAAAGTCTCTCCCAAAGATTTCAAAGCAAACCAGGGTTTTCAGATGTGTTACTGAGGCTCTTTTGAAGAAGCACCAAAAATAGGCAACATTGTGGGCTACAGATGAAGTGTTCAGCTACGGAAACTGAAACAAAGAGATGAAAGGCGCATCACGATTACTTGTCTTTGAAATTGAAACATATCCAGCAGTGCCATCAGTTCAGAGGTGGCAGCAGACCAGTGAGACCCAGCTATACCCATGTACTGTTCAGAGAGGTCTGGCCAGAAATGGTTTTCATGGAAGAATTGTGGCCAAAAAACAATCTTTCAAATTGGAACATATTAACATATTAAAATTATAAGTTTTATTGTATCAAAACATAAAACATACATAGCAGATGAAAAGAGGTGACAACATCACAGAGAATTTGCAAAGGACAGAGCAGCTTATACACAGATGACAATCAGAAAAGAGTGCAGTCAATACGTAACCAGAAAAATGATCACTGCTTGCACTATAAAGTCATGTGACCACAGAAAATGACTAAGGCTACGTTCACATTTGCTTTGTTGTGTGTTGCATCGGCAACGCATGCATGCAATGCATGCAAAACGCATGCAAAAACGCATTGTTTTGTGACGCATGCATCCATTTTTGGCTTGATTTTGGACACAAAAAAATGCAACTTGCTGCGTCCTCTGCGCCCTGACGCTTGCGCCAAAAATGCCGCATGCGTCACAAAACGCAAGACAACGCATGTCCATGCGCCCCCATGTTAAATACAGGGGTGCATGACGCATATGTCGCCGCGGCTGCGCCCGATGCAACGCTAATGTGAACGTAGCCTAAGGGAACACCATCACAAAATATATAGAATGGAATCGAATTACAAAGGCACACACCTAAATAAAGTTAAAATGTCTGAAGTGAATAAAGTGTGCCTATTGCTAATTAGAAAGGATAGATATTAGTATGCCTATAACATCTAAGAACTGAGTTAGGAATAACCTAGTCACATCTGAATATATTTGTCATAAATGTACCATTTTCATGGTGCATAATGTGAATTACCTTGCGCTGCCCGACGTGCGTTTCGAGTGGCTTCTTCAATTATGTTTGTGGTTATGTATTGACTGAGCTCTTTTCTGATTATCATCTGTGTAAAACATGCTCTGTCATACTTCCTTTGTAAATTCTCTGTGATGTTATTACCCCTTTTTTATCTAATATGCATGAATTATATTTTGATACAATAAGATTTATTGTTTTAATATACGTGTGGTCATACTTAAAGGTTTGCTGCATTTCAGTAAATGGAGTTGGGGATTTGGTCAGGATTAACGGTGTCCTCAATGCTGAGAAAACCCGGCATCTGTTTGGCTCCAAATTTATTCGTCAGCAGGACAATGACCCCAAACATACAGTACAGTCAGTGTCATTAAGAACCATCTTCAGTGTAACACAAGAACAAGGAGTCCTGGAAGTGATGATACGGCCCCACAAAGCCCTGATCTCAACATCATTGATTGAAGAAGAGACGGAAGGATTTGCGTAAGCCTCCATCCACAGAAGATCTGGTTACTTCTCCAAACATCGCCAAGATGATAAAATTAAAGATAATGAGATGAGAGGAAATCGTATAATATGCTTTGCCATAAACTTGGACCAAAAGTAATTTACACACAGATGCATACAAATATGAGATTTATGATTCTTCTTTCTATAAACCAGTTAATGAGGACTTTTATGAGACGCTCCTTACAGGACAACGTCTCTGTGCTTTATCTATACTAGGTAGTCTACACCTTCAACAAACTGTAAATCTGAAACTGTGCTTGTCTTACAGATTGTCTCCGGACAGAATGTCTGTCCAAGTAACAGTACAGGAAGTCCTTGCATTGAAATTGATGTGCTTGGGATGCCAGTGGACAGCTGTCACTTCAGAACTAAACCCATCCACCGCAATACTTTAAACCCAATGTGGAATGAACAGTTTATGTTTCGCGTCTACTTTGAAGATCTCATATTTCTTCGTTTTGCCGTCGTTGAAAACAACAGTTCTGCTGTAACTGCCCAAAGAATTATTCCTCTTAAAGTTCTGAAGAGAGGTAATCTTTCATTGTCGGATAATCCTTCACTGTGATATGGAACATTACCTTGCTTAATCTCACTCGTGTTTATGTAGCCAGAAGTTTCCTCAAGTGATCAGCACTGTAGGTTGAGTAAAAAAGGCCACTAAGAATATGATTAATTGTAGTACATGGCAGTATAGGAAAAAGTATCATGTGGTATATATGTCTCTAGTTCATGAACCAAAATATTAAGACAGGATTAATTATTGAGTGGAACAAGAAGAGGCGCTATCCACCTTAAAGGGGGTTGTCTTATTTCATACATAATTGGGACTAGGCCAAAATCGAAAGCATACGAACAACTCACCGGCCAATGCAAGTCAATGAGGTAGTTCAAATGAACGTTTTTCCACTCGGACTGATTGTCCACATGTTAAAAATTGCAGCATGCTGTGATGTGTTTCATTTTTCAGCTCAAATGTATCCATTATGCTCTATGGGGGCACTAAAAAAATTGATGCCATACCGACACCATCTGTATGGACTTTATTTTATGGATCCATTGCAGTTATTAACATAAAAGGTTAAATAGAGTTTATTATTTAATAAAGTGTAGATATAACCTGGTGTCATACGGATATAAAAACTATTGCATATGGATGACAATATGGATGAAAAATTGTCTTGTTTTTCTGGAGGAAAAACTGGTAATTTTTGCATACCCATCTCTTACTTACTATTGAATCCACTGCTGCTCCAGTGTCTCTTCTCCCTGACGTCTGTGCTACTGTTCGGGTTCGGCAGCCCAATTAAAGCTTGTTGAAAGGCTGCAGCGCAGCCAATCAACAAGCTTTACCAGTGTGGCACTTCTGGCCCCATCACAGTCATACCAAGTATTGGCATCGCTGTGATTGGCTGGCACAGTATGTTTAAAAGAAAAAAAGACATGGGTGACCAGAACTCATCGTCAATGAACTGTGATAAGGTTACTGACGTCCGTGCTCTTGCAGTAATGGTATTCGCCCCCTACTTTTATTGTGGTCCAGCTGCTGTGATGAGCGGTCACATTACTGATGTCACCGCTCAGCACTGCATCCGGATGTAGCAGAGTCGGGGATTGTAGTGAGATGGAATTACGGCGAACCCCTTTGGAATATTAGATATTTTTATTTTTTAAAGGTAATAGATGGGTAAAAGAAGGGGAGTGCTTTTTACAATTTATGGACTTTTCTCTGTGTGTGTTGCTTTAGACTACAGGGTTAGGAATGCAGGTGTCTGATAGACACCTCTCCAATACTAACCCCTGGACTTTGTCCGCAGACAATACAGAGCTGACATCAACTCCAAAACCATTACCCCACTTGCCAATGCACCAGGGCAAGCGGGAAAAGCCAAGGCTATGTGCCAGAAGCGCCATCTAATGGATGTGCCATTTCTGGGGTGCTGAGGGCTAGTGTTAATAGTCTGGGAAGGGGCCAATATCCATGGCCCCTTACCAGCCTACTAATATCATCTTGCAGCTCTCTGCTTAGAATTTGCTGGTTATTAAAAATAGAGAGGACCACATGCCATTTTTTTGGGGGTCCCCTTTATAATAACCAGTAAAAGCTACACAGACAGTTGTGAGCTGATATTAATAGACTGGGATATTAATAGACTTCATGTATATTGGCCTCTTCACAGAATAATGGTCCCCAGCTGTTTGCTTTCCCTCAGCTCGGTATTAAAAATAAGGGGGACCCCACTCCATTTTTTTTCTTTTATTTATTAGCTAAATACATGTACAGTAAGCTACACTCGCACTACACTAATAATATATCTCACTGACATATTTTTTTCTATGCACAGGAGTCAGCTGGTGAATACTCTCATCAGCGTCATCTGCGCTGGCTGCTATCAGTGAGAGAAGGCAACGCTGATGACAGTAGGTACCCATCAGCTGACACCTGACCAGCGGTAACCTCTTCACCACCGGGCACAGCCTCTGGCTTACACGCTGTCCGTGATACCCAGTGGCAGTGACAAGCGGTGATTTCAGGAAGGTTACCGCCAGTCAGAGCCGGTGTTCATCATTTTTTCACACAGAGGACAGCACGAGAAACACTGGATGTCCAATGCCTCTAATTCACGTGAATGGGGTTTGGTTTCGAGATCAAGTTCGGGTACCGTTCTGGACCCGAACATCCACGGGTCCACCCATGTTTACCAGCTGGACTATGAACACTGCAGTTGGCCTGTGTTTGCACGACATTGCTGTATCTAGAGGAGTAGACACTAGTGATGAGCGAAACGTGCTCGGATAAGGTGAGCATGCTTGTGTGCTAACCGAGTGTCTTTGGTGTGCTCGAAAAATATGTTCGAGTCTCCGCAGCTGCATGTCACGGCTGTTTGACATGGAGGCTCAGGGACTCAAATATCTTATTCAAGCACGCCAAATTCACTCGGTTAGCACACAAGCATGCTCGGATAACACCTTCATAGAATCATATAATGTTAGAGTTGGAAAGGACCTCAAAGATCATTGTGTCCAACCCCTTGCTCAATGCTGCACAGTAATAACCATCTTGGATAGATGTCTGTCCAGCCTCTGTATAAAGACTTCCATTGAAGGAGAACTTGCCACACCTTGTGGCATCCTGTTCCACTCATTGATCACCCTCACTGTCAAAAAGTTTTTTCTAATATCTAATCTGTATCTTCTCTCTTTCAATTTAATTCTATTGCTTCTCGTGTTTCCATGTGCAAATGACAATAAGGATGATCCTTCTACATTGTGGCATCCCTTCAGATATTTGTAGACCACTGTTAAGTCTCTTTTTAGCCTTCTTTTTTGCAAGCTGAACATTCCCAGATCCTTTAACCGTTCCTCATAGGACATACTTTGCAGTCTTCTCATCATCTTGGTAGCTCTTCTCTGAACTTGCTCCAGTTTTTCAATGTCTTTTTTTTAAATCTTGTGCCCCAAACTGGGCACAGTATTACAGATGCAGCCTCACGAAGAAGGTATAGAGGGGATAATTAGTTCACTTGATCTAGACTCTATGCTTCTCTTAATACATCCTAGAACTGAGTTTGTCTTTTTTGCTGCTGCATCACAGTGTTGATTCATATGTAGTCTGTGATCTATTAGTATACCCAGGTCTTTTTCACACAAGCTGTTGCTTAATTCTGTTCCTCCCATTCTGTAGATGTCCTTTTTGTTTTTTTGCCCAGATGTAGAATCTAGCATTTCTCACTATTACACACCATTCTATTAGTCACTACCCATTATTCAAGCTTATCTAGGTCCTTCTGAATCCATTCTCTGTCTTCTGTAGTGTTAGATTACCCTCCTAGCTTAGCATCGTCTGCAAATTTGATCAGTTTACCTTCAGTTCCCTTATCTAGATCATTTATAAAAATGTTGAACAACACTGGGGCCAGGACAGAGCCTTGCGGCACCCTACTTGAAACACTCTTCCAACTAGATGTGCTATCATTTATTACCACTCTTTGAGTACGATCACTGAGCCAGATATGAATCCACCTAACTGTAGCCTTCTCAATCCCATACTTGGTCATTTTTTCAATAAGGATAGTATGAGATGCTTTAGCAAATGCTTTGCTGAAGTCAAGATATACAATATCTACCACATTTCCCTAATCAACCCAGTCAGTGAATCTATCATAGAAGGAAATTAGATTAGTCTGGCATGACTTGTTTGTTACAAACCCACGCTGGCTCTGGTTAATTACTGTGTTTTTATCCAAGTACTTACATACGTGTTGTTCAATAATTTGTTCAAAGATCTTTTCCGTTATAGAAGTAAGGCTCACTGGCCTGTGATTTCCTGACTCCATCTTCTTTCCTTTTTTGAAGATAGGGACAACATTTGCCCTTCACTAATCTTCTGGGACATCTCCTGTTTTTCAGGAATATTCAAAGATTATGGTGGTGGTTCTGCATTTCCTCTCTTTTTGTAACTTAGAATATAATTTATCTAGACCAGGAGATTTAAATTGATTTTAAATTAGCTAATTGTTCCCTCTCCATCACTCTGTTTATTCATAGAGTGGATTATTTTATTCATTCAATAGCATCATGAAGATCAGTTGATGTTACAATTGTTTTCTTAGAGAACACAGATACAAACAAGGAATTTAAAAGTTCGGCCTTCTCAACATCATTTCTACCACTTCACCCTTTTCATCCTGTAAAAATCCCATAGCATCTTTGATTTTTCTTTTGCTTTTGACATACCCACAAAATCCTTTTTTATTACTTTTGGTCTCCGTTACAATCCTCACTTTATTACTGGCTTTAGCTCTTCTAACACTTGCCCTTCATTCCCTGCAAACAGCATTATAATCTTCTTTAGCTATCCCTCCCCCTTTCCATTTAATATACATTTCTTTTTTCCTTTTTAACACTAGTCCTTTTATCTCTAGCAGACACCATCCAGGGATCAGAAATTTGTGAGCATAGGAGCTGCATTGTTTAAGAGGATATCCTTTTTTTTCTTTATTTATAGCCATCCACGGAGGCAAGTCGGCAGATAAATCTGCACCAAAGTCTGCAAAATTTTGGGCTGATTTGCTGCTGTACATTTCCCCGAGTCTTTTTGTAAAATATTGTACCACGCAAATTCCATACTAGCGCTTCTTGTTAACACAGTCCTAGAAAAGGTTTTCACTGATTGCAGCCTCCTTCCTAGGAATTCATAGTAATGACCCCTACAAATCATTGACTGTGACCATAAACTATTGTACATGCTTGGATATAGCTGAACACGCTTGGCACTCCCCACAGAGGTAGTTTCAGAACATTAATGAAGCTTGTTTCAGACATATCTTATTCTTAACTAGTATTTGATAATTGATGAAAAAAAACAGTAAAGCCTATAAAAGGCACTTACGTACTCATTTTTAGGGCAGCAGCACGTTTGCATATCGTCCTTATGTGAGCAAAAAAATCCTACTTTTTTTGTGCAAACTGCACTTGGGCTCCATGGTTGTATATTACAGATGATGGATGTGTGGGTTGATTTTAGTGACCCTGTGACATCTTTAAAATCTGGTAATATTACCTGTATATAGACCTTCATTAGTTGTGGTGTCTGTCAACAAAAGTGTTTCATAGTGTATTATTTTTAGCTTATGTCTTTCCAAGTAACGGTAATGTTTTTATTCTTGTGATGACGTTTACTTTTGCATTTGTCTGCAGGCTACAGGCATTTACAGCTTCGCAACCTACATAATGAGTCTTTGGAGATATCCACTCTGTTCATTAATAGTAGAAGGATGGAGGAAATACCGAGCGGCAGTCTGCCCGCATCTTTGGTAGGTCAATATGTGTGTGGGGTTTTAACTATTAAGTGCTGTCAGCTGCCAGTGACCATATGAGCAGTGTTTATTCTGTATGATGGCTGAGTCTAAAGATTTCTCAGTGAAAGTGTTATAGTTAACAGAATAGAAAAATCTGTGCCAAGCGAACCCTTTCTGAGTGCCCTACTTCATCCCATAGTATTGTACTTTTTGTATGTGTGAAGAAATATATGGCATGCCAAGCTGCACTAAAATCCTTGAAGTTGTTTACTTATTTACAGACAGAAGGTTTGCAAGTCGCCTACGGCCGTTTCGCTCGCACTGTGCTCTCTGAAGGCATCTTGAGAAAGTTCAGTGTGCTTGAAAAGGCCGTAGGGAATCTGCAGACCATTAGCAGTTGTAGTTTCTCTCAATCGTTTTATACACAAATGAAATAAATGGCTTCATGGATTTTATCACAGCCTGGTGTGTTGGTACATATTCCTCGGTACACACTGCTCTACTCTTTTTAACTGTTGAGCACTGTCCATTCCCATGATTAGGACTCCGGCTGATGAATATATGTGGTAGTGCTGACCGTATGTTTCTTTATATGATATGGCCTATCATTGCAGAACTGAAATTTTATTTTAGACCATGTCTATGAGAAATTAATTATTTCTTATGTAAATACAGTAAACCTTTTGAGACAAAATTGCATTGAAAGGTGGTCTTTTAGGGGGGTGGTCATCCTTGAATAAAATACAAATCCTTTATTGGAAAAAATTAAAACATAAGTGCTGCGGGAAGGTTCGGATGGCAAGAGATGACAAGCGACGCGTTTTGATCACATCCGTGATCTTTGTCAAAGCTTATAAAACACCATTACCCCCACAACTTTAAATTTACCAAGGACCAATCAAAAATGCAACATCAAATCATGTGATAAACTTAAGGTCCCGACAGGTGAAACAAGTTCTTCAATCACATGTAAAAAATATTGTCATTATACAAAAACATGACTAGATTACAGACAGACATAAAAAAAGAAAAAAAAAAGCCAAAACAATATGCCATAATGAGTAATTGTAAGTACACAATGCTATATGACTGCAAAATATAAAGATAAAAACTTTGATGGGAGGAGGAGGAGTGCTCCTTTAACATGGTCTTTGTCTATATTCTGTCTATCAGTAAGTTAAATGTCTTTCAGTGTAAAACCAGGTTTGTTATATTGTGCCTTTTCTTAAAAAAGGTTTTCAGTTCAGAAGAAAGGAAAGCAGAATCAACATTTAAAGTCACGGTACATGGAATTCCTGGTCCAGAACCATTTTCCATTTTTAGTATAAATGGTGGGACAACAGCAAAGCAACTACTGGATAATGTAAGTTTCCATTTTTAACGGTCTCTTTTCTTCCATAACTAGTTTTTGTTTTATAGGTGTAGCTTCCCTCTCCTGTTCTCTCCCAGACCTCCATCTGTATTAATGTGTGGGCCCATAGCAGATGTGGTGGGGGATCACTGAGATTCCGAGAGATGTCATATGATTAACAGATTAAAAAAGGATGCCGTTAGTAGTACAAAGGGGCAGAGAAAAGAGAAAGCAATTATGTTACATTACTCTGAAACACAGAGCACATACTGGTTTGTGTTTAATGGAGCTTACCAGAAAGATGATTTGTGGTTGTATGGACCCTAGTACAGCAATAAAAATTACATTTGATCAATAGTACTCAAATATACCAGCATTGAGAATTAAAGGGGTTATCTACTACTAGGACAAATTCTTCTCAAATGCCCAAGTTCCCTCAGTCAAATGAGAAAACCTTATTTGCACATCCTGCATCGGCGCCATTCCAGCAATGCTGGTCCAAGGTCTCCCGGCGCTTGTGTATCATTATATTTCATGAGCGCTGCAGCCAATCAGTGGCCATTGACCCTCTGAAGCCTTTACTATTTTGTCAGAGTGGACAAGGGCTGTAACAAAAGAGTAAAAACTGCAAACATTCAGCAAGCATGAGGTGTGACACAAGTGCCTGGAGGGTGTGTAGTGATGTCCCTGCATGAGGTGTGAGGTCTGACATGATTGCCCTGTGTGAGGTGTGCCATGATTGCCCTGTGTGAGGTGTGAGATGCTTGCCCTGTGTGAGTGCCCGGGGTGACATGATTGCCCTGTGTGAGGTGTGCCATGATTGCCCTGTGTAAGGTGTGAGATGCTTGCCCTGTGTGAGTGCCCGGGGTGACATGATTGCCCTGTGTGAGTTGTGACATGATTGCCCATTGTGAGTTGTGACATGATTGCCCATTGTGAGGTGTGACATGATTGCCCATTGTGAGGTGTGACATGATTGCCCTGTGTGAGGTGTGACATGATTGCCCTGTGTGAGGTGTGTCATGATTGCCCTGTGTGAGGTGTGACATGAGTGCCCAGGGTGACATGATAGAAACCACCAGAGACTAGATGGAGGTGGACATGACTTGGGGATGTGTTATGACCTGGTGGTTAGGAGCACCCGGAATGACCTGATGGTTAAACTCACAGGACAAGCTCTGGGAAGTGGGAACTTTGCTGACCGCAATCCCTAATCCTATCACACACACTAGAAATAGCCGTGGGGCATACCTAACAGGCCTAGACGCCTCGGACACAGCCTAAGAACTAGCTAGCCCTAGAGATAGAAAATAAAGCCTACCTTGCCTCAGAGAAATTTCCCCAAAGGAAAAGGCAGCCCCCCACAAATATTAACTGTGAGTAAAGATGAAAGTTACAAACACAGAAATGAAACAGGTTTTAGCAAAGGGGAGGCCAGACTAACTAAATAGACAGAGGATAGGAAAGGTATCTTTGCGGTCAGCACAAAACTACAAAAGACCACGCAGAGTGTGCAAAAAGACCCCCGCACCAACTCACGGTGCGGAGGCGCCACCCTGCATTCCAGAGCTTCCAGATAGCAAGACCAAATCATGAAAGCAAGCTGGACTAGAAAACCATGAACAGAAAATAACAAACGGGGACTTAGCTTCTTGCAGGAAGAGACAGGTCTCCAGAAAAATCCAAGAGCGACTGAACCAGCACAGGAACATTGACAGCTGGCCTGGAGTAACGATCTGAGTGGAGTTAAATAGAGCAGCCAACCAAAGGATAAACCACGTCACCTGTGTAAGGAACCTCAGAAGCAGCAGCTTCACTCACAGCCACCAGAGAGAGTCCATGGACAGAACTCGCCGAAGTACCATTCACGACCACAGGAGGGAGTTCGACAACAGAATTCACAACAGTACCCCCCCCCCTTGAGGAGGGGTCACCGAACCCTCCCCAGAGCCCCCAGGCCGATCAGGATGAGCCAAATGAAAGGCCCGAACCAGATCAGCAGCATGAACATCAGAGGCAAAAACCCAGGAATTATCTTCCTGACCATAACCCTTCCACTTGACCAGGTTCTGGAGTTTCCGTCTCGAAACACGAGAATCCAAAATCTTCTCCACCATATACTCCAACTCCCCCTCGACCAACACCGGGGCAGGAGGATCAACGGAGGGAACCATAGACGCCACGTATCTTCGCAACAACGACCTATGGAACACATTATGGATGGCAAAAGAAGCTGGAAGGTCCAAACGAAATGACACAGGATTAAGAACTTCAGAAATCTTATATGGCCCAATTAAACAAGGCTTAAACTTAGGAGAGGAAACCTTCATAGGAACATGACGAGATGACAACCAAACCAAATCCCCAACACGAAGTCGGGGACCAACACAGCGCCGGCGGTTAGCGAAACGTTGAGCCCTCTCCTGGGAAAATGTCAAATTGTCCACCACATGAGTCCAAATCTGCTGCAATCTGTCCACCACCGTATCCACACCAGGACAGTCCGAAGGCTCAACCTGCCCTGAAGAGAAACGAGGATGGAAACCAGAATTACAGAAAAAAGGAGAAACTAAAGTAGCCGAGCTGGCCCGATTATTAAGGGCGAACTCAGCCAAAGGCAAGAAGGACACCCAATCATCCTGATCAGCAGAAACAAAGCATCTCAGATATGTTTCCAAAGTCTGATTAGTTCGTTCCGTTCGGCCATTAGTCTGAGGATGGAAAGCCGAAGAAAAAGACAAATCAATGCCCATCTTGGCACAAAAGGACCGCCAAAACCTCGAAACAAACTGGGAACCTCTGTCCGAGACGATGTTCTCTGGAATGCCATGCAAACGAACCACATGCTGGAAAAACAATGGCACCAAATCAGAGGAGGAAGGCAATTTAGACAAGTGTACCAAGTGGACCATCTTAGAGAAGCGATCACAAACCACCCAAATGACCGACATTCTTTGAGAAACAGGGAGATCCAAAATAAAATCCATGGAAATATGCGTCCAGGGCCTCTTCGGGACCGGCAAGGGCAAAAGCAACCCACTGGCACGAGAACAGCAGGGCTTAGCCCGAGCACAAGTCCCACAGGACTGTACAAAAGAACGCACATCCCGTGACAAAGAAGGCCACCAAAAGGATCTAGCCACCAAGTCTCTGGTACCAAAGATTCCAGGATGACCAGCCAACACCGAACAATGAACCTCAGAGATAACTCTACTAGTCCATCTATCAGGGACAAACAGTTTCTCCGCTGGACAACGGTCAGGTCTATCAGCCTGAAACTTCTGCAGCACGCGCCGCAAATCAGGGGAGATGGCAGACAAAATTACCCCCTCTTTAAGAATACCCGTCGGCTCCGGAACACCCGGAGAGTCAGGCACAAAACTCCTTGACAGGGCATCAGCCTTCACATTCTTAGACCCCGGAAGGTATGAAACCACAAAATCAAAACGGGAGAAAAAGAGCGACCATCGAGCCTGTCTAGGATTCAACCGTTTGGCAGACTCGAGATAAGTCAAATTCTTGTGATCCATCAAGACCACCACGCAATGTTTAGCTCCTTCAAGCCAATGTCGCCACTCCTCGAATGCCCACTTCATGGCCAACAACTCTCGATTGCCAACATCATAATTGCGCTCAGCAGGCGAGAATTTTCTAGAAAAGAAGGCACATGGTTTCATCACCGAGCCATCAGAACTTCTCTGAGACAAAACAGCCCCTGCTCCAATCTCAGAAGCATCAACCTCGACCTGAAACGGGAACGAAACATCTGGCTGGCATAACACAGCCGCAGAGGACCAATTGACCACATCAGCACCTTTCTTGGTCAAGTCAGTCAACGGTTTAGCAATACTAGAAAAATTAGCGATGAAGCGACGGTAAAAATTAGCAAAGCCCAGGAACTTCTGCAGGCTCTTCACAGATGTCGGCTGAGTCCAATCATAAATGGCCTGGACTTTAACAGGGTCCATCTCGATAGTAGAAGGGGAAAAAATGAAACCCAAAAATGAAACCTTCTGAACTCCAAAGAGACACTTTGACCCCTTCACAAACAAGGAATTCGCACGAAGGACCTGGAACACCATTCTGACCTGCTTCACATGAGACTCCCAATCATCCGAAAAGACCAAAATGTCATCCAAATATACAATCATGAATCTATCCAGGTACTCTCGAAAGATGTCATGCATAAAGGACTGAAACACAGATGGAGCATTAGAAAGCCCGAATGGCATAACCAGGTACTCAAAATGGCCCTCGGGCGTATTAAATGCTGTTTTCCATTCATCGCCTTGTTTAATTCGCACAAGATTATACGCCCCTCGAAGATCTATCTTGGTGAACCAACTAGCCCCCTTAATCCGAGCAAACAAATCAGACAGCAGCGGCAAAGGATATTGAAATTTGACTGTGATCTTATTAAGAAGGCGGTAATCAATACAAGGTCTCAAAGAGCCATCCTTCTTGGCCACAAAAAAGAACCCTGCTCCCAATGGTGACGACGACGGGCGAATATGACCCTTCTCCAAGGATTCCTTTATATAACTCCGCATAGCGGCGTGCTCTGGCACAGATAAATTAAACAGATGGCCCTTAGGAAACTTACTACCAGGAATCAAATTAATAGCACAATCGCAATCCCTATGAGGAGGTAGGGCACCGGATTTGGGCTCTTCAAATACATCCCGGTAATCTGATAAAAACTCAGGCACTTCAGAAGGAGTGGAAGGCGAAATAGACAACAATGGAACATCACCATGTACCCCCTGACAACCCCAGCCGGACACAGACATAGATTTCCAATCTAACACTGGATTATGGACCTGTAGCCATGGCAACCCCAAAACGACCACATCATGCAGATTATGCAACACCAAAAAGCGAATATCCTCCTGATGTGCAGGAGCCATGCACATGGTCAATTGAGTCCAGTACTGAGGCTTATTCTTGGCCAAAGGCGTAGCATCAATTCCTCTCAATGGAATAGGATACTGCAAGGGCTCCAAGAAAAAACCACAGCGCCTGGCAAACTCCAAGTCCATCAAATTCAGGGCAGCGCCTGAATCCACAAATGCCATAACAGAATAGGATGACAGAGAGCAAATCAGAGTAACGGACAAAAGAAATTTAGACTGTACAGTACCAATGGTGGCAGACCTAGCGAACTGCTTAGTGCGCTTAGGACAATCTGAGATAGCATGAGTGGATTCACCACAGTAAAAACACAACCCATTCCGACGTCTGTGTTCTTGCCGCTCAGCTCTGGTCAAAGTCCTATCACACTGCATAGGCTCAGGTCTATGCTCAGAGAATACCGCCAGATGGTGCACAGCTTTGCGCTCACGCAAGCGCCGATCGATCTGAATGGCCAAGGACATAGACTCATTCAGACCAGCAGGCGTGGGAAATCCCACCATGACATCCTTAAGGGCTTCAGAAAGGCCCTTTCTGAAAATTGCCGCCAGGGCACACTCATTCCACTGAGTAAGCACAGACCACTTTCTAAACTTCTGACAGTACACCTCCGCTTCATCCTGACCCTGACACAAAGCCAGCAAGATTTTCTCTGCCTGATCCACTGAATTTGGTTCATCATAAAGCAATCCAAGCTCCAGAAAAAACGCATCAACATCACGCAATGCAGGATCTCCTGGCGCAAGGGAAAATGCCCAGTCTTGAGGGTCACCACGCAACAAGGAAATAATGATTCTTACTTGTTGAACGGGGTCACCAGAGGAGCGGGGTTTCAAAGCCAGAAACAGTTTACAATTATTTTTGAAATTCAGAAACTTAGCTCTATCTCCAGAAAACAAATCAGGAATAGGAATTCTAGGCTCTAACATAGGATTCTGAACCACAAAATCTTGAATGTTTTGTACCCTTGCAGTGAGATGATCCACACAAGAGGACAGACCTTGAATGTCCATCACTACACCTGTGTCCTGAACCACCCAAAGGTCTAGGGGATAAGAAAGACAAAACACAGTGCAAAGAAAAAAAATGGTTTCAGAGCTTCTCTTATCCCTCTATTGAGATGCATTAATACTTTTGGCCAGCTGTACTGTTATGACCTGGTGGTTAGGAGCACCCGGAATGACCTGATGGTTAAACTCACAGGACAAGCTCTGGGAAGTGGGAACTTTGCTGACCGCAATCCCTAATCCTATCACACACACTAGAAATAGCCGTGGGGCGTACCTAACAGGCCTAGACGCCTCGGACACAGCCTAAGAACTAGCTAGCCCTAGAGATAGAAAATAAAGCCTACCTTGCCTCAGAGAAATTTCCCCAAAGGAAAAGGCAGCCCCCCACAAATATTAACTGTGAGTAAAGATGAAAGTTACAAACACAGAAATGAAACAGGTTTTAGCAAAGGGGAGGCCAGACTAATTAAATAGACAGAGGATAGGAAAGGTATCTTTGCGGTCAGCACAAAACTACAAAAGACCACGCAGAGTGTGCAAAAAGACCCCCGCACCGACTCACGGTGCGGAGGCGCCACCCTGCATTCCAGAGCTTCCAGCTAGCAAGACCAAATCATGAAAGCAAGCTGGACTAGAAAACCATGAACAGAAAATAACAAACGGGGACTTAGCTTCTTGCAGGAAGAGACAGGTCTCCAGAAAAATCCAAGAGCGACTGAACCAGCACAGGAACATTGACAGCTGGCCTGGAGTAACGATCTGAGTGGAGTTAAATAGAGCAGCCAACCAAAGGATAAACCACGTCACCTGTGTAAGGAACCTCAGAAGCAGCAGCTTCACTCACAGCCACCAGAGGGAGTCCATGGACAGAACTCACCGAAGTACCATTCACGACCACAGGAGGGAGTTCGACAACAGAATTCACAACAGGGATGGGTGGACCGAGAACTCCTGCAGCTTTTGTTTGCATTGCGGTGTAGATTTTAAACAAGAGTGTTGTTGCTTTAAGAGGAAGTTTAGATGTTTGTGCCTGGTGTATTACTGTGAGGAGGGTGGGGCTTATATAGGGGAGGCAACTCTGTCTCTCCCTCTTTCTCTCACAGGATGGAAAGGAGGAAACATTACCCGCCCTCCCACCCTGTTTATAATCTCTGTCCTTAAACTTTTTAATTATTGCTTGTATAAAAATAAATGCTTTATTGTATTTTTGAATTTGTTATTGTATATCTTGTACCAGGTTCAATTGTATATTGGCTATAAAGAGTTATTATTTGCGGTAAGTTTCTAAGCCCAAGGGAAGGGCAATCCTACAGCCATGGTTCCCTGGAGGTTTCCTCCACAGGGGTTTTTTCTCTCCTGAGTGCTGTAGGATGACTCTTTGTGAGTCGGGGGTTTGCCAAGTTTAGTCCCATTAATGCTTTTGCAGGGACTTCTAGTTTTTAAGTTTACAAAAATGATTTAATTATTTTAAAAAAGTAATAAATTGTCAAATGAGACTTGGAATTTATAACCCGTCACGGCTTTGCGGTTTAGGAGTCAGCTGGAAGTTGCAGACAAGTTAAGGTGGACTCATTTTAACTAATAGAGGATGTAAAACCTCATGGTGGTGAGCAGGCTCGGCTTTGGTGGCCAGCCTCAGGGGCGGGCACAGTGGTTAAGCACAGGAGTGCGGATAATAGGGTCATTGGTGCCCTGAAAGTCTACTGGCTCTGCTTGAATGGCAAGCCAGTGCGTGCCGCCCCTTTATGGCTTTCTGTCCTGGTGCTGTATGTCAGACAGCTGGGGATATCGCAGTACTTGTGAATCCCAATGTACTAGCACTCCACCTGACTCCTACTGTGATTATTTAATCCTGTGATTTGAATAAAAGCAGTGGCCATTTTGACAACCAAAATAATGTGTTTTGTGTATTTATTTTAGTACCTAGGTTTACAGTAGTTATGGTGGTTTTAAGAAAGAGTGGGGTCCATCCCATATCCAAAAGTCATGCCCTGTGTGAGTTGTGACATGATTGCCCATTGTGAGGTGTGACATGATTGCCCTGTGTGAGGTGTGACATGAGTGTCCAGTGTGAGGTGTGACATGAGTGTCTAGTGTGACATGATTGCCCTGTGTGAGGTGTGACATGAGTGTCCAGTGTGATGTGTGACATGAGTGTCTGGTGTGACAAGATTACCCTGTATGAGGTGTGACATGTGTCCAGTATGAGGTGTGACATGATTGCCCGTCTGCGAGGTGTGACATGAGTGACCAGTGTGAGGTGTGACATGATTTCCTGTTGTGAGGTATGACATGAATGACTGGTGAGGTGCCACATAAGTGTCAAGTGTGAGGTGTGACATGCCTGATGCAGGAAGGATGGGAACACTGCAGGGTGAACAGTCAGGTGATCAGAGGTGTCTCCTCTAACTATAATCAAATGTTCATTTTTTATTGAAAATCTTGTGAGTATATTTCATATAATCTCTGCTCGGTGAAATCAGCAGTTTTCATTTATATCTGGATAAAGGATGTCCAGTAAAGCCTCCGGCATTCTTGATGGTTCTGCCAAGGACTTCATATTTTGGCAGTCATTTTGGCAACGGTAACACGGAGTCTAAGCAATGAGAAGGTGTAAACCCGTCACACAACTGTTGAATTCACCCACTTGTAATTGTTTAGTATTAATCACTTTGATTCCATATATTTTAATTCCTACAGACTAAAGGCCCCTTCACATTTAGCGACGCTGCAGCGATACCGACAACGATCCGGATCGCTGCAGCGTCGCTGTTTGGTCGCTGGAGAGCTGTCACACAGACCGCTCTCCAGCGACCAACGATGCCGGTAACCAGGGTAAACATCGGGTAACTAAGCGCAGGGCCGCGCTTAGTAACCCGATGTTTACCCTGGTTACCATGCTAAAAGTAAAAAAAAACAAACACTAGATACTTACCTACCGCTGTCTGTCCTCCAGCGCTGCGCTCTGCTTCTCTGCTCTCCTCTTGTACTGTCTGGGAGCAGGAAAGCAGAGCGGTGACGTCACCGCTCTGCTTTCCGGCTCACAGCCAGTACAGGAGGAGTGCAGAGCGCAGCGCTGGAGGACAGACAGCGGTAGGTAAGTATGTAGTGTTTGTTTTTTTTTACTTTTAGCATGGTAACCAGGGTAAACATCGGGTTACTAAGCGCGGCCCTGCGCTTAGTTACCCGATGTTTACCCTGGTTACCAGTGAAGACATCGCTGGATCGGTGTCACACACGCCGATCCAGCGATGTCTCCAGGGAGTCCAGCGACGAAATAAAGTTCTGGACTTTCCTCAGCGACCAACGATCTCCCAGCAGGGGCCTGATCGTTGGTCGCTGTCACACATAACGATTTCATTAACGATATCGTTGCTACGTCACAAATAGCAACGATATCGTTAACAATATCGTTATGTGTGAAGGTACCTTAAATGATGTCGCGTCTGAGCGGCTTCACTTCATATGAGACACAGCAGGAGTTAGATGGTGTCCATGTCTTGAAGCACAGTGACATCTCTTGTGAGGCTCATTCTGCGCTGCCATCAGCCGCTTGATTTGTCCTATTGTTTCTAGGTCTCTTTTTCCCTTATATAGTCAAGCTCCGCATTGTGTGCAGTATGTGAACTTCAGTCCTACTGTTCATCACGCTACTCTGTAGTGAGGAGCACGATAATGATATATTTCCAGAATTACTAGTAATGTCTGCTGGAATACTAAAACATGAGCGTAGAGAAATGATCAATCAGTGTCATGAAGTCAGCAGGAATGTCCTGTAGTGGGTCATTAACATTCACTCCATCCAGGATCTCATACCCCATCACTTACATCATGGTAACATAGTTATTAAGGTTGAAGGAAGACTATAAGTCCATCTAGTTCAACCGATAGCCTAACCTAACATGCCCTAACATGTTGATCCAGAGGAAGGCAAAAAAAAAAACATGTGGCAAAGAGTAAGCTCCACATTGGGGAAAAAATTCCTTCCCGACTCCACATACGGCAATCAGACTAGTTCCCTGGATCAACGCTCTATCAAGGAATCTAATATATATAACCTGGATAATAACCTCCTCCTGAATAATTCAAGATATCTAGAACTGAAGTTTTCAGCAGCTTTGATCCTTTTTGATCATTGTAATTGCTCTTATGTTAATTACAGGTTTGCAATATCTAAAATGTTTGTGGGGGTTTCAGACTTAATATAGATGGTCCATCTTATAAGGAACCTGTCACCTTGGAAAAAGCTGTTTACCTGAAGATTGACCCTATATTTGCAGGTAAACAGTGTTACAATGCTGCCCAGCCGTAAAGCGTGGCTACACTGGGAAAATGACGTTATTTCCTCCTGGGAGCGTGCATGGCGCTGCTACAGACACCACAAAGGCCACGTTCACACATTCAGTATTTAACATCAGTATTTGTAAGCCAGGAGTGGGTGATAAATCCAGAAGCGGTGACGTGACAAATACTGAGGTAAAATACTGACCAAATACTGAACGTGTGAATGTGGCCTTACAGCACCACTCACTACTGTGAGCAGTGGGTATTAGCAAGCCCCCACACCATTATTGAGAGCCAGCTCTTTAGCACATCTGTTCACAGCATCAATGAAAGAGTCGGTTTCTGCTTACACCCGCTACTCACAGTAGTACGCACAGTAGCAGTGACTGTAGCTGATCTGCGTATGCCCATGACTGAAAGCTGATGGCTCCCAGGAGGAAATACCTTCATATTTTCCCAGAAGCCACACCTTAAGTAAGGTGGCCGGGCAGCATTGTAATGGTATTTACCTATGTGAATAATAACCCCATATATGCAGGTAAAATAGCGTTTTCCAAGGTGACATTAAAAGGAGTCTATGAGCCCCAAATGATAGTGTAAACTAAGCGCATAGCCTTGTAGACCCTATAAAAATCACACTTTTGGTGTTCTAATCACTGCCTCCATTCTGCAGAAACTGAATTTTAATTTAATATACTAATGAGGATGCTCAATGCACCCTTGGTGTATCCAAGAGGTGCAGCGCACGGTTTCATACACTGGTTTGGTATATGGTCCCACTACGCATAGACCCCATGTATACTATGATGAGCCCCACAACAGCCCATACAGTATTATAGCCCACAAACACCCCAAACATTATGATATTCACCACAGCGCCCTATCCAGTATGGTCACCACAGACCCAATTATAATGATCACCACAATCCCATATACAGTGACAAAAATAAGTAGCTTATTTTTCGGACTATAGGACGCACTGGACCATAAGACACACCTAGGTTTTAGAGGAGGAAAATAGAAAACAAATTGACGTGAAGCAAAAAATCTGGTCATGATGGACTGTTATGGGAGGGGGATCTACTGCTGGCACTGCTACACAGGGGTAATATCCCCCTTCCTGCTATATATATGTGCCCAATCCAGGTATACATGGCCCGCTCATCCCTATCCTGGTATACGTGGTCCCCTCATCCCCATTCTGGTATGAATGGCCCCCTCATCTCCATCCTGGTATAGATTGCCCCTTCATCCCCATCCTGGTATGCATGGCCCCCTCATCCCCATCCTGGTATGAATGGCCCCCTCATTCCCATCCTGGTATGCATGGCCCCCTCATTCCCATCCTGGTGTGCATGTCCCCTCATCCCCATCCTGGTATGAATTACCCCCTCATTCCCATCCTGGTGTGCATGTCCCCTTCATCCCCATCCTGATATGCATGGCTCTCTCATTCCCATCTTGGTATGCATGGCCTCCTCATCCCCATCCTGATATGCATAGCCCCTTCATCCCCATCCTGGTATGCATGTCCCCCTCATCCCCATCCTGGTGTGCATGTCCCCTTCATCCCCATCCTGGTGTGCATGACCTTCTCATCCCTATCCTAGTATTGATGGTCCCCTTATCCCCATTCTGGTATGCATGGCCTCCTCATCCCTATCCTGGTATATAAGGCCTCCTCATCCCCATCCTCGTATGCATGACCTTCTCATCCCTATCCTAGTATTCATGGTCCCCTTATCCCCATTCTGGTATGCATGGCCCCCTCATCCCTATCCTGGTATGCATGGCCCCCTCATCCCTATCCTGGTATGCATGGCCTCCTCATCCCCATCCTGGTATGCATGGTCCCCTCATCCTCATTCTGGTATGATGCTTGCTCACGGTGTCCTGTTCTGATGCCAGCAACTGATTTATGCTTGTCACTGCCATGTGTTGCGTATGTCATGCGCTGTTTACAAGTCTAGGACAGCTGCCGGAATACTCTCTGCTCCCCACGCCTGGGACTATGGCTGTGAGGAGCAATGAATATTAATTTTTTAATAGCAGGAACTCTGTTAGCTGCAGCCGCTGGCTTCCTTCAGCTATTGGGCGATCACATGTGCTCGCTACTAAAGAGAATGAATATTTACTGTTCTCCACTCCCTTGGGCGTGGGGAGCAGTGAATATTCTCTTTAGTAGCGGGCACACATGATCCCTCAGCTACTGCGGGAGCCGCTATTATATTGGTAGTGAGGGTGTTGCAATAATGTTCAGAAAATTTTCCGCCAAGATTTTTCTCATCTCATAACATTAATAATAAAGAAATGTTTTTATTCCTAAAGGGAATCTGACAGCAGGATCAACACCTTTAAATTAATCACATGGCTGAATTTGTCTTTTAAGGCAACCTCATCGTGTGGGACAAGTTATTATTATTATTATTATTCATTTATATAGCACCATTAATTCCATGGTGCTGTACATGAGGGTGCTGTACATGAGAAAGCGGTTACATACAGAGTTATAGATATTGTTTACAGTAAACAAGTTTACAATGACAGACTGGTACAGAGGGGAGAGGACAAGTTGACTGTATATCGCGATGATCAAACTACATTTGCCACATATTTAAATGTCTAGACTAGTTGGAAAAGTGTGCACTCCGCTGACCAGTCCTGCCACGTCTGCCAATAGCCCATTGAGGCATGTCTGACATCTCTGTCATCCTTTGGACATTAGAATATGCAGTGAGAGAAGAGGTGAAAATTGTGATATACTGTAAACGTGTCCCACACAAAGGGCTTGTCTGTAATCAACTTCAAAAGTCAAATGCAGCCATATTATTTGGTTCTACGTTCCCTTAAAGCAGGGGTGGGGAATCCTTTTTCTACCAAGGGCCATTTGGATATTTATACCATCCTTCAGGGGCCGTACAAATGGCGGGCTAATTCTGCCCGCAAAGTACGCTGGCACTACGTCATTGCACGTGCCTCGACGTTGTGTAGTGAACACTGCGTACACGTGCTCACAAAGCAAGAAGAAATGAATGGGCCAGTGGCCATCAAAACATAGTTACTGGCCCAAGCATTGTGGTCCCTGGGAATATGACACAGGGGCTGGATAAAAGGTCATCGAGGGCCGGAAACGGCCTGACGGCCGGAGTTCCCCAACCTCTGCTTTAAAGGGAGAGTTTCAACACAAAATGACTAGTGACATCAACCACAAGCACTTTGTGGATTCTTGATGTGGCTGAGCAGTTCAGTACATCTTCACACCTTTAACATCTATTGTTGCCCTCCTTTAGATCAGGTGGAACCAGAGCTGTCAATCAAAGAAGGTGGGGTGAAGGGGGGGGGCAGAGATCGATGGAAAACCAGGAGAGAAGATGTACTAAATTACTTGGACAAAGATGCACTGAGCTTGGTTTGATCAGTTATTTTGTGACTCCCTTTAATTAGTAGATACTATTAATGGAGAAGAGTTTGGCCATACCAGTCATCTGAAAATGGTTTTGTCTTTAATCCTTTCATGACCATGATGTTTTGATTCTTCATGCCCACAGCAAAGTCTTTCATTTTTGTTTGTTGCATAGTTTTTTTCTCATTGTTTTTTAGTCTATCCTCAAGCTCTTATCCTCGCCTCCCCATATTCGTACTCTATATTCGTTCCACATATATTTTATCATAAACCTCTTCATCTTAGATATTTCTGGCATATCCAAAGATTCATCACATTAGACCTGCATCTCTCTCCTTTCTCTTCTTTGGGAGTTCAGGATACAGTCAGCTTGGTTGTTTTTGGAACGCGCATAGATGTCAATGGACAGATGCATGCATGTACGGCCACTTTTACACTGACTGCAGATGTGAGAAACCCTATTCTCAAGATAGGTGTGGGTCTCAGTGGTGGTACCCATATCTACCACATATTTGGTGGATACACCATGAATGTCTCACGTTTGGATATCTATGATGGAATAGTAAATCCATGTCTTATGATACATAATAGATATGTATCCGACATTACTATGCATGGAAAAATTAGAGGATTATTTGGTGGATGAGTTACTAAAATACTTTGAAGAAAGTACTTTAGACCAGAACATGTTGAGGTTCACTCGGACCTGCACCTATCTCGAATACTAGATTCTCTAACTCTGCTGTGTCCAGATCTCACAAAGAGGTGAACTATTATTATTTATTATTACAGCGCCATTTATTCCATGGCGCTTTTTATGTGAGGAGGGGTATTCATAATAAAAAGCAAGTACAGTAATCCTAAACAATATAAGTCACTGATGGGTACAGGAGGAGAGAGGACCCTGCCCGCGAGGGTTCACAACCTACAAAGTGAATGGAGGTGGCCGCAGATCTAGGGTGGTACCCGCCTATTGGACATTACGGGCATATCCTGGGCATATGCCATGAATGTCGAAGATGAGAACTCCTTAAGACTTTAGACCCAGCCCTTTGTACATAACAAGTTCTCAAAGTACAGATATTTTATGAGTACAGATGGTGCCCCTAAAATAGAGGTAAAAATTGCCATAAATCAATGGGTCCCAGACAAAATATTGTGAATTAACAATACATTATATTTTCATTTGTGCACAGATTCTGGCTACTAAAAACAGACCGCAAACCAGCAAGGATTATTTCTTAATGGAAGAAAAATGTTTTATATCAAAAGACAAGAATGAATGCAAGAAACTGCCATTTCAAAGGGTGCTGGGCCCAGAAGAAGACATCCTGCAGATTCTGAATAGCTGGTTTCCAGAAGAAGGATACGTTGGAAGAATTATTCTCAAAACTCAAGAAGAAGTATGTTTTCTTTGAAAATGAATTAGCTGCTGATGTACTTTGTGTAGTAAAATCATAAAATGTACTTAAAAATAGCATGTGGTCATATGAGAGATAAGAGTTTGGCTCCGAGAAGTGTGGAAAGAATAAAGGGGAAAGCGAGGGCAGACTAGGGACAGTCAGTGAGAAGCAAATTATGGTGAAAAGGAATTAAAGGAACGTTCCAGACCACACTGATGCACTGTATGATCCCGAAGTGTGAGGGATTTTCTTTATGATTTGTTTTCCTGGTCTGTGCATTACTTGCTCAGGCATCACACATGGTGCAATATACCTCACTATAGCACAGTGCATTAGTTTTACCTGAGTATTACTGTAATAATTAAAAAAAACAAAACAATATAAATTCAGTTATTGGGTGTCTTATATTATGTGACCATGTCATCTGATTATTTGTGTAATTATGCTTTTTGGGCGAATAGTAAAGGATAAAATTGTCTATTTTTGAGGTCTCTCTGTGCCAAAGGGTTTTGTTTTTTTGTATGTCTATATTCTGGATGAAGAAAGGTGACTTAGATGCTTCCAATCTCCTCTGGCGGCAGCCTACCTCACTTGAAAACAAAACTTTCCCATTGTTTTTCCCCCAATTGGCAAAAAGAATGTCATCTATATACATATTACATAAGTACCAGCTGGTGCCACTGAAAGACCACAAAGGTCTAATCTGCATGGCCAAGTTCTGGGCACCCTGATGATGGGAATCTATACTGATCATGTGACAAAATAGGTAATATAGATAGGGGTTGCAGTGTTTAAAAACACCTTTTAAAGATGTTGTTCAAAATTACACAAAGATTTCCTTTTTTTCGAAAAACAGTAATATGTCTGCTCACGGACTTTGATATTGCAGCATGTGAAGAGAGCTGAACTACATTACCGGTCACAGACCATAGACAGTAATGGCATACATTCTGGGAAAAAAAACAATTTTTTTCTAAAATTGTACCATCTCTTTTATGTGGAAACTAAACCTACGTACCAAAAAATGAAGCAAAGGCAGTGTATAATGTAATCGATTAGTAGCCATTATAAGTTTTCTATGCTATGTTGATGGAAGTTTGCAGCCCAATTGCTACTTTCCTTGTTTCCTTAGAATCTAAATGACAAAAACGTTCTTGTGGAGGAAAAGGAGGAAAAGGAGCTGCCCGTCACTCCAGATGATGACAGCTTCTTTGTCCAGGTGCATGATGTTTCTCCAGAACAGCCCCGCACTGTCATACGAGCGTTACGATTCAGTACAGCGCAAGACGTTATCCAACAGGTAACTGAAGAGTCTCGGCGCAGCCAACGTTCATGGTTTACTCATTATCTTTAGCGCTGCACAAACCACAACTTATTTAACATTCATTTGTGTTCTTATCGCAGGCCCTCAGCAAAGCCAAATATTCATACACCATCCTAAACCATCCCAATCCGAGTGACTATGTGCTCCTGGAAGAGGTGACAAAAGACTCATCAAACAAGAAGTCGTCAACCACAAAAATATCTCAGAGGGTTCTCTCTGACCACGAATGTGTTTTTCATGCCCAAAGCAAATGGAAGGGAGCAGGGAAATTCATCCTCAAGTTAAAGGAGCAGGTCCAGGTACAGTAACCTTCAGGATGTGTGTGGATGTTCTTTAAGCTGAAGTATTCAGAAATTGTAACACCTTCTTAGATTTCAGAGAGGATGTCTGTGTCATTTCCGGTCAGTCGCCCTTTGCAGGATTAAACGTCTGCTCTGCAGACTGGTACATTTTGTGCCCGACCTGCCAGGCACCTGCTCTGTCTTATCACTTGGGTCTTTGCTTTGAAGATAGTATTACTCTGTCAAATATAACTTTGTGAAGGTTGAAAAGTGAATCAGTGTGAGTAACGAAAATAACTTGTCTAACAGTGTACTCTCATCCGGTCTCACTGCATAGAACCAGAAATGAATACAAAGTGAGACCGGAGCGTAGCGCCTTCTGAATGGGGCAGAGATCCAAAATAGGGCAAAAAAATATTGTTGTGTGGGTCTTAATAATGTGGCATAGTTGTTAAAAGGTTTATAGTAACTTCCATGGAGGCTGATGCAGTAAAGGGGTTAATGTCGTAAAACCCGGTGGTCAAGGGTATAAAAAAAAAGTTAAAGGGATTGTCTCATTTCAGTTATCTTTTTAGTTCATAGGCAGAGTAATGTTTTATTAAAAAAAAAAAATAAACAAACTGAGCTTTACTTACCTTTCCAGATTCCAGTGATGAATCTCATTACTACTCTGGTCTTTGGTGATTAGCTGCAGCGGTGTCAACAAGTCGATAAGCTGCAGTCAATCACTGAACTCAGCAACATTGAAGATGTAGGAGGCTTGAGCGGCTGACCTCAATGATTGTCTGTAATATTGCCAAGATATACTCAGTCACCACTACAAAAGACTGGCACAGTAGCGAGAGACGGTGCTGCACTCGGGGATGGTAAATAAAGCTTGTTGGCCTATGGACTAAAGTAGTCTACAATTGGAAAGGCCCTGTAATAATACATGGCTGATAGTCCTACCCCGCTCAAAAAAATGAATCCCTTTAGCCTCTCTCTTACACATACTGCTACACCTGCCCTATCGTGTCATTGACTCCCACTATCTCAGAGACTGCTCCCCATACCTCTCTTGTGCTATACAGACTGCTCCCAATTATCCTCTATCCCTTTCTTAGCTCTCATGTGCTGCTCTGACTTCTTGCTCACACAGGCTGTTCAACATGGCGCCCTCTGACACCTATTTCTCCCTGTGCTCACGCTCCTTTCACATAGACTGCTATCCTTCCTTCTATATCATGGACTGTTTTCTATTCTCTGAAAATGCTTCCCATGCCCCTCTTCCATTAATTTGACTGCTCCCCATGCCCCTCTTCCATTAATTTGACTGTTTCCCATGCCCCTCTTCCATTAATTTGACTCTTTCCCATGCCCCTCTTCCATTAATTTAACTGCTCCCCATGCCCTCTTCCATTAATTTGACTGCTCCCCATGCCCTCTTCCATTAATTTGACTGCTCCCCATGCCCCTCTTCCATTAATTTGACTGTTCCTCATGCCCCTCTTTCATTAATTTGACTGCTCCCCATGCCCCTCTTCCATTAATTTGACTGCTCCCCGTGCCTTCTTCCATTAATTTGACTGCTCCCCGTGCCCCTCTTCCATTAATTTGACTGTTCCCCATGCCCCTCTTCCATTAATTTGACTGCTCCCCATGCCCCTCTTCCATTAATTTGACTGCTCCCCATGCCCTCTTCCATTAATTTGACTGCTCCCCATGCCCCTCTTCCATTAATTTGACTGTTCCCCATGCCCCTCTTCCATTAATTTGACTGTTCCTCATGCCCCTCTTTCATTAATTTGACTGCTCCCCATGCCCCTCTTCCATTAATTTGACTGCTCCCCATGCCCTCTTCCATTAGACTGCTCCCCATGCCCCTCTTCCATTAATTTGACTGTTCCTCATGCCCCTCTTCCATTAATTTGACTGCTCCCCATGCCCCTCTTCCATTAATTTGACTGTTCCCCATGCCCCTCTTCCATTAATTTGACTGCTCCCCATGCCCCTCTTCCATTAATTTGACTGCTCCCCATGCCCTCTTCCATTAGACTGCTCCCCATGCCCCTCTTCCATTAATTTGACTGTTCCCCATGCCCCTCTTCCATTAATTTGACTGCTCCCCATGCCCCTATTCCATTAATTTGACTGCTCCCCATGCCCCTCTTCTATTAATTTGACTGCTCCCCACGCCCTCTTCCATTAATTTGACTGCTCCCCATGGTCACCTATCTCTCTCCTATTCTGCACCGCATGCCACTCCTAAGGCTAGGGTCACATTGCGTTAGTGCAATCCGTTTAGCGCTAGCGGATTGCGCTAACGCAATGTTTTCTATGGGGCTGCGGTCGGGGTCGCGGTAACGTCCCCGCTCTCGCAGATCCCCGATCTGCGAGAGCAGGGAACGGACCGCGGGCGTGCCTCGGACGCTGCAAGCAGCGTCCGCGGCACGCCAGGAATCACCGGCGTGTCGCTAGCGCGTGCCGAACATGGCACGCGCTAGTGAAGCGCGTTCCCATTGCCTTCAATGGGCACGTTAACGGACGCGTTGCACGGCGTTAATTTCGCCGTGCAACGCTGTCCGTTAAACGCGGTCCCATAACGCAATGGGAACCTAGCCGAACACAACTCTCTGAGTCAATCGTAAAGATGAGTGCCAAGAAAGAGAGGACTGTGCAGATTCTGTACTGCTTAAAAGTTCTTTCTCCGATTGGCAAAGGCAATTTCCCCAGCACTCTGCCCCATCATTAAAGGGAATCTGTCAGCAGGATTTCACCCCCAGACAATTCATTTGCGCATGTAGCTCTTTCAAAGACAAGTTCAGCAATATCTTTGCATGGCCAGTCCATTTCTCCCTTACTCAGAAATTGGCGTATGAATTGATATACAAATTAGGCTGAAGAGCGATTTGTAGATTTGAAGCCTCTCTCACTCCAGCTCTGTTCTTTGGCCAGTGCTGCCTCCTCCTGCTTCGCTGTCAGCCTCTATGCTGTAACTTCAGGCAAAAGGATCTGTCAGTCAAGCAGCAGGAGGAGGCGGCGGAGTTGGGTGGGGAATAGAGCTGGAGTGACAGAGGCTTCAGATCTACAAATAGCCCTTCAGCCTAATTTTAATATCAGTTCAAACAGGTATTTATCAGTAATGGTGGAAAGGACTGGCCATGTAAAAAAGGTATTGGATATTGCTGAACTGATCTCAGAAAGAGCTCCATGCATATAGAAATAATTTGTCATGTGAAATCTTGCTGACAGATTCCCTTTAGGCAGATCGTTCAGGGAGTCTGCACAGTAATGGACTTTTCTGAGTGGGGGCAGTTTTTTTTATCTGCGCTGTTTGATGTGAACAGTGCCTGTAAGCTTTCATAAGTGGAAATCCGTGTAATCAGATAACTCTGGAATGGCGCGTGGTTTGGTAAATTGTCTGGGAAATGTATAATTGCTACAGACACAAAATGTAGCAATCATAAATCCAGCATCACCTCCAATGTTTCGCTTGAACTGCTGCACCTCAAGGAATATAAAATCCGGCACAGAATGTAGATATACACATCCCTAACAGAAAAGGATCGGGAGCTTGACGAGGTGACTGTACGTCTAATGCACAGATGTTTCTCTGCAGGCAGCAAGGGAAGATAAGAGAAAAGGCATTTCTATTGCAAGTGAACTGAAGAAACTAGCAAAATCCAGCAGGCAGTCTCGGAACTTCACACTGTCGCCTCAGATCATGTCACCAGAAGGTACCCAGACTAGAGATGAGAAACCTGCATGCAGTTTGTCCTTCAATGACATCAGTGAATAGCCGCTATATTTGTGTGCATCCTATTCCATGCAGGTATGGCTGATTTACCTGTTCCTCTATTACTCCAGTTACTGAATTAACGAAATCCAAAAAAGTGAACTACTAACCATTTATATTTGTGTTTTCTAAAAAAAAAAAAAAAAAAAAAACAAGAACCCTAAACCGCGGCTTGTTCTCCTTTGTCTAATATATCTTTGGTTGTTTCTAACTCCTACTAACATATTTCCCCAGCCCCAGGATGATACCGCGAGCACTGACCTTTATGGAGAGATGATCAGCATGAATGTGGCACTTTACGCATCATTAGCGGTGTAATCGTAAAGAAAGTAAATGCAGCCATAAATGTACAATGCGAGCAGTGTGTAGAGAGTGTAAGCTACACAAGTGATCCAGAAGGAAAGCCGGGCGGCCAAGAGAATGTCAACTCCCCCTGCAGTAGTGTTCAAAATAATAGCAGTCCAATATGACTAACCAGATTAATCATGGTTTTCGGTATAAATTATATTACCACATGTCAAACAATTTACCAGTTGGTGCAGTAGATTCTAAGAAAGCCAACAGACTCCGCATTAATGATGTGCAGGTTTTTGAGTCTGTGTATTAGAATAATTAATTGAAAACCGGGAGTGTTCAAAATAATAGCAGTGTGGAGTTCAATTTGTGTGGTCAGTCATTCTGTGAAGAAACAGGTGTGAATCAGGTGGCCCTTATTTAAGGGTGAAGCCAGGACATGTTGTACATGCATTTCTCCTTAAAAGCCTGAGAAATATGGGTCATTCGAGACATTGTTCAGAAGAACAGCGTACTTTGATTAATCAGTTGATTGTAGATGGTAAAACTTCTAAAGAAGGGCAGACAATGATGGGCTGTTCAGCTACAATGATCTCCAATGCTTTAAAATGGAAAGCCAAACTGGAGAGATGTGGAAGAAAAGGGAAGTCTACCATTGGAATACATGGAAGAATAGCCAGAATGGCAGAGGCTCAGCCAACGATCACCTCCAGGATGATCAAAGACCGTCTCAAGTTACCGGTGAGGACTGTGACAGTGAGAAGACGCCTGTGTGAAGCTAATCTCTTAGCAAGATGTCACCACAAAGTCCCACTGATTGTAAAAAAAAATGTACTGGAGTGGATAATCTTTGCAAAAGATCACATCCACTGGCCTAAAGAGAAATGGAGAAACATTTTGTGGGCTCATGAAAGTAAAATTGTTCTTTTTGGGTCCAAGAGTCCCAGACAGTTCATCAGACGACCCCCAAACTCTGCATTCAAGCCACAGTACACCCTGAAGACAGTGAAGCATGGTGGTGTAGACATCATGATGTGGGCATGTTTCTCTTACTATGGTGCCGGGCCTACTTACCACATACCAGGGATCATGGACCAGTTTTCATATGTTAAAATACGTGAAGAGGTCATGTTGCCTGACGCTGAAGAGGATAAGCCTTTGAAATGGGTGTTTCAACAAGACAACGACCCTAAACACACCGGGAAACGAGCAAAATCTTGGTTCCTGTCCAACAAAATTGAGGCCAGCCCAATCCCCGGACCTTAATCCGATAGAACACTTGTGGAGTGTCATTAAAAATAACATTTCTGAGGAAAAGCCAACAAATGCCAAAAAATTGTGTGATGTAGTCCAAGCATCCTGGACTGGAATAAGTTGACAATATAGACAACAAAGATGTGAAGCAGTTCTAAAAAACTGTGGGTATAAAACTAAATATTAGGTTAGTGATTCACAGGAATGCTAAATCCACAAAAAAGTACATATTGTGAGTTTGTAAAGACAAATTCCAGACACTGCTGTTTTTTAGAACTGCCCAATGTTCATTGTTATTTTCTGTAAAGCAGTTAAAAATTATATCATTTCTTTTCATGTTCTGAATTAGAAGACAGTGTGCAATGTTCCCAATGCTGGAAATAAAAACCAGTATGAAGATTTTGTGATAAACTCATGTTTGTGAACACACTGCTATTATTTTGAACACACTCCTATCAAAAGGTCCACGGCTTGTACTGGAGTCTTTTTTTCCTGCATGGTATGTGTTTATTGTTTTGCACTAATGTTTATTGTTTTCTTCCTTCTGTAAGATCTAATTTATCAGGTTGTCACTCCTATATTCTTACATGACACAAATGAACATACAGACCATTACTGTATGTCAATTAAACACAGGAATGTCAGAAATAAAATGTAGTCTGTCTAATGTGGTCATAAATAAGCTGAGGAGCCAACAGCCAAAAGAGATAGAAACTCCCCTTCAGAATGATGTCACTGATGGACATTTCAATAACTCATTCTTCAGTCAAGCAACAGGCAGCGAAACACAGCGCCTATAGAAAGCAAACTACAAAAAAATATATGAAGCCCAATAGTAAAAAGGAATTTTTATTTTATTTGCAAAAATACAAGTATAGAATGTTTCTATATCATTTAAGTTTTATATTTATAAACAAATCACCTATGTACTGACATTTGAGCACATGTGGAATAGGAAAGTCATACACACTTCAGGTATGACAGAGTCATTACAAACAGAGTGATCTATTTCAAGTGTTCATTTCTGTTAATGTTGATGATTATGGCTTACAGCCAATAAAAACCCAAAAGTCATTATCTCAGTAAATTAGAATACTTTGTAACAGTAGCTTGAGAAATTATTTTAAAATCCAAAATGTTGTCCTCCTGAAATGTATGGTCAGTAAATGCACTCAGTACTTGGTCGGGGCTCCTTTTGCATCAATTACTGCATCAATGTGGTTTGGCATGGAGACGATCAGCCTGTGACACTGCTGAGGTGTTATGGAAGCCCAAGTTGCTTTGATAGCAGCCTTCAGCTCGTCTGCATTGTTGGGTCCGGTGTCTCTCATCTTCCTCTTTCCAATACCTCATAGATTCTCTATGAGGTTAAGGTCAGGCGAGTTTGCTGGCCAATCAAGCACAGTGATACTGTTGTTTTTAAACCAGGTATTGGTACTTTTGGCAGAGTGGACAGGTGCCAAGTCCTGCTGGAGAATCAAATTTCCATCTCCAAAAAGCTTGTCGGCAGGGGGAAGCATTAAGTGCTCTAAAATTTAATGGTGTACGGCTGCACTGACTTTGGTCTTGATAAAACACAGTGGATCTACAGCAGCAGATGACATGGCTCCCCAAACCATCACCGATTGTGGAAACTTCACACTAGACCTCAAACAGCTTGGATTGTGGCCTCTCCACTCTGCCTCCAGACTCTGGGACCTTGATTTCCAAACGAAATGCAAAATTTACTTTCATCTGAAAACAACACCTTGGACCACTGAGCAAAAGTCCAGTTCTTTTTCCTCCTTGGCTCAGGTAAGACGCTTCTGGTGTTGTCTATTGGTCATGAGTGCCTTGACACAAGGAATGTGACACTTGTAGCCCATGTCCTGGATATGTCTGTGTGTGTGGTGGATCTTGAAGCAATGACTCAGCAGCAGTCCGCTCCTTGTGAATCTCCCCCAAATTTTTGAATGACCTTTTCTTGACAATCCTTTCAAGACTGCGGTTATCCCAGTTGCTTGTGCACCTTTTTCGACCACACTTTTTCCTTCCAGTCAACTTTCCATTAATATGCTTGGATACAGCACTCTGTGAACAGCCAGTTTCTTTAGCAATGACCTTTTGTGGCTTACCCTTCTTGTGGAGCGTCAATGACTGCCTTCTGGACATCTGTCAAGTCAGCAGTCTTCCCTATGATTGTGGCGCCTACTGAAACAGATTAAAAAGATCCCTTAAACACTTAGGAAGCCTTTACAGTTGTTTTTGTTATTCTTATTTACTGAGATAAAGACTTGTGAATTTTCATTGGCTGTAAGCCATAATCATCAACATTAACAGAAATAAACACTTTAAATAGATCACTCTGCTTGTAATGACTCTATATGAGTTTTACTTTTTGTATTGAAGAACTGAAATAAATTCGCTTTTTGATGATATTCCTATTTAGCTAGAAGCACTCATATATTTTGCCAAACCGGATACTTTGTTCAGCCCACGGCTGCCTCTACTACAATGCCATCAGCTGTCAGAGAGTGCAGGGAGTTTGTTTTGCAATTGAAAGGGTAACCACAGGGTAGAGAAGACTGCATTTTAGGGGGTGGTCACATTGTCTTTTTCCAATGTTGGGGTTTTTTGTGAAGAAAATGTGACAAACAAGAAAAAATAAAAGGCTCAAAAGACTAAACATTCATTTATGTGTAAATACAGCCGTGTTCATATTTTTTGAGATTCTTTTAAATGTTCAGGCTTCCAAGAGACTACAGACATTTAAAGGAAGTAAAATGTAAATTCTTCTGTCATTTACCACCAGGTGACCACTCAATACTTACAGCACAAGTCAATGAGAATGCTAAAAAAGACTCCTGAAAGATGCCTGGGTGTTTTATTTTTAGGCCTTTTTTTCTTCTTCTTTTCCTCCACAAAAAACAGCGTTTTTTTCATTGCTTAATGGAGATTAAAAAAAAAAAAAAAAGTCTGAAAAAACGCACCAAAAAAATACTGAGGAAATAACCAAAGAAAAAAAAGATGCTTCAGGTTTATTGTGTGAAGTGCAGGAAGTCCGCCATGTTACTCTCATACCTACACCTTTGTGTTGCAGGCTGCGGTGTATGCTCTGATCTAGTGCGAAGAAAAAGAGAAGAAATCGCTTTCGTCGGACACAGACACGCCAGCGGACATCGATCCTGCTGTAGGAGACTTACTGCACCTTGGTACTTCCAGTTACTTAAAAATTGGAAACTGCCAAAATGACACAAGTGATAGAACTGTAGTGGATTTCCCATGAATACTTTGCCTTTATCGGTTATCACAGCGGATTTCCTGTGGCGCTCGTTGCAGAGCAGGAGCTTTTTGGTGGCGCAGCGTAAAGGATGGAGAATAGCGTTTCAGGGTTTTGGTCGTTTTATGTGACGCATGCTCGAAGGACAGGACACAGAGGAACTTGAACTTTATAAGACCGGGTGAAGTCTATTGACGCGTCACTTTGAGTATTGCTAAAGAATATTTGGAGGTGTGTATATAATTATACATCTACACCCCAGTGAGATGGCAGCAGAGATGTGACCCTCATTACTAGTCTTACATGGAAGTAAAGTAGGAGAGTCACTGCAGAGGAGGTGTGGTACAGAAAAGCACAGCAGCCATGTCCTGGTGAGTCCTACTGCACACTGTAATGTTACTGTATCGTTATACATTCAGGGGGTTATATGAAATATTTGTCTTTATACATCATTTATTCTTCATTTTTTTATGGACATGTAGCACCTTATGATTTTAGTACTCGGCGATGTCAGACATATTTTTATTTAAGATGTTTTATTTGTTTACAAGCAATTTGATTATTTTTATGTTGTACTCGCTACACGGCTAATCTGATGTACAGCAGCAACCAAGCGTACCTGACATGGACTACAAATATGGCGCTGAACTAGTGTGCTGGTCCTGCCGGTACCGCACACACCTTATATAATGCCTCTCTATAGCAGACTTTCAATGAAACAAAACTACACACAGGACCGTGCAGATTATTCATCTTCCCATTCTGCTGTATACTTACATTTTTTTTTTTAATTTTAAACCATTAGTAGTCGAGCCCAAAGTTTGTGTCCCAGTATGTATATATTTTTTAATTATTTGAGAGTGGTTGATAAAGGGAAATCGCGCTAATATTGCCATCGCACAGTATTTGGATTGCTGTACAAGGAGGTCACAGTGGCGGCGTATACTTCATTGTCCGCCCAGGCTGATTTTGGGCAAGGATCAGTTTAGCTTAAAGCCGGAGATTCAGACTCTTTCTGGGTTGAGCATTATTTTAGTTTAGTGATGGTTGTTACTTTAAGTTCCTAATACGATGCTTAGAGACATTATTCAGATATTGGCAAACTTTGCCATTTATTTTATTTCGATCCCACAGCGGAGCCCGGTAGTGAGTAGTAGGTATTTCCTTTATTTGTGGGCAGTGCCACATATCTAAGTTGGATACATTTCAGTTATCCAAAACTTGTATTTATCCACAACATGGAGCACGGCTGGCACATTGCCTTGCATTGTACATTATCTAATGACATGAGCCAGGAAATTGAAAGAAATTGGGCAGAGTAGTCCCATTAATTGTCACCTGGGTTTCATCATGGACGATCAGATCACGTCTGTGAATGTAAATAGTTTGTGCTCTTGTTACGCTCTGCCTAATGGGCCATGTCATGAATGAAAGTGTAATTATCTTATTATGTCTATTCAGACTTGTGAGCTGAGACATTGGCTTGTAGATTGCAGAAGTATTTACTTTAGGTTGGGTGTGCCATCTTCGTAGGCAGACTTTCTCAGATCTAGGACTATTGCACCAGGCGGTTGCTGTAGACTGCGTGTTGTCTGAGAAACCTTCTCATACATTTCAGAAAACTTTCTTGTATTTATTTTCTTTAGACCTGAAGTCATAGGACTACGTTTGGCTACATGTGACTAGAAGCCAGAGAAGTTCATGGGGCCTGGAAAGGCAGCGCAGAACGCTGGCATAGTCGTGGTTTTGTGCTTTCACTTGGATAACGTGCACATTGTGCTCTAAGAAATGTTTCGCTCTTTGTAATATACTGAACAGTAATTTGTATAGGGTTAAAGGGACACTGTCACCTGAATTTGGAGGGAACAATCTTCAGCCATAGGGGCGGGGTTTTTGGGTGTTTGATTCACCCTTTCCTTACCCACTGGCTGCATGCTGGCTACAATATTGGATTGAAGTTCATTCTCTGTCCTCCGTAGTGCACGCCTGCGCAAGGCAATCTTGCATGTACTATGGAGGACAGAGAATGAACTTCAATCCAATATTGCAGCCAGCATGCAAGGAAAGGGTGAATCAAACACCCAAAAACCCCGCCTCCATGGCTGAAGATTGTTCCCTCCAAATTCAGGTGACAGTGTCCCTTTAAGACATGAACCGCTCTCTGTAAAAGGCAGGAAAATTACGGTGGATGTTCACCGTATAGAGCGGTAGTTAACACTTCAGGCTCTTATTGATCGCAGGTTCTCTCAAAGCCTTATGCATTTGCTACATGGCCTAGACTTAATCTGACTCATCTGCAATCTTCTCCATTCTTTTGCTTGACATTGCACTTATCTGGCATATATTCTTGTGAAATGTGATGATCAGATCGTAGGGCCTAATACAAGCTCATAGTAATTAATATTAGTAGTGATGAGCGAGAACGCTCGCGTGCTAAGAGTATCTTCTATGCTTGGGTCGGACAGCCGCCAGACATGCAAGGATTGTCTGTTTGGTAGATGCAGGTATTGCCTTACAGCCACGAGACATGCAGGTGCGGTGGACTCATAGTACTCGAGCACGCCGAAGACCCCTCTACTAGCACACGAGCATGCTCTGATAACATCTTAGCCGTGCACGCTCGCTCATCACTTATGCTATTTATTGTACAGCAAATTAAACTTCTTGGACCACTTTTGCAGATTGCTAGTTGCGTTCCGAGGTCAAAACTGTGGTGTTTGTTGGGCAACATGAAATAAGAGAAATCCACATGGATTTTGCATTTTGTGTAACACTAATAATATGTATATGTACTTATTGCACTGGTGATAGACTCTAAGCCCCCGATTCATCATTTGAGTCATTTTATTGTCTTAATCTTTATTTTTTTTCACTGGTGGAATTTGAGCCAAATTTGCCAATATGAACACAATGTTTTATGAATTGGCAGAAATTTAGAGATGCTTATCCTTTGCACAAGGTTTTACTCTAAAAGGCACAAATCTTTTGAATAAGCTTCACAATGTAACACATTAGTCCTTAACTATGCCAAGAAAAGCATTAGAAGATTTTATTTCCCTGTGCTCGAATAGGGTACGAGTGTGCAAAAAACGTTCAACACTTCTGACTTTTCAAATTGTCGCATTAGGCTTTAGGCTATGTGCACACGTAGGAAATGTGGTGCAGAATTTTCTGCACTAAATCTGCATCTCCTGGCAGAATCCGCAGGTGCGTTTTTTGTGCAGATTTTACTACTGTGGATTTATATAATGGAGGGGTGCAGAAACGCTGCAGAACTGCACAAAAGAAGTGACATGCGCTTCTTTGAAATCTGCAACATTTCTGCGCAGATTTTTCTGCACAGCTTTTTTTTTTTTTCACATTGATTTACATTGTACTGTAAATCACAGTGCAGTTCTGCTGCAGAAAAATCTGCATCATGTGCACATACCCTTACAGCATCTGGATAACCTAAGCCACCACCATAGTGGTGAAAGAAAGGGCAAAAGCAAGGATGAATCCACCCCAAGTATCATTTTGGAAAATCTTTTTTTTTTAATATTCTAGGCATAGAGTTTCTGATTGGTGGCCGTCAGGGTCCTGAGACCCTCACCAATAGGTTAACATACCGCTCTGACGTGCGCAGCTCCTGCATGAAGACCGTATGGATTCAACAGTAAAAACATATTAAGTGCTAGTAACACTAGTTTTTTTTTTTTTAACTTGGGGACTTAGTGTGATGAAATGAATTAAAGTTGCCCAAATTAAACACAGGCCGACCATCTAAAGGGTACGGAGCCCATGTTTTGGGAGAGGGAAGGATGGTGCGATTTGTATTTAAACTCCCAATCCTTTTGTTTGCAGAGACGGTTACCAGAATATTTTTGGCTGTCGCTTCTCTAAGGTGTATGAGCACCCTAAACTATCAGACATTTCCACGGGTAGTAGTGCTCATTGTTCTACAAAGACATTTAGGCTACGTTCCCACAAGGAGTATTTGGTGTTTGCAAGCTTTAGGCAGCATTTCTGCACCCATTACGTTAATTGCATTGTTGTCTTTGCAGATTTTCTGTATCAAATTCAATTCAACGGGGAAAATCCACACAAAATTCAGCGTACCCACAAGAGAAATTGACCTGCTGTGTGTTTGAAATCCGCAACAAGTCAATTTACACTAAAAAAACACCCTTCCGTGGGTGTGAGACTTCTATAACTACAATCCCAACTTTTGGAACTGTAGGATGTTTTTTTTTTTTTTTTTTGCACAGCGAAAATCTACAACATTAAAGGTCATGGTAGGAGCTTACTGTGACATTGCAGACCCTGGTGAAGGAGGCATGGAGCAGTGTAACGGGCACCGACGTGCTGCGATGGGTGTAATTAATGTGCCTCCTGCTATTTGTCGTCATTGTGCCTGATTTATGCATGTTATGAAGTGTGTGACAGTATCTTGACTTTTTGTGCCAGTTTTGAAGTGTTGGTTTTGTAAAAATGATTTTTCCATTGGACTACTTAATATATACAGACTTGAAACACTGTTGTATTTGTATATGTTGAGAATAAAGATGGTTTGCTTCATGACTTGTCAGTAAGGTTTCTGATCATTTTAGCGATCTGATAAGAAAAAGTTAACAAAAAAAAAAAAGACCTTTTATTTATCACAGAGTGTTTCTGTCTCAAACATATATACAAAGACCGAGAAAAAGAAAGTCTTGAATAAATATCTGCAAGTCCTTGAGAACTCATAATGAATATCTTCTCTTTCTGACCACCATCATGGGTCCACAGCTTTCACTGGTGAGGCAAAGTCCAGCTCGGCTGATGGTACCTTGCTAAGCTGCTCCTCAATCATCGTCTGCAAGTCTTCACTCAGCTCATGGCTTCTACCTTTGTTCTGCAATCAAAAACCAAAAATCTTTAGATATTTCATTTTCTCCCTCCATCACAGGAGAAAAAAAAAATTCTTGGATGTAAGTTCTCACAGTTAAATTCATGTGGGGCGGTCATGTTTCTTTTTTGTCACATTCGTGGCAAAAACACAATTTTAGCATTTTCCAATATTCCAAACAAAAAACTATTGCGATTGTGGCAAAAAAATGCAGCTGAATGGTGCAATCAATTGGATATATATATATATATCTCAGTCCGATTAAGTGCACAGTCACACGGCCGTATAAAAGTCACCTACAGGGGTCCAGACTACAACTTTTGTGAAAGGACAACTTCTAGTATGCCCTAACAACCATAGGTCAATGTCTGCTGGTCGTTGTAGTCTCACAATTGTTGAAGTGCCACAGGTTACAGACTAGTGATGAGCTAGCGTGCCCAGATATAGCCTTATCCGAGCATGCTCGGGTGTTAAGTGTTGTGGGTGCTTGTGTAATATGCTCGAGTCCCCGGGGCTTGTGCAGCCATATCAGGCAGTCCTCTTGTGTTGCACAAGCCCCGTGGCCTTGAACATATTACTCGAGCACGCTCATCACTGTTACTTACCTCTGCTGTATGGTAAAGGGATTCTTTCAGCACAAAATTACTTTTCAAACCAATCACATGCGTTCGGTACATACCAAAAAGTTTAGTGCACTTTTTATCTACCTACATCCGTTTCAAGCTCTTCTAAATCCAAAGTTGCCAATGAAAAGGAGAGCAGAAATTGATGCGAAACAAGTAGGTAGGACGGTGCACTGGACTGTTTGATTTGTCATTTTGTGCTGATGGACTTTTTTTTTTGGGGGGGAGGGGAGGGGCCATTATATCAGTTCAAGTACAAGGGAAGTCAAATCTTAAAAAAAAAATATATACAGTATATACAAATGTAAAGACCATATACAGTATATATTTGAGTGTTACTTGAATAAACAAAAGGGCTGGATGAGGGGGATACAATAACCCCACTGCCAGTGTCTGAATCACTGCTACTTGCCCTGTTGATAAGTAGAAAAATAATGGTTGTGGACAGGTAAAACCAATTTAAAATGTATTTTGGGATTCTAGAAAAATGTGAACCATAGTCACTCATTTCTTTTAGTGTGTGTGAAAAAACAACAAGAAGAATTACACCTGACATATAATGGGGTAAGAACAAAAAGAAAAATTGTGCCTGGTCACAAATGGGGGTAAACGTTCTGGTCCTGAACTGGTTAAGCAGATCTGTGACGGAGAGGAGGGCTGGTCTATAAACACACTTTACATACTACTGAGAAGAAGCAGTGAAGCCATGTATACATTTCTCACTATAAACACTGTTCCCTTACATGGAGGAACGAATCGGAGGAACGAAGGATGAATCTTCAGCCTTATTCATCTCCCTTATTTGGGATCCATTTGAATACAATGAGAATGAACCCTGTCATAGTATTATCCTCCTCCAGCACTACAGCGATATGGTTTTGTCCCGATAATTAGGTGGCTGGAGCCGCAGCTGCATGTGTCATGTGTTGTGACTGTCACACAGCTGTGGCACCGGATTATCGAGAGCGCTCCAGGTATCCACTGCAGCTATGCGGTAAGCGCTATTAGCGAGCCGAATACGGAGAGATCCGACGATATTCAGTCATGTCTACTCCTGACCCAAACTCGGCATTCTTGGACATATATAGAATGTTTCAAGTACAAACAGTGAAACATGGATGTATGAAAATGGCCTTAAAAGGGGTTGTCAGCTCACAGCAGATTGCATTTTAAAGGGAACCTGTCACCCCCAAAATCAAAGGTGAGCTAAGCCCACCGGCATCAGGGGCTTATCTACAGCATTGTGTAATGCTGTAGATAAGTCCCTGATGTATCCTGAAAGATGAGAAAAAGAGGTTAGATTATACTCACCTAGGGGCAGTCCCGGTCCGGTTCTGGTCCGATGGGCGTCACAGTCTGGGGCCTCCTATCTTCATAGGATGACATAGTACGCTTGCACCGGAGTGTGAAGACAAGAGGACGTCATCTGATGAAGATGGGAGGCCCTGGACCGGACCGCGACGCCCATCGGACCAGAACCGGACCGGGGCCGCCCCTGGGTGGGTATAATCTAATCTCTAATTCTCATCTTTCAGGATACATCGTGGGCTTATCTACAGCATTACAGAATGCTGTAGATAAGCCCCTGATGCCGGTGGGCTTAGCTCATCTTCGATTTTGGGGGTGACAGGTTCCCTTTAATAACCTATCCATAGGATGAGATTGATGGGGGGGTAGACACTTTCTGCAAAGCACAGCTCAAAAAAATATGTAGCAGCCACTTACAAGTACTGCAGAACAACGATCAAAAAAACAGAACTGTCCTGCAGTAGCCGACGCTACACAATGGATGGAACTGGGCTTTGCTGCTCCATCCAAAGTCTTTACAAATCGGCAGATCGGTGGGACACCCCGTCATGGTTCTCATATTAATGACCTATCACAACAATCAATATACTATGACTGAACAATCCCTTTAAACAGACGTAAACAAATGCAGCAGCACAATAAGGTCTTATCCACGTCAAAAGGTAGAACTGCTCTCCTTATGAGGTTGTGTGAGACACGCTTATGTAGCCTGAAAACCTTACACAAAGTTCTACGAGAGAAGATTTAAGTAGCAGGATTGGAAGTGTTGGTGCTCTCTGGAATACAACACAATTAGTGATCTGATAAACTTGTAGGTTTATTGTCAATGTGTTTGAGTCCACTAGGTTATGTATGGTGGTCTTGAAGGAGTCGGTGGACTCTGAAACACGTTGACAATCAACCTAAAATCTTAACATACCACTAGTGTTGAGCGAGTATACTCGTCGCTCCGTGGTCTCTAAGTATTTGTTAGTGCTCAGAAAGGCTGAATATATGTGTGGAATGCCTGTTTGTTAGGGAATTACCACATTTGTTCAGGCTGTCTAGCAGCTGTAAATCATGCAGCTGAGGCGAGACGAAAACAAAATCTCCGAGCACTACAAAATACTCGGGAGATCACCCGGGCAACGAGTATACTCGCTCATCACTACATACCACTAATTGTGTCGTATTCTGGAGAGCGCACACACACTTCCAATCCTGCTACTTAAATTCAAGCAGACGTAAACATTTCAGTAAATACCTTAATCTTGGGAACAGTTTCTGGAACGGGAGGATTAAAGTTCATTTCATTCATAGAGTAATCACTAAATAATTCCACAGGAGATCTGCAAATAACAAATACGCAAATTAAGATAGAGATACCACAACGCCGTCTATACTGTACCTCATTCACTCCAAAATGGATTTGTTACCCAAGTTATAAGGACTTGCCAAATCAGTGAGCCAAGTAAATGGTCTCAGGTGCCAGTTTCATTGTAGGCCGTCAACTTCAATGCCTCCTCAAGGAGGAAAATGGCACGTCCAATAATTTATATTAAAATTAGAATATTTGTATTCAAGATTCTTGTAAAATAGTATTAATATGTTATCCACATAGTACTCGTTCCTGGGGAGAGTAGCACCCTTAGTCAGAATCATGTATTTCCATGATTCCAACAGAGCATTACTCTTGCGTCAGTAGTTTTTGCTATGTGGATGACATATTGTTAATGTTATGGAACCTAAAGAGAATATTGTCAGTTTAATATAAAGTATCAGATGTGCATCTTTCCTCCTTAACGAGAAATTACCTATGGTATTGGCCAAGAAACGGGGGAATTGGTCCTTCCCATAGTTGGGTCAACGCGAGTAGACACGTGTCTTGTGTAATGTTCCCAACAGTCTTGGTCTTTTCCTTATTATCCCCTTTCCTCCCCTCGCTGAGGCTACAACTTGCAGTTCATCACAGATTATTCTTCCAAATGGAGAATTGTATTCAATTATAAATCAAGACTGTTTCCATTACATCCAAAAATCCAACTCATTAACTGAAGGCCTACAGCATGGAGGGTCCCATGAGAAAGAAGAGCATTTCCTTTTCATTTTTTAAGTTTATTCCCAGCAGGAATCTCCAAGGAAGGGAACTTAAGTTATAGACTGTGGGGTTAAGGACCCCATATCAGACTGGATTCTTATGTCATAAGCATAGCCCCAGAGACAGAAAAGAGAGATTAAAGTCTAAAAGAAGACAGGGTTACAATATGTACTTCTAGCGAGTAACACAAATTAATAAATGGAGTGCAGAGGCACAAAAAAGACAAATCGGTGAGAAAGTCTGAAAAATACACAATGTGCATGTAGTAAAAGGCAACAGTGACCAACAAGGAAAATGTCCTATCAATATAGAAGCACTCAATGCGGGATCGCACAAGACCCCAAGTCATGGAGTAGTTGTCCTGTTTCCAAGCTCTCAATGATAATGTTATAATAGAATGATAATGCTATAATATTTGTTGGTTTGCATTTTTCTTTGTGGAGGTCAAGGTAATTTGGTACATTATAATTGTTGCAGTACCTTGAGAACATGTTATTTTTGGATATTCTTTTAAATCATTGGCAATTCCTTCTAATATTGGTAACTCATTTCATTTATTATTTTCCTTCAGACATTGGTAAAAGTTTACAAAGTGTTTTGATTTTTTTATTTTATTATTAACTTCATTACCTTTTTCATTAACCCCAGAGGAGGGATGCAGAGAGGCTCAATGAATCTCGTACACGGACTTATTACAATGTACAGATATTGCTGAGCAGCAGTTGAAAGCAACTTCTAAAGGAGCTTGAACATTGATGTGCAAGTACGGTTTGAAAGATGGATGTAAAATAAGGTAATGACGTATGTTACAAAAATTCATAACTCTGCAATGCGTGCAGGATAAATTAAAGTTAAGGTACTTTTTAAGACTTTTGGTAAGATTACCTTCTGCTTAATGAAGCAACAAGTGCTGATGAACCCTCAGAGGGTGCCCCAGCCCGAAGGTGGGCAGCGAAATCCCGGACTACAGGGTGATAATGTCTCTGCAATAAAAAAAATAAAAAACAGGGAATATATAGCAGTGCATGTACAGAATGTAGTAATAGCAGTAGAGCACAATGTTATGTGGGGGCGGTGAGGCAAGTCTGTTCTAGAACCCCACTTTTAGGGGTACATATTGGTGAGCAGGTATTACGGGAGTGGCGATCACACACAGACTGTCCCCACTTTAGAGCCGTGTCAAAGGCACCTGAGCCAAACACAATCCTGGTCAGTAATGGTTGGGGTAGAAATAAGAAACCCCACTATGGTTTCGGCAGCACAGTGGCAACCAAGGACAAAATCTTCACGGAGGTGACATATACAGAATTCTAAGATCTTCTTCAAGATGGGGTACAGATATCTACATCAGAGAAGGTCAAGTTACCAATTCACACGAGAAAACATTATTTTTTCTTTATGGCAGCGCGTCATGTCTAGGAGCCACAGTGCACACGTGGCCGAATGTCTTGGCATCGAGAATGTCCCGGGATCTGGATACACGACATCTCATTCTCACGGTGTGAAGTCGCTTATCTGAAAGTCTCATCTAGATTTATTAGCAGCTCTATATAAAACTGGAGGACGAGAGATAAAACCGTCTTCTCGCTGATGATTTTGGATATCTTCACACTAATTTCTTACAGGGTCACGGCTTTCACACATCACTGCCACATTCTAATCTAGCAGCGCACAAGTCTTAATAAATCACGTACTCCGTTATTCTAGACACTCTCCCAGCAGAGGCGTCCGTACACGTGAGACGTGGATGGAAAACTAGGAATATGAGTACACAGTACCCTCTGCTGTGCAGGCGGCTATACGGCACTGCTGTACAGCAAGTCTGTAAGTAAGATTGGTGGAAAGCATTCATACATTAAAGGCACTTATGGGAATTCAGTTTTCTTTTTATGGTAAATACCATCTGGCCTGCCCCTAATGCCAGCACTGGAATATATCATCTCCATTTCCTAACAGAATTTTTAGACTGACGGCTACAGGCAAGTTACCTGCAAGATGTGCAGCTCCCACAGCGCGGTGTTCTGCGCATTACAGTACTCCGGCTCATCCAGCTCTGGTAGATACAACCCACTGCCTTGAGATTCATTGTCAAGAAGAATGTCAGTCTTTGGAAATGTCTGAAATAATATAGAAATCGTAATAGTGGGACAGAAATATATACTGTATATACTCCAGTCTAAGCCGATTTTTTCAGCACATTTTTTTCTTAAGTGCGGAGCAGCGGGTCACAGGAGGCAGGAGCCGGCTGCTGTGGCTGACACCTGTGCCCGCTGCTAAAGAGAAATGAATATTCATTGCAGTTCCCGAGCGATCACGTGTGACCGCTACTTAAGGGCAACGAACATTCACTGAAAGTGACATAAACATTCATTTCTCTTTAGCAGCGGGCACACGTGATCGCCCGGCTGCGGCAACTGCTGGCATCGGACCAAGACGCTGCGAGGGAGCGTAAGTAGAATGCTTTTTTTGTTTTAATTTTATGTTTTTTTTGATGGGGGCCATACATACCAGGATGGGGATAAGGGGCCGTGCATACAGGATAGAGATGAGGGAGCCATGCAGACCCAAGACAGGGATGAGGGGCCCGTGCAATATAGAGAGGTTTAGAGCCCAGGACAACTGATTTTCAGGATGGGAATTAAGGATCCAGTTAATGTGATTTGGAGCTGCTGATCTGACCAAGCAGTGGTGCCGGTTCTCTCACATAAAACAAGATCGTCAGCCAGAGCGCGCTCCTGTGTATGGGAGAGACGGCTGCCAAAGGACTCTTTTATATTGCACAACCTGCGGCTTTAAATGGCTATTTGTTTTGTGACTGGCGGTGGCGTGGTGGCGTAATGGCATGTTCAGACACTGTGCGCACAGACTATCGTGGTTCTACACAGCACATGTCCTGTTAACAAGAAAAAACTATTTCACCCGACCTAAAGGTACCGTTACACTAAACGATTTACCAACGATCACGACCAGCGATACGACCTCGCCGTGATCATTGGTAAGTCATTGTGTGGTCGCTGGGGAGCTGTCACACAAACTGCTCTCTCCAGCGACCAACGTTCCGGGTAACCAGGGTAAACATCGGGTTACTAAGCGCAGGGCCGCGCTTAGTAACCAGATATTTACCCTGGTTACCATTATAAAAGTAAAAAAAAAAAAAAACGGTACATACTCACATTCCGTTGTCTGTCACGACTGTGTCAGCGCCGGCCGGCCGTAAAGCGGAGCACAGCGGTGACGTCATGTACTGTTTGTTTTTTTTTTTTTAACTTTTGCAATGGTAACCAGGGTAAATATCGGGTTACTAAACACGGTCCTGCGCTTAGTAACCCGATATTTACCCTGGTTACCAGTGAACACATCGCTGGATCGGCGTCACACACGCCGATTCAGCGATGACAGCGGGTGATCAGCGACCAAAAAAAGGTCCTGATCATTCCCAGCGACCAATGATCTCCCAGTAGGGGCCTGATCGTTGGTCGCTGTCACGCTTAATGATTTCGTTAACGATATCGTTGCTACGTCACAAAAAGCAACGATATCATTAACGAAATCGTTACGTGTGAAGGTACCTTAAGAGCGATGTATTTGGTCTTTCTAGGAACCATTGTTCCCGATAATTGTATAGAGCAAATGCTTCCTTACATAGTGGAGCTCTCGGTAGTGGCCGGATGTAAGCACCTCTGCAGCTGATCACCCATGTACTCCAAATATCAGCTTTCTGGGCCATCCAGAAGCATTGTGCTGCCGCAGCCCTGCATATGCCTGTCCATATCAGCCATGTTTATGTCTGTACATAAATCCAAACCACCTTGTCCATAGCAAACAACGTGTGGCTCAATTTTTTCCAGGGCGCTTTAAGACGTGAAGGCAGATATCTGAATGGTGGCTGTGGGCCGGTAGTCATGTTGCAGTGTTTTGATAAACCTCCCCTGTGTATTATGGTCACCGCTTTCCCAACAGGAGGTCAGTCAGATGATGACACAGGGCCATATCATGCAAGCAGCTTTTGATGGGACGTAATGGAGTCCTGTGGGACACTGCACTTGTGTGCAACATTTTCATCTCTTTCTGTGAATTAAAATGGAAACGAGGACGTAGAAGGACTGTTTACAATATCCATGAGGGGCGGCAGCGGTCACATCCCCAGGGATTATGGGAAACATCTGAATGTGCATTTGTGGTACAAATTCATCTGCATAATGCATCAGAGAGGAACACTTGTCTGGTCTCCCCCCAACTGATGGGAATATTTGTGAGTCTCTGTTATGGCTGCAGAGAGAATGCGCACATTAAAGTGGGCTAAGCACGTTTCATCCCTTATTTAGTATCTGCCCTAAAGACAAATGCCTTTTCTTATTGCCTACAAACAGAGCTCATTTTCAGGGCCGCACATTGTGCCCTACATATGGAATTTACTCAAAATCTGTGAAAATCTACTTTTTTTTTTTTTTTTTTTAACAACTGTAAATTAGGCTAGGGTCACATTGCGTTAGGGCAATCCGTTTAGCACTAGCGCTAGCGGATTGCGCTAACACAATGTTTTTAAAGGGGCCGCATTTCGGGGTCGCGTGAACGTCCCCGCTCTCGCAGATCCCCGATCTGCGAGAGCGGGGAACGGACCTCGGGCACGCCGCAGACGCTGCAAGCAGCGCCCGAGGCGCGCTGCAAAAGACCGGCACATTGCTAGCGCGTGCCGAAAAGGACACGCGCTAGCAATGCGTTGTTTACATTGCGGGCTATGGGAGCGCTAACGGGCGCGTTGAATGGCGTTAATTTCGCCGTGCAACGCTGTCCGTTAGCGCTCACACTAAAACGCAATGTGACCCTAGCCTTAGAGTTTTAACCTGGCATCCAACGGTCTTAATTTCCTGTAGAACCAAGTCTTCATTTAAAGGTACATGCACTGCAACTAAATTGCCATTGCTGATTTTGCAAAAACTACACGGGCCAGACTTATGGATTCTGGGGAAGAATTCCTCATATGCAAAGGGTTGAAGCCGGAGTGAAAACCTGCAGCATAACTGAAATTCTGCAGGTCTCACCTCTGCCCCAAAGGTCAATTTCCACAGTAAAGTTTTCCATCGTTGCTGCCTCTGTAATATGTGGCCTTACTGTACTTTGGGTTTCACCCTTGGCTTTGAATAAGGTGAAATCCACGCTGTGGTGCCGAGGGCAGTGCACAACTGAAATGTCCCAAATCTTATATACTCTGCTGATACGGTTGTGTGTTGTCCAATCCCAAATCACATGGAAAGTGCAGCAAATATTCTACATCTGTATTTACCATAAACTGAAGAAATAGGCACAACAAAAACCTATTGAGGTAGATCCCATTTTATATGTTGTGTCCCTCAGTGTGGTGACACCAGTAAGATGTGCAGGTCACAATCTGCACTGCTCATGGCTACTATTGCCATGTGTGTCTGCAAAAGCCCAAGGTGAAGGAACCATGATCGTAAGCGTGCAAGCCAAATATTTTATCGTGCATCGCTGGATCCTCCAGGCTCAATCCAATCAAAAAAAGTCCAATAAAGCAATTTTCTGCAGAGTGGATAAGATGGAGGCATTACTTATCAGGATGCAAATTTAGTTTTATTTATTTTTTTAAATTTTCCCAAAGTTTGTCTTCCTGCTATACAATGAAGCAGACACTGACAGGCAGTCGGCACAGATGTCACATGAAGACCTACTTAACCTGCTGAAACCCAATGACTGATGCGGTGCGTGCTCAACCTAGAAGTCTCCAGATATAACCCCTACAATGATGTCCTTACCTGCAGGAGTCCTCTGGTGGTGGACAGGAGGCCAATGCATGAATTCGGCAGGACTTGTAGCGCCAATATAGAAAGTCTCTTTATAAAGGACAGCGCTCTCTGCGGGGACACCTGCTTCCTGCGCTTGGTGAGCATCAGCTCCAGGCACTGCAGGGCGATCACCGTGTCATCATTTGTAGACCCTGGAAGCAGAGAGAACAGTCATACACTAATCACTAAATGACAGACCACTCCAATGCTTGCCCCATGTAACCCTAATACTCATGTGACGCGTATTACTGAGGCGGCAGACACTGCCGAGGATTATCCGCCATTCTGTGCTGACGATTCAGAACAAACCCCCAAAGCAAATAAACGAGATTTTCAAATTCTGGATTAAAGGAATTTCAGGTTACGGCTTCAGAGATTGTTTCCAACAAAGTTCCACAGACACAGAGATGTAGTCATGTAATGTATGATCGCCTCCATAGTGGCGCCTATGGTAGTGACGGCCTGTCTCCACACTTATCACTAAGGAGAGCACCAACCCACCAACGTTTAGAGGGCTGGCACCAGAAAACTAGCGGTATGTATCCTCCAGCCATTATATAATATGTATATAGCGGAGCCGGTGTATACGAGCAGTGCATTCAGTGCTTTACATTGCAAATTACTTGAAAAGCTGTAGATGGAGCATAGCACCAAGTAGTAGGTTCCTTTAAAGCGCTATTCCCACCTTCATAGATGGTGGTTTGCAAAAAACACAGCCCTTTTGCAATTTACTACTTATTGAAATTGTCAGCCATTCCTGAGATATTAACACTTTTTCTCTGAGCTCGATGCCTAAGAATCAGACCAGCACTCTGAAGCTGGCCAGGATTAGGAGATAACAGCACGCTCCAGAGTTCTTGGCCAAGCTCAAAGCAATGCTTAAACGCTGAACAGAAAAGAGCTTGTAAGCACTGCGCATGTTTGGCTTCTGTCTCACAGAAGTGGTCGGTCTCCAAGGAGAAAAGCTGTAAACAAAAGGAAATAGTCGTGCTAATATCTTAACCCCTTTACCCCCAAGGGTGGTTTGCACGTTAATGACCGGGCCAATTTTTACAATTCTGACCACTGTCCCTTTATGAGGTTATAACTCTGGAACGCTTCAACGGATCCCAGTGATTCTAACATTGTTTTCTCGTGACATATTGTACTTCATGACAATGGTAAAAAGTCTTTGATAGTACCTGCGTTTATTTGTGAAAAAAACGGAAATTTGGCGAAAATTATGAAAATTTCGCAATTTTCCAACTTTGAATTTTTATGCAATTAAATCACAGAGATATGTCACACAAAATACTTAATAAGTAACATTTCCCACATGTCTACTTTACATCAGCACAATTTTTGAACCAAAATTTTTTTTTGTTAGGGAGTTATAAGGGTTAAAAGTTGACCAGCAATTTCTCATTTCTACAACACCATTTTTTTTTAGGGACCACATCTCATTTGAAGTCATTTTGAGGGGTATATATGATAGAAAATACCCAAGTGTGACACCATTCTAAAAACTACACCCCTCAAGGTGCTCAAAACCATATTCAAGCAGTTTATTAACCCTTCTGGTGCTTCACAGGAATTTTTTGAATGTTTAAATAAAAATGAACATTTAACTTTTTTTCACAAAAAATTTAATTCAGCTCCAATTTGTTTTATTTTACCAAGGGTTACAGGAGAAAATGGACCCCAAACATTGTTGTACAATTTGTCCTGAGTATGCCAATACCCCACATGTGGGGGTAAACCACTGTTTGGGCGCATGGCAGAGCTCGGAAGCGAAGGAGCGCCATTTGACTTTTCAATGCAAAATTGACTGGAATTGAGATGGGACGCCATGTTTCGTTTGGAGAGCCCCTGATGTGCCTAAACATTGAAACCCCCCACAAGTGACACCATTTTGGAAAGTAGACCCCCTAAGGAACTTATCTAGAGGTGTGGTGAGCACTTTGACCCACCAAGTGCTTCACAGAAGTTTATAATGTAGAACCGTAAAAATAAAAAAATCATATTTTTTCACAAAAATTATCTTTTCGCCCCCAATTTTTTATTTTCCCAAGGGTAAGAGAAGAAATTGGACCCCAAAAGTTGTTGTACAATTTGTCCTGAGTACGCTGATAGCCCATATGTGGGGGTAAACCACTGTTTGGGCGGATGGGAGAGCTCGGAAGGGAAGGAGCGCCGTTTGACTTTTCAATGCAAAATTGACAGGAATTGAGATAGAACGCCATGTTGCGTTTGAAGAGCCACTGATGTGCCTAAACATTGAAACCCCCCACAAGTGACACCAGTTTGGAAAGTAGACCCCCTAAGGAACTTATCTAGAGCTGTGGTGAGCACTTTGACCCACCAAGTGCTTCACAGAAGTTTATAATGCAGAGCCGTAAAAATAAAACAAAATTTTTTTCCCACAAAAATTATTTTTTTAGCCCCCAGTTTTGTATTTTCCCGAGGGTAACAGGAGAAATTGGACCCCAAAATGTGTTGCCCAATTTGTCCTGAGTGCGATGATACACCATATGTGGGGGGAACCACTGTTTGGGCACATGGGAGGGTTTGGAAGGGAAGGAGTGCCATTTGAATGCAGACTTAGATGGAATGGTCTGCAGGTGTCACATTGCGTTTGCAGAGCCCCTAATGTACCTAAACAGTAGAAACCCCCCACAAGTGACACCATTTTGGAAAGTAGACCCCCTTAGGAACTTATCTAGATGTGTGCTGAGCGCTTTGACCCACCAAGGGCTTCACAGAAGTTTATAATGGAGAGCCGTAAAAATAAAACAAAAATTTTTTCCCACAAAAATTATTTTTTAGCCCCCAGTTTTGTATTTTCCCGAGGGTAACAGGAGAAATTCGACCCCACAATTTGTTGTCCAATTTGTCCTGAGTGCGCTGATATCCCATATGTGGGGGGGAACCACTATTTGGGCGCATGGGAGGGCTCGGAAGGGAAGGAGCTCCATTTGGAATGAGGACTTAGATGGAATGGTCTGCAGGTGTCACATTGCATTTGCAGAGCCCCTAATGTACCTAAACAGTAGAAACCTCCCACAAGTGACACCATTTTGGAAACTAGACCCCCTAAGGAACTCATCTAGATGTGTTGTGATAGCTTTGAACCCCCAAGTGTTTCACTACAGTTTGTAACGCAGAGCCGTGAAAATTAAAAAAAAAATCTTTCCCCCCCAAATTATTTTTTAGCCCCCAGTTTTGTATTTTCCCGAGGGTAAGAGGAGAAATTTGACCCCAAAAGTTGTTGTCCAATTTGTCCTGAGTACGCTGATACCCCGTATGTGGGGGGGAACCACCGTTTGAGCGCATGGCAGAGCTCGGAAGGGAAGGAGCGCCATTTGGAATGCAGACTTATATGGAATGGTCTGCAGACGTCACATTGCGTTTGCAGAAACCCTAATGTACCTAAACAGTAGAAACCCCCCACAAGTGACCCCATATTGGAAACTAGACCCCCCAGGGAACTAATCTAGATGTGTTGTGAGAACTTTGAACCCCCAAGTGTTTCACTACAGTTTATAACGCAGAGCCGTGAAAATAAAAAATCTTTTTTTTTCCCACAAAAAATATTTTTTAGCCCCCAGTTTTGTATTTTCCCAAGGGTAACAGGAGAAATTGGACCCCAAACGTTGTTGTCTTATTTGTCCTGAGTACGCTGATACCCCATATGTTGGGGTAAACCCCTGTTTGGGCACACGGGAGAGCTCGGAAGGGAAGAAGCACTGTTTTACTTTTTCAACGCAGAATTGGCTGGAATTGTCGCGTTTGGAGAGCCCCTGATGTGCCTAAACAGTGGAAACCCCACAATTATAACTGAAACCCTAATCCAAACACATCCCTAACCCTAATCCCAACAGTAACCGTAACCACACCTCTAACCCTGACACACCCCTAACCCTAATCCCAAACCTATTCCCAACTGTAAATGTAATCTAAACCCTAACTGTAACTTTAGCCCCAACCCAAACTGTAGCCCTAGCCCTAGCCCTAACCCTAGCCTTAATGGGAAAATGGAAATAAATACATTTTTTTAATTTTTCCCTAACTAAGGGGGTGATGAAGGGGGGTTTGATTTACTTTTATAGCGGGTTTTTAGCGGATTTTTATGATTGGCAGCCGTCACACACTGAAAGACGCTTTTTATTGCAAAAAATATTTTTTGCGTTACCACATTTTGAGAGCTATAATTTTTCCATATTTTGGTCCACAGAGTCATGTGAGGTCTTGTTTTTTGCGGGACGAGTTGACGTTTTTATTGGTAACATTTTCGGGCACGTGACGTTTTTTAATCGCTTTTTATTCCGATTTTTGTGAGGCAGAATGACCAAAAACCAGCTATTCATGAATTTCTTTTGGGGGAGGCGTTTATACCGTTCCGCGTTTTGGTAAAATTGATAAATCCGTTTTATTCTTCGGGTCAGTACGATTACAGCGACACCTCATTTATATCATTTTTTTATATTTTGGCGCTTTTATACGATAAAAACTATTTTATAGAAAAAATAATTATTTTTGCATGGCTTTATTCTCAGGACTATAACTTTTTTATTTTTTTGCTGATGATGCTGTATGGCGGCTCGTTTTTTGCGGGACAAGATGACGTTTTCAGCGGTACCATGGTTATTTATATCTGTCTTTTTGATCGCGTGTTATTCCACTTTTTGTTCGGCGGTATGATAATAAAGCGTTGTTTTTTGCCTTTTTTTTTTTTTTTTCCCCCCTACGGTGTTTACTGAAGGGGTTAACTAGTGGGCCAGTTTTATAGGTCGGGCCGTTACGGACGCGGCGATACTAAATATGTGTACTTTTATTGTTTGTTTTTTTATTTAGATAAAGAAATGTATTTATGGGAATAATATTTTTTTTTTTTTCATTATTTTGGAATATTTTTTTTAATTTTTTTTTTTACACATTTGAAAAATATTTTTTTTTAACTTTTTTACTTTGTCCCAGGGGGGGACATCACAGATCGGTGATCTGACAGTTTGCACAGCACTCTGTCAGATCACCGATCTGAGAGCAGTGCAGGCTGCTTCACAGTGCCTGCTCTGAGCAGGCTCTGTGAAGCCACCTCCCTCCCTGCAGGACCCGGATCCGCGGCCATCTTGGGTCTGGAACAGGCATCTCCGGGTCTGGAACAGTCAGGGAGGGAGGTAAGACCCTCGCAGCAACGCGATCACATCGCGTTGCTGCGGGGGGCTCAGGGAAGCCCGCAGGGAGCCCCCTCCCTGCGCGATGCTTCCCTGCACCGCCGGCACATCGCGATCATCTTTGATCGCGGAGTGCCAGGGGTTAATGTGCCGGGGGCGGTCCGTGACCGCTCCTGGCACATAGTGCCGGATATCAGCTGCGATAGGCAGCTGACACCCGGCCGCGATCGGCCCCGCTCCCCCCGTGAGCGCCGCCGATCGCGCTGGAAGTACTATCCCGTCCGTGGTCATAGGGGCCCACCCCACATGGACGGGATAGTACGTCCGATGTCAGAAAGGGGTTAAGAATGACAGCAAGTTTTAATAAGCAGTAAACTGCAAAATAGCTTTTTTTTTAGCCAACAATACCTATTTATTAAGATGGGAATAACTCAATCTTGTGTTTTCTTTCCAGATCTATTACTCAGAAAATAATTACTGTGTAAATCCCTAATAATAATAATAAAAAAAAAATATCAGGATTTTAGTTTGAAGATTAACAAACCGCCTAACCCCACAATATAAATTCTATTATCGTGCCCTCTGCCTGGCACAACTAAGTGTTACATTGGATACACTTCTGGTGCGTTCTCATCTGGGACAACACCAGCAAGGGCAGACCATGATGCGACTGGCAGAAATATAAATTCCTAGACAGCTCTGCAGGGTAATATTTATTTGTTTTGCAGGAGGGAGAAACTGAGTACAGGATTAGAAACTTGTAACTTAAGAGAAGTAAGAATCTATATTCTAGCTACAAGAATGAACACTAAGCAGAGAGGTGTCGGACAAGTTTCCTAGTGTTCCTTCTCCAGCGTCTCCCTCATGAATGTAAGCACGGTATGCTGTGTTCTGGAGGAAGACGACGAGCAGGGTTGTGACGCTGCGGCCTCCTCTGACACAGAATGATACGCGCTATATTGTCCGGACTAGTGAGAACAGTACGCGGCTCGCGTCCTTTATGTTATCACTGTGCAGCGGCTGATGACAAGACGCAGAAGATTCTCAGCATTAGATGTGCGGCCTGAAGGCATAGAGCAGGGTATGGAGACAATATAACCATGACTAGTGGGATCCTGCTGAAAGGAAAGGTCATGAGAAATGGCTCCGCTATATTCCTCTGGCGTCCTAGGGATCTAGAGTTGAAGTCACCAGAAAATGGGAAACCCCAGAGGAATACGCCAAGTAGCTCTGTGCAGAGGAGAAAGCGCAGAGATGCTGCAGCGAGCCTTAGAAAGCCGCACTATGAAGGCACAGGGAAGCATCGAGCTGTTACCGCACATACAATGCTGATAAGTCACCGGGACAGACATCTGCAGAGGTACTGCATTGCTGCAAGGGAAGTATTTAGGAGATTGACGGAAGCAGCAAAACACGGACTGTCCATCTTATAGGAGCAAAAAAAAAAAAAGAATCAGAATAGTGGAGGCTGGTGCTCAGAGGAATGATGCTTAGACGCACAGGGCTGGACGAGACACTAGAAGTCATAGGAAAATATTAGAACCAGAGGACTCCCATTTTTCGGTGGTTAGTGATAAAGAACTAGGAGTAATGGTAAACTAGAACTGACAATAAAACCATACATTATTCTCCCACACAGACATGATTTTATGGTGGTGCCTGTTCACATATACAGATGACAAAAAATAAACCCGTAAATACAGTGACTATTCATAAAATATAGTCCAGATTAATGCAGCCCATAGGGCAACATGAGCTTAGGTACAGCTCTGGCTGGCTAACAGTATTCGTGTATGTTTGATAACCCTGGCCGGGCTAGAATGTCCGCTCTCTAGATTTCTCCTACAGCTCCAGCCAACAATCATTCTCCTGGGATTCTGCGCATCGCAATCACAGGTCTTTATCCCTTGGGTTATTGCCCTGTCTGGGAAGCTTATCGGAGCCTCTTCTGATGACCTCAAGTACTGTCAGGACAGAGATTTACAATGGACGGCTTTACTGGGCCCAGTATTAATATATACTCTCACTGGAGAGAGAAATGCCAAGTCACAATCCAATACCAGGAAACATAATCTGACGCTGTCCCTTGGAGAGGATCATTTGTTAGCCAAGATAACTGCTCCAGAGGACGCATCAGGACCGGCAGTAGTACATTTATATTAAATACAACATTTCCTATATGGAGTCCCACTATTAAAGAGGTCAAAACTCAATAAGTGCTATAATCACAACAACCCCAAGTACAAATAAACCTAGGATATTGCAGAGTATATTTAACCATGAAAAAGTTTATTAATTATATTAAAAACATTAACTGATCAGAGTGCTGCTGTAATATGCAGGGGTGTACAGTGTACCCGTGCCGCTCATAGCATTTGACATGACTGCGCCGAACAAGCACGATTGGATTACATTACACCTCTATACTTACTACTTACACCACTTAGAGACGCCCCCTGATGAAGAAAGGGCGAAACGTGGCAGGCACAGCACTGTGCCAGCACGCATTAGTAAGTACTTATACACCTTAGATCGGAAAAGGTAACAAGAAAAACAGCACTCAGCCAATCCCTCTATCAAGATGTGGTTTTAATCCATAAAATTGGTTACAAAGATATTTGCGGAGGTTCAGGTGTCAGGAGCTTTTTCATGAACAGCGAGACCTGCAGGACTTATATACTTTATATGTGCCTATTTATATGTACCCACATACGCTCAGCTATATATTGCTTCACAACTAAATGCTTTGGGTCAAATATTGCCCATTACATGAGAGATGGAGATTTTAGGCAAAGCGACTAGTGTAAATAGGAATCACTGCAGTGGTGGTAATTAAATATACTTAATAGGACGTGGAGATTGATGGCTATGCCCTGCATATAATTAGCCAAATATCACCTACAACACGGCCCGGTGACAATACACTATTACAGTACTGCATGTGATCAGATTGGGTTGGTGATAACACTGTGTACTGCATATACTTTCTATTAGGTATTATTGGCCAAATGCTGTGACTGGCACGGGTACACTGTATACCCCTGCATTTTATAGCAGTACTGATGAGTTAATGTTTTTAATATAATATTTAATCACGTTTTTCATGGTAAAATATACTCTGCAATATCCCGGGTTTATTTGTACTTACGGTTATTGTGATTATAGTACATTTATATGTTGCAAGACAAAACATTTGGCTTACCTGCGCTAAGGCCATACAGTGTCTTATAAAGGTGAGTGTAGAAATTTAACGGGTCAATATTGAGGACATCGCCTGTTGAAAAAAACAAATTTTTTTTAAAGTCATCAGAATAACTAGGCGATAGTAAAGTGATACTGACAGTCAGCAATCAATCAGGGTATAAAGAAGCCACAAACTTCAGGTCCTTCAGGTCTTGGTCAGAAAAGCACAACTTAATTGGTATACCGTCCATACGCCAAATGGCCCGCACAGACAGCACATGCACCAATACAGGGGAATCAGGGAGGCCATGCACTATTCTGACCAGATTTTGGGCCAGACATGTGCATTAATGGACGTGTATGTCATCTGTTTTTAATGGCCTAATTGCAAAAAAAGTATTTGGTTTTTCATTATTATTTTAATCGTTAACATCCAAAACAGGCATCATACAAACGTTAAAACGGATATAAGCAGCATGACATCTTGGGGCATTGCTACAAGTCTCCCCAATTTGGAGATATGAAATGGAGGATTTCATAAGGCCTCCTCATATCACCAATACCTCACTTTCTGGTAACAGCCATACTCTAATACAACATGAACAAATTAGGTTCCCATTAGCCTTAATTTACAGCATTGCCTGCGTTCAATATAGAGCTGCTGCTAAACACAACATCTTATCTTCTGGAGACATTTAAGCTTCACCTTTTAGACGATATCCAATATCTAAACCATCAGCCATTGTATAAAGAGTCATCTTACCCTGGCCGGACAGTATATTGAATGCAGTCTGCACACAGTGAAGGCTCTCTCTGTAGCTGAGATCCTGGAGAAAACACACAACTTGCTTTTAGGAATTTGTTGAGATTTATGCAAAACTATAGCAAAGAAGCACTAGACGAGAAGTAGACAAACGAATGGCTAATTACAACTCAGCATTGCTGAGCAGGCAAACAGCGCGAGGTAAATGGGAGGACACCATCCACCTCTACGTATCATCATGAGCAATACCGCTCAGTAGGATCTACAAGGAAGAAACCTTTAGTTTAGCCACAGGACGCATAATATACCGTCTGTAATCCATGTTCCAAATATTCACCAGGATTGTAGCCGCAACCGGTATGTATAGAGGCCGGCTCCATACTGACACCAGTGAGGAAAGGCTCAATGGGTAATGATCAGCAAAGTTTCAATAAACATCCAATATTCCGCAAGTCATATACAAGAAAAATCCGGGGAGTAAATACATGTTGCAGCTTTAACCCCTTCAAGTCGCGGCCCTTTTTCATTTTTGCGTTTTCGTTTTTCACTTCCCTCCTTCCCTGAGCCATAACTTTTTTATTTTTCCATCAATATGGTCATGTGAGGGCTTATTTTTTGCGGGACAAGTTGTACTTTTGAACGACACCATTGGTTTTACCATGTCTTTTACTAGAAAACGGGAAAAAAATTCCAAATGCGGTGAAATTGCAAAAAAAGTGCAATCCCACACTTGTTTTTTGTTTGGCTTTTTTGCTAGGTTCACTAAATGCTATAACTGACCTGCCATTATGATTCTCTAGGTCATTACGAGTTCATAGACACCTAACATATCTAGTTTATTTTTTATCCAAGTGGTGAAATAAAATTCCAAACTTTGCTTAAAAAAAGAAAAAAAAAAAAAAAAGTGCCATTTTCCGATACCCGCAGCGTCTCCATTTTTCGTGATCTGGGGTCGGTTGAGGGCTTATTTTTGGCGTGCCGAGCTGATGTTTTTAATGATACCATTTTGGTGCAGATACGTTCTTTTGATCGCTCGTTATTGCATTTTAATGCAATGTCGCGGCGACCAAAAAAACGTAATTCTGGCATTTTGGATTTTTTTCTCGCTACGCTGTTTAGCGATCAGGTTAATGCTTTTTTTTAATTGATAGATCGAGCGATTCTGAACGCGGCGATACCAAATATGTGTAGGTTTGATTTTTTTTTATTGTTTTATTTAGGATGGGGCGAAAGGGGGGTGATTTAAACTTTTATATTTTTTTCATATTTTTAAAAACATTTTTTTTTACTTATGCCATGCTTCAATAGCCTCCATGGGAGGCTAGAAGCTGGCATAGCCTGATCGGCTCTGCTACATAGCAGCGATCATCGGGGGGGGGGGCGCTCACAGCAGGCCGGCATCAGTAACCATAGAGGTCCCAAGGACCTCTATGGTTACCTTCCTGATGCATCGCCGACCCCCGATCATGTGACAGGGGTCGGCGATGACGTCATTTCCGGCCGCCCGGCCGGATGCGGTGGTTAGATGCCGCTGTCTGTATTTGACAGCGGCATTTAACAGGTTAATAGTGGCGGGTGAATAGCGATTTCACCCGCCGCTATTGCGCGCACATGTCAGCTGTACAAAACAGCTGACATGTCGCGACTTTGATGCGGGCTCACCGCCGGAGCCCACATCAAAGGGGGATTCACGGCATGCGCAGTACATGTACATGTACCATACATACCAAGGTGCAATTTGTGTCAAATTTAACACGAAAGTGAGACATGTGACACATTGCTTGCCGGCTCCATCACTGGGAAGTGCACTGACAATTTAAAAAAAAAAAATGTGTTTTAGTAATCTGCGTCAAGTGCATCATTAAGGTGAAACATAGTGGCTGAAAAGAGCACTCTAGATATTTGGCGTTATTACTCCGTGGGCCACTGCCCCCAATTATACACACATCACATGCAGAGTCAATAGACCGTCCTCTCCAGGTGTATGATGTATGCTAATGGAGAAGAGGGGACCCCGCCGCCAATCTTTGCGGAAAACACCCTCAGGAGCAGCATCATTACCGAGCTCTTAATATAGCGGTACTGAGGAGTGTAGCACTAAAGAGATTGGCCCCAGTCAAAAACCTCTTGGTACACACAGCAGGTGCAGGAATAGGGTAAAACACTGTAGCAGCCCCTCAGAATAGGGGTATAAGCAAAATGGGGATTTTGTGCAGGTTGGGGATGGTGCTGGAAATGAAACAAGTCTATTGTGTCTTTCTCGTAAACTCTGATATGGTTATAAGTTGTCATGTGGGTCTGGGCCAGATGGAAAACATGGGAAAAGTGAACGACTCCTTCAGAAAGAACGTCATCTGTAAGTCACTATCTGGGTACAGGATGGTTTTTGTTATATAACAAACCACGCTTTACTCACCCTCTCGATTCTGTGCTGCGAGAGTCTCTGCTCCCAGTGTCCACTACTGACGGTGGCCCTGACATCACATCAATAACCCGGCAGCTAATCATTGGGGACAGTGGCTCTATGGAGGAGCCCACTGATTAGATGCCACACCGTCGACGTGATGTCAGCACCGCAGCCAACGTCCGACACCGGGACTAGGCACTGAACCCTGGCCTGGTGATTAGAGCTTATTTTTTTAATAAACGTCACAAGGAGATAAAGATTTTCTCAAAGGGGACAACCCCTTTAAATACAGCAGTGGGTCAAGATGGAAGAACATTTACTTAAAGCAGCAACTTTCGTGTGCGTCTGCATCCTGATCCTCCTCTCTATAGAATTCTAGGGGCAAGAGCTGTAACCTGATGCCTCAGTGAACTGAGCAGGTCTTCTCTATGAAGATTGATTTTACTAGTGAATTAAGAGTGCGTTATCAGTGCAGGGGACAGAAGCATGACAATTACTGTAAGTGATTGACAAAGGCCATTCTGGATTCATCATATAGTCTGGATTCGTCTTCTGAACAATACAAGACATTCTACAACTTTCTGAAACCTACAGATCCTTGTGTACTACTATCAAATAAAGAGTAGTGGTCCATCACCGCATATAGGATCACTGAGAAATGCGGACATCTTTATGATATTAGGCCAGTGATGAAAAAGGGTTTTACAACTTCTATGGGAAGCAACATCACAGCAAGTTATTAACAATGGCCTACAAGAGAAATTATATACAGGATAGTCAGGGCAGAGTTCCCAAAGGATTCAAAGGCCACCAAAAATACATCACATAGTGACAGGAGTGTATTATTCTATGGCCACATTATTCCACCCACAGGAACATCTCTACATTTTAAAACAAAGACTACAAAGCACCTTGTACAGTCCAAGTTATTGTAAAGAAGGATTCCAGCAAACGCATGAGAAGAGAACCGGAGTGGCACTGGGAACTGGGGAAGACTGATGTCGGCAAGTATATTGCTACACTTACACTACATATACACAGGTGTAGGAACAAAAAAAATTTGTTTGATGGGAATAACAGGATTTTTGGTTGCTTACCGTAAAATCTGTTTCTTGAAGCCTCCATTGGGGGACACAGGAACCATGGGGTGTATGCTGCTGCCACTAGGAGGCTGACACTATGCAAATAAAAAAGTTAGCTCCTCCTCTGCAGTGTACACCCCACCGACTGGCATTATACTCTTCAGTTAGTGAGAAAGCAGTAGGAGATAATGAAACAAGGTTGAAAAACCATAACCACAAACTTGAGAACTGTAACGTGAGAACAGTCATAGAACAGATAACAACAGAAAACATTGGGAGGGAGCTGTGTCCCCCAATGGAGGCTTCAAGAAACAGATTTTACGGTAAGCAACCAAAAATCCTGTTTTCTTTATCGCCTCTCATTGGGGGACACAGGAACCATGGGACGTCCCAAAGCAGTCCCTAGGGCGGGAAAACAGACTTCCATCAGGTCAGAGGACTCACCACTGCCGCCTGCAGGATCCTTCTGCCTAGGCTGGCGTCCGCCGATGCGTAGGTATGGACCTTGTAAAATTTGGCGAACGTGTGGATGGAAGACCAAGTTGCCGCTTTGCAAAGCTGTAGGGCGGAAGCCCTGTGGTGCACCGCCCAGGAGGCGCCGACTGCCCGGGTAGAGTGAGCCTTAATCCCAGGAGGGGGCACTCTGTTCTTGACCCGGTAAGCCTCCAAAATTGCCGTTCTGATCCAGCGAGCAATAGTCGCTTTAGAAGCCGGCTGGCCTCTGCGCGTGCCATCAGGAATGACGAAAAATGAATCCGTCTTCCGGAAAGAGGATGTTCTATCCAGATAAATCCTCACTGCCCTGACTAGGTCCAGCTTGTTCAACGATCGCTCCAGAGGATGAGTCGGAGCTGGACAAAAGGAAGGTAGAACGATGTCCTCGTTGAGGTGGAAGGTGGAAACCACCTTAGGAAGAAAAGAAGGTGGAGGTCGGAAGACCACCTTGTCCTGGTGAATGACCAAAAACGGAGGACGGCAAGACAGTGCCGCCAGCTCGGAAACGCGGCGAATGGACGTGATGGCCACAAGAAAGGCCACCTTCCAAGATAAAACTGATAGAGGAATCTCCCTAAGAGGTTCAAAGGGAGAAACCTTCAAAACGTCCAGTACCAGGTTTAGGTCCCATGCCTCCACAGGGGCCCTGTACGGCGGGACGGCGTGGGCTACCCCCTGAAAGAAGGTCTTAATCTGTGGCCGAGAAGCCAAGGTCTTCTGAAAGAGGATGGAAAGCGCAGAGACCTGACCCTTCAGGGAACTAAGAGCCAGGCCCGAATCCAGTCCTGCCTGAAGGAAGGCCAAAAGAGAAGGCAGGGAAAAAACCATAGGCGGCACGCGGTTGGACTCGCACCAACGGAAGTAGGCCTTCCAGGTGTGGTAGTAGATCCTGGAAGACGAAGGCTTCCGAGCCTGAATCATGGTGTGAATCACCCGGTCCGAAAGGCCGGACGCTCTTAGAACCGCGGTCTCAACAGCCACGCCGTTAAACTGAGCGACCGAGAATTCGGGTGGCAGATCGGACCCTGGGACAGCAGATCGGGCCTGTCTGGAAGGCACCAGGGAGCGTCCGCGAGAAGGTTGACGAGCTCCGCGAACCAAGCTCTCCTGGGCCAATCCGGGGCGATCAGGATGACCGGCACCCCTTCCGCTTTGATCTTCTTCAACAGTTTGGGAAGTAATGGAAGGGGTGGGAACAGATAGGGCAGCTCGAACTGTGACCAAGGAATGGCCAGAGCATCGACGCCCACTGCGAGAGGATCGCGTGACCTGGAGACGAATTGTGGAACCTTCCTGTTGATTCGAGACGCCGTGAGATCCACATCCGGAGTTCCCCATCGAAGACAAATCTGATGGAAGACCTCCGGATGCAGGGACCATTCCCCTGCCGCGAGACCCTCGCGGCTGAGGAAGTCGGCGGCCCAGTTTTCTACGCCGGGGATATGCACCGCGGATATCACCGGAACCGTTGCCTCTGCCCAAAGGAGGATCTTGGATACCTCGGCAAGGGCCAAGGAGCTCCGAGTCCCCCCCTGATGGTTGACATATGCCACAGCCGTGGCGTTGTCCGTCTGGATCCGGACTGGAAGGCCCCTGAGGATCCTTTCCCAATGGCGGAGGGACAGAAAGATGGCCCGAATTTCGAGGACGTTGATCGGCAGCGCGGACTCCTGCAGCGACCAACGGCCCTGAACCGTCAGGTGGCGAAACACCGCACCCCAGCCGATCAGGCTGGCATCCGTCGTCACCACCTGCCAGTGAACCGGAAGGAAAGACCTGCCCTGGGAGATGAGTGGAGACGTCAGCCACCAGTTGAGAGACCGCTTGACCCGAAAGGAGAGTCTGATCGGTCGATCCAGGGAGAAGACCGACCTGTCCCACTGAGACAGAATGGCTTGCTGAAGGGGTCGAGAATGGAATTGGGCGAAGGGAATCGCTTCCAAGGTAGCTACCATCCTCCCCAGAACCTTCATGGCCGATCGGAGGGAGGGAGGTCGAGGACCCTGGAGCAAGAGAATGTCCCGACAAAGGGTGGATCTCTTGTCCTTGGGAAGGAAGACTCTGGACTGACGGGTGTCGAAGAGCATGCCCAGAAAGATGATGCGCTGAGAAGGAATAAGGCAGGACTTCTTCCGGTTGACCAGCCATCCGAAACGGGATAAGGTGTCGAGAACAATGGACAAGCTTTCGTGGGCCTGAGCAAAGGACGGAGCCTTGATGAGGATGTCGTCGAGGTATGGAAACAGAACCAAGCCTCTGACTCTCAAAATGGCCATCAGCACCGCCATGATTTTCGTGAACACCCTTGGCGCGGTTGCGAGGCCGAACGGCAGGGCGACGAACTGAAAATGATCTTGTTGCACTGCGAAGCGCAGGAAACGGTGATGTCCGGGAAATATTGGAACATGTAGGTAGGCGTCCTGGATATCTATAGAGCATAGAAATTCCTGAGCCTCCATGGAAGCAATTACTGAACGAAGGGATTCCATCCTGAAGTGTCTCAGGCGAACCCTCCTGTTCAACAATTTGAGGTCCAGAATGGGACGAACCTTGCCGTCTTTTTTCGGTACCACAAAGAGGTTCGAGTAGAAACCCGTGTACCGTTCCTTTTCTGGGACGGGAACGATTACCCCGGACTTGAGCAGAGAAGCGATGGCTGAGAAGAAGCCCGGAACTAGAGCGGGGTCTCTTGGAGGACGGGATTGGAAGAAACGATCCCGAGGTCGGGAAGCGAACTCTATTTTGTATCCCGAGGATACAACTTCCCTGACCCATGCATCCTCTACTGCGGAAATCCAGACGTCCCTGAAAAGGAGAAGACGGCCGCCCAATCTGGGAGTTGGGCTGGAGTCTTGCCGAGAGTCATGCCGAGGTGGATCTTCCAGTCCTGGGCCTGGAGGATCTACCCTGGGAGAAACGCGGACGCCAGGACGGAGTGGGCCTAAAGGACACCGCCTTCTTCTCTTGACGTGCCTGTGGCCTCTGTTGCTGCTGGGAAAAGGAGTTTGGCGCAGCGAAGCGACGAAAAGGCCGAAAAGAACGAAACTGTCGTCTAGGAGGAGGGCGACGAGGCTTAGCCTGGGGGAGAAGAGAACTTGTACCCCCGGTGGCGTCCTTAATTATTTGGTCCAGCTGGGAACCAAAGAGGCGAGAGCCCTGGAAGGGCAGACTAGTGAGGGACTTTTTGGAGGACAAGTCCGCCTGCCAGGCCTTGAGCCAAACGGTCCGGCGGATGGCAATGGCATTGCTGGAAGCTTGAGCCGCACAAGACGCGACATCCAGGGAGGCGGAAACCAGGTATTCACCAGCGTGGGAAATCTGGTTGGCAAGTTCCGCTAATTGCGCGGGAGGCGCTCCATCCAGGATACCTCGCCGAAGATCCTTGGCCCATTTTGAGATGGATTTTGAAGCCCAAGTGGAAGCAAAAGCTGGACATAGAGCCGCTGAAGCCGCTTCAAAAGCAGATTTCGCAAAGGATTCTATAACTCTATCGTTAGAATCCTTCAGAGATGCTCCGCCGGACAGAGGAAGCACCGTGTTGGTGGACAGCCTGGAAACAGGGGGGTCCACCGAGGGAGAGGCCGTCCAATTGGCGGAAAGTTCTGGAGGAAAAGGATATAACACACCCAGGCGTTTCCCCCTCTGAAAACGCCTAGTGGGGTTCTCTCTCTCTCTGGACACGATTTCCTCGAATTCAGGATGAGGAGCGAAAAATTTTGAAGGTGGTTTGGCCCGTCTAAACGAAACCGCCTGATCTGCGGGTTCCGTAGAGGGATCCTTGATGCCACATGTTTGGTTTATTGCCCCAATGAGGTTCTGGACTGTCTCACTCATGGTGGCGATTTGGTTAGGATCCAGCTCCGAAGTATCCTCCGAAGGCGCATCAGATAATGCCTCGCCTGACTCAGGGGAGGAGGATCGGTGGGACACCAACCGCGGGGGAGGGCCGAGCGGCGAGATGGAGCGCGAAGAGGACTCAGACCGACGTTCCTGTCTGGACCTTTTGTGGCTTATCAAGGAGAGCTCTGGCGGCGGTTCCTGTGACCCGCTGGCTACGGCCGGGGCCTGCAGGGGTAACCGATCCAGCGCGGACACCAGGGTTTGAGATACCCGTGTTAAATCGGCCACCGATTGTGACAGAGAGGCTGCCCATCCTGGGATGGGGGGATCACTCTCGGGCGGAACAGCCGGGGGATCCTGGGCGGTGGGAACAATCGGGTTGCTGCAGGACTGACACAGCGGGGAGGACTGACCTGAGGGAAGTTTGCTGTTACAAGACGAACAAGCGAAGTACTTGACTAAGGCAGAAGAAGAAGTAGGAGGGCGAGAGCGGCCCCCTTTAGAGGTAGACATTTTGAGAGGTCCCTGAAGATGCCAGTGGGTTAGGGGACAGTTGGGGCAGAGGGGGGTGTCAGTCTGCAGTGCAGCTACTCACGGACCCGTCCTGGAGGATGTCCCACTTGCCGGAGGAGAACTCCTGCCCTGAGTGCTGGATTCTGTGCAGATTTTTGCCCACGGAGGATGCAGAGGCGAAGGTGTGGGGCGCGCTGCGTGAGCTCCTGCGGCTAAGAAGCGGTGAGCACACACAGACGCTGTTCCTGGAGGAAGGGGGCGGAGCCAGACAGGGGGGCGCCGATGAGCAGGCACAGTATGTCGGGCGGGAAAAAAGCCCGCCCGATGGAAAAGGAAGTGGGCGGAGCGCGGCACCGGAAGTAGGCCCCGGGAAAAGCCGGGGCCTAAAATAGAAGCCGGTGCCCGCTGAAAAGAACCCCCGGGGCGCAGACGCTGCCCGGCAGGGCGGCGCTGAAGCCGCCGCATGAAAGAGAGAGAGCGCTGCCGCCGGAAAAGAGTCGCCGGAGTAGGCCCCGGAAAAGCCGGGGCCTAAATTAGGAGCCGGTGACCGGAGAGAGGATCCCCGCGGCGCAGACGCTGCCCGGCAGAGCGGCGCGGCAACCGCCGCATTTAAGAGAGGGAGCGCCCGGTGAAGAATCGCCGGAGTAGGCCCCCGCTGGCTGTGGAGGTGAGCGACGCCCCGCATAGAACGCTGAGGGGGGAACGCTGAGGGCAGCTGGTACGTCGCAAGTAGGCCCCGGGAAGGACCGGGGCCTAAATTAGGAGCCAGTGACCGCTGAGGAAAATGCAGGCAGGAGTGTGCCGCAAGCAGGCCCCAGGAGGCCGGGGCCTGAAGGAAGACGGCGACCGCTGGAGGAACGCGATGGGGCATGGAAAGGGTAGCCACCGCGCAGGGAACAGGGAAAGTGCTGTAAATGCAGCGATGACCCGCCTGGGAACCCCCTTTAGAAATACTCACCTAGTAAAATCCCCCGTCGTCTGCTACTAACCTTGAGAAGGTATCAGACGTCCATAGGAGCTGCTGATGGACGTCCTCGTCTCCTCCGACCGACAGGCTCTGGTGGGCGAGTGGGTGGGGGACGGGCCAGGACCGGACTTCTGAGCACGCTTGTGCGCCGGGATCTATGAGGATACGGGGTGGCAGTACACGCCGTACTCATAGTCCGCTTGTGGGACTACAGGTGTGACTGCTCACCCTGTATCCCATCCGGAAAAAACCTGAAAAGAAACGACGCACATTGAGGTAGATAAGGGTCTAAAGAAAGACCCGTGTCCACCTCCTACTGACACTAAGCTAAACTGAAGAGTATAATGCCAGTCGGTGGGGTGTACACTGCAGAGGAGGAGCTAACTTTTTTATTTGCATAGTGTCAGCCTCCTAGTGGCAGCAGCATACACCCCATGGTTCCTGTGTCCCCCAATGAGAGGCGATAAAGAAAATTATTTAACTAGAAAATAAGTGAATAACAGCAGAAAACATTTAGGAACACCATAAAAGAAGAAGCAGGAGTACTGTGGCTGTGCTCCTCCCCGTGGCCGACTCATTCTATCTGCAGTCTTGATCTCTACTTAGACCCGGGATCTAACAAGTCATCCATAAACCTAAAAAAAAAAAATGTCTCCTCCATGTTACTAACTTTGGCCAATAAATAAGATCAGCCCAGCAATAAAACTAAATAAAATCAGTACACTGGGGAAATGAATCCACATGGTGGATAATGAACGGCAGAACGGGCACATGATCATCATGGTGAGTGGAAAGGACAGGACTACTCCCTCCACAACCTAACCACATTAATGAGGGGAGGAGAGAAACGGAGGATTACTCATCTGTTCTGTAAAATGAAATATACTGGAAAATGAAGATATAATGGTTTGTGTGACAGACGTAGTGCTGTTTTTTAAAGAAAAAAAAAAAAAAGATGATCCTGATCTTTAACCCTAGTTCACCTTCTTAAGACATCCACGTCACCAGTGTGGAAATATCTACCACAAGTCTACCACTGGACCATGACAGAAGCGCTTTCTTCCAGCAGATTTCCACCATATCACAGCACAATGTCAGCGGTGCTGCATTCTGCGGGTTTATAACGCTGCCTTACTATTAATACTGCAGCGTCCAGGTTGGAATGTGAACACGCAGCGCAGGAATATATATCAGACATACAGGATATAGATAGACTTTCATCATTTCTCCTGCCTACAGACGGGTGCAATGTCGTCCAAGTCTCTAACTACACCCATTACAGCCATGGTAGAGAAAAAATAACTGCAGGAAGGAATAGAAGCCGGTTCTGGTGGGACAATAATCATTAGTCAGAACACTTGTTCCCTATTATCAGCTTCTTTATATAACCCGATGAAAGAGCAAAATCTGCTTTGTCAGGTGCGATGATTACACACACGGCATTGTTATTGGCAGCACGTCATGCCATGGAAAGCGATGATGTGCTGCCGATAACATGGTACTGTACTGGAACAGAACGAGCGTATTCATCGTTCTGTCCCCATCACTGTTTGTCCTCCCATGTAAACAGGACGGTAATCGATCAGCTTCTTAATAGTTGGGCATTTAATGGCCTGGATCAGAACATCTAAATGGGTCATAAATAAAACATATTGTAAACGAGAAGATAAAAGAAGGGTACATTGTAATCAACAAATTCTCCACAACGCAAGGTCTAATGGTCATCCACTCGTCATCCACTACGAGGACGACTTAACAAGATTACTTTCTTAAAAGACATAAAACACACTGGCTTTACTAGATTGCTGGAGGTGAGCTGATGAGCTACAGATTTAAAGGGATAGTCCCATCTACAAGAGTATCCCAATAAATAGTAGGTGTAATAATATTAGCAAATAGCTACAATTAGAAATGTATAGTGTTTCTCATTCGTTATGTCTTTCTCACGTGCAGGCATTGCAGGACCTTAGGTATTTGTGGTTACGGCTCGAGATGGGCGGACACCTGGATGTTCGGGTCTAGTGGGTTCGGCTGAGCAATTAGAAAAAGTTCAGGTTCGGTACTAGAACAGTACCCGGACCAGAAACCCATTTGCATGAATGGGGGGCCCCGAACATCCAGTGCTTGCCATGCTGTCATGTGCATGATAGTGCAGTAAACACCGCTTCTGATCGGCGGTAAAATCGTTACTGCTGGTTGGACAGTTGCAGTTCCCATGCTGTCAAATGACAGCGTGAGCCCGCAGCTGTGATCAAAGGTATAAAGTTAATACATGAGAGCAGGAGCGACTGATGGGAGTAGTCATCAGCTGGCGCCTGCACTATAAATAAATTTAAAAAACTGTGGGCCCCTTCCCCATTTTTTACAATCCAGGTTGCTAAAGCTGACAGATGGGGGCTGGTATTCTCAGACTGGTAAGGGGCCATGGATATTGGCCCTCCAGCCTAAAAACAGCAGCCCGCAGCCGCCCAGAAAAGGCACATCTATTAGATGCGCTATTTCTGATGTGTTTTGTTTAATTTCAAATAAAGGACTTTATTCTGGCTTTGTGTTTATTTACAATACAACTATAGAATTAGTAATGGATAGGTGTATTATAGACACCTCTCCATTACTTTCACATGGGCTTCATGTCACTTGACAAAACAGAGGTGACATCAAACCCACTTGTCACCGCGACAGGGCAAGTGGGAAGAGCCAGGCAAAGCGCCAGAATTGGAGCATCTAATAGATGAATATCCATGGCCCCTTACTAGCCTGAGAATACCATCCCCCAGCTGTCTGCTTTAGCAAGGCTGGTTGTCAAAAATGGGAGGGAACCCACACAATTTTTTTTTTAATTATTTAAATAATTAAAAAAAAAAAAAAGTGTGGGGACCACTTTACTATTCATAGCCATCCTTGCTAACAATGACAGCTGAGGATTGCAGCTCCCAGGTGTGAGTTTTGCCTGGCTGGTTATCAAAAATACAGGGGAACCCATGCAATCTTATTTTTTAGATTATTTATTTACAGCGCAGGCTGATGAACCCTTCCATCAGCCGCTCCTTCTCTCACTGTTACCAGCGGCAGCAGGCGTCAGCTAATGGGAGCAGTAGTCCTATCAGCCGACACCAGTGACTGGAGGTAGACTTTATACCGTATTTTCTGGCGTATAATAAGACTTTTTAACCCCTGAAAATCTTCTAAGTAGGGGGTCGTTTTATACGCCGGGTACGGCATGTGCGGAGCTCTGAGGTTGCCGCATAAGGTCCTTCGCAGCACAATGCATCCCTGGGAACAGAAGCCGCCGCATGCATCGCGGAGAGCTGGGAGAACTTCGGGGGCCGTTGGAAGGTAAGTATATCCATATTTTTTTTTTTTATTATTATTTTTCTTTTACACGAATATGGATCCCAGGGCACGAAGGAGTCTCCTCTCCTCCAGACCCAGGGAACCATCTGGGAACGCTCCCTGCACATGCCGTATAAGACGACCCTCGAAAAGTTGGGGGTCGACTTATACGCCGAAAAATACGGTACTTCCGATCACAGCTGTAGGCTCACGCTGTCATCTGATAGTGTGGGGACCGTGGCTGTCTGACCAGCGCTGTTGATTTTATCGCCAATCAGAAGCATTGTTTACTGCGCGGTCACGCACTTGACAGTGCAACAATCACCCTGTGTTCAGGGGGCTGAACATAAACAGTTCTACGGATTTCCTGGTGAAGTCCGTGTTCGGTACGGACACTGAACTTTACTCTTCAGGTTCGCCCATCTCTAGTTACAACCAACAGAATCTAGCTAACTTACTATATCAGTGGTCATAACCATGGACACCTAAGGTCCTGCAATGCCTGCACAAGAGGAAAGAGACATAGCGAATCAGAAAAACTATACTACATTTCTAATTGGGGGTATTTGCGAATATTATCACAACAACTACATATTTGGATATGATCTTGGAGATGGGATTACCCCTTTAATTCTTGCCGATGTATCTGGAGTTGAAAAGTAATTTTTTTAACCTAATGTTTGGTAACTGCCTCAAAGATTTATTTTTTGGCTGCTGAATCACTGAACTTTAACCTCATGAGGCAGACAGCGAAGTAATATACGGTAAGTGAGGAGAACAGTGTGTTGTGTTATATGAAAGTAAGTACATGGAAACAAGGAGACATACTTACACCAGATTCAATGAGCTTATTGAGCACCACAAGGAGATCATCAAAAAATTCAAGGTTTATTAGATGAGCAAATCTGAAAGAAGCACAAACCGTGTCACTATTTTACTACCAAAAAACAGTATAGTTATAATAAGAAGCATAAAAGTACTGAAGTCATCACTCCGAGGAAACGCATCCATATAAATGACAAATTCCAGTTAGGGGTCAATTTCATGACCAAGCACAAAATGAGTATTATAGCAGAAGTAGCTCCATTTTGCTGGATCCTTAAAGGAGTTTTCCACTTTAAGAAAAGTAGTCCTGTAATGCTTTTTTAAATATAAAATATTAAAAAAAGGTATTCATTATTTAATCTCCCAGAGTTCATTGCTGGCTCTCAGTCTCTGCTCCCTTCTGTATTTAGGCTGCAGTGTTGACAGCGCATATCAGAGCTGCAGTCAATCACTGAGCTCAGCAACTCTGGCAATAGAAATGACATGAGCTGCTAAGCTCAGTGATCAGCTGCAGCGGTGATGTATGCCGTCAAAGTGATGTCACCGATGCCCCCAAACCACAGAGAAAGGAGCAGCACAGAGCCGACACTGGACCGGGGAAAGTGAGAAATGTTTGAGGAGCACTATTCTTAAAGTGGGAAAATACCTTTAACTATCCGTTTTCTGGTATAACCAAAATATTTTTTATTCTTTTTTTTTACATTTCTCAGAGGGATAACAGAAGAAGGGCAAGAGAAGATTCTCCAGAATTGTTGGACCTAGTAGAACAGCCGTCAGGAGTGGTGACAGATTCCCTTTAAACATTTCACACAATTCAGAAAAGTGCTGGACAAAACTTCTCACAATGCGTATTCACAAACTTCAATAGCTCTTATGCCACGGTGCAGAAATTGCACACTATGGAAGTACTTTGGTATTTTATATCAGCAATTGTAAAGCAAAAATAAAATGGAAAAGAAGAAAAAAAAAAAGTCCACGATCATTATTTTCTGTTTGTACCACTTCCAGCTTTGGCTTAGAAATACTGATGTAATATAATGATCTGTAAAAGTGCCATGCTTGTGATATTCTGGGAAATATTCCTAGAACTGCTTTTACGTAACACCTAATTCTGGTAATGTGTATAAACAGCAGCGTGGAACGGCACTTATACTAGTGTTTAGATCACGGAAGACAAAAACAGGATTTTTGGTTGCTTACCGTAAAATCTGTTTCTTGGAGCCTTCATTGGGGGACACAGGAACCATGGGTGTATGCTGCTGCCACTAGGAGGCTGACAGTATGCAAATAAAAAAGTTAGCAGCTCCTCTGCAGTGTACACCCCACCGACTGGCATTATACTCTTCAGTTAGTGAGAAAGCAGTAGGAGATAATGAACAAGGTTAAAAACCATAAACACAAACTTGAGAACTGTAAACGTGAGAACAGTCAGAGAACAGATGATAACAGAAAACATTGGGAGGGAGCTGTGTCCCCCAATGGAGGCTCCAAGAAACAGATTTTACAGTAAGCAACCAAAAATCCTGTTTTCTTTATCGCCTCTCATTGGGGGACACAGGAACTATGGGACGTCCCAAAGCAGTCCCACGGGCGGGAAAACCAGACTTCTATCAGGTCAGAGGACTCTCCACTGCCGCCTGCAAGATCCTTCTGCCTAGGCTGGCGTCCGCCGATGCGTAGGTATGGACCTTGTAAAATTTGGCGAACGTGTGGATGGAAGACCAAGTTGCCGCTTTGCAAAGCTGTAGAGCGGAAGCCCTGTGGTGCACCGCCCAGGAGGCGCCGACTACCCGGGTAGAGTGAGCCTTAATCCCAGGAGGGGGCACTCTGTTCTTGACCTGGTAAGCCTCCAAAATTGCCATTCTGATCCAGCGAGCAATAGTCGCTTTAGAAGCCGGTTGGCCTCTGCGCGTGCCATCAGGAATGACGAAAAAAGAATCCGTCTTCCGGAAAGAGGACGTTCTATCCAGATAGATCCTCACTGCCCTGACGAGGTCTAGCTTGTTCAACGATCGCTCCAGAGGATGAGTCGGAGCTGGACAAAAGGAAGGTAGAACGATGTCCTCGTTGAGGTGGAAGGTGGAAACCACCTTCGGAAGAAAAGAAGGTGGGGGCCGGAAGACCACCTTGTCCTGGTGAATGACCAAAAACGGAGGACGGCAAGACAGGGCCGCCAACTCGGAAACGGGGCGAATAGACGTGATGGCCACAAGAAAGGTCACCTTCCAAGAAAGAACTGATAGAGGAATCTCCCTAAGAGGCTCAAAGGGAGAAACCCTCAGAACGTCCACTACCAGGTTTAAGTCCCATGCGTCCACAGGGGCCCTGTACGGCGGGACAGCGTGGGCTACTCCTTGAAGGAAGGTCTTAACCTGTGGCCGAGAAGCTAAGGTCTTCTGAAAGAGGATGGAAAGCGCAGAGACCTGGCCCTTCAGGGAGCTAAGAGCCAGGCCCGAATCCAGTCCTGCCTGAAGGAAGGCCAAAAGAGAAGGCAGAGAAAAGGACATGGATGGAACGCGTTTGGACTCGCACCAACGGAAGTAAGCCTTCCAGGTACGGTAGTAGATCCTGGAAGATGAAGGCTTCCGAGCCTGAATCATGGTGTGAATTACCCGGTCCGAAAGGCCGGACGCTCTTAGAACCGCAGTCTCAACAGCCACGCCGTTAAACTGAGCGACCGAGAATTCGGGTGGCAGATCGGACCCTGAGACAGCAGATCGGGCCTGTCTGGAAGGCGCCAGGGAGCGTCCGCGAGAAGGTTGACGAGCTCCGCGAACCAAGCTCTCCTGGGCCAATCCGGGGCGATCAAGATGACTGGCACCCCTTCCGCTTTGATCTTCTTTAACAGTTTGGGAAGTAAAGGAAGGGGTGGGAACAGGTAGGGCAGCCCGAACTGTGACCAAGGAATGGCCAGAGCGTCGACGCCCACTGCGAGAGGATCGCGAGACCTGGAGACGAACTGCGGAACCTTCCTGTTCATTCAGGACGCCGTGAGATCCACGTCCGGAGTCCCCCATCGAAGACAAATCTGATGGAAGACCTCCGGATGCAAGGACCATTCCCCTGCCGCGAGGCCTTCGCGGCTGAGGAAGTCGGCGGCCCAGTTGTCCACGCCGGGGATATGCACCCCGGATATCACCGGAACCGTTGCCTCTGCCCAAAGGAGAATCTTGGATACCTCGGCAAGGGCCAAGGAGCTCCGGGTCCCCCCCGATGGTTGACATATGCCACAGCCGTGGCATTGTCCGTCTGGATCCGGACTGGCAGGCCCCTGAGAATCCTTTCCCAGTGGCGGAGGGACAGAAAGATGGCCCGAATTTCGAGGACATTGATTGGCAGAGTTGACTCCTGCGACGACCAACGGCCCTGAACCGTCAGGTGACTGAAAACCGCACCCCAGCCGAGCAGGCTGGCGTCCGTTGTCACCACCTGCCAGTGAACTGGAAAGAAGGACCTGCCCTGGGAGATGAGAGGTGACGTCAGCCACCAGTTGAGAGACTGCTTGACCCGAGAAGAGAGTCTGACCGGCCGATCCAGGGAGAAGACAGACCTGTCCCACTGAGACAGAATGGCTTGCTGAAGGGGTCGTGAATGGAATTGGGCGAAGGGAATCGCTTCCAAAGTAGCTACCATCCTCCCCAGAACCTTCATGGTCGATCGGAGGGAGGGAGGCCGAGGACGCTGGAGCAAGCGTGTGTCCCGACAAAGAGTGGATCTTTTGTCCTTGGGAAGGAAGACTCCGGTCTGACGAGTGTCGAATAGCATGGACAGGCTTTCGTGAGCCTGAGAAAAGGACGGTGCCTTGATGAGGATGTCGTCGAGGTATGGAAATAGGATCAGGCCTCTGACTCTCAAGATGGCCATCAGCGCTGCCATGATCTTCGTGAACACCCTTGGAGCGGTTGCAAGACCGAACGGCAGGGCGACGAATTGAAAGTGTTCCCGTTGCACTGCGAAGCGCAGGAAACGGAGATGTCCGGGAAATATCGGGACATGAAGGTAGGCGTCCTGGATATCTATTGAGCATAGAAATTCCTGAGCCTCCATGGAAGCAATTACTGAACGAAGGGATTCCATCCTGAAGTGTCTCAGGCGAACTCTCCTGTTCAGCAATTTGAGGTCCAGAATGGGGCGAACCTTGCCGTCTTTTTTCGGTACCACAAAAAGGTTCGAGTAGAAACCCGTGAACCGTTCTCTCTCTGGAACGGGAACGATTACCCCGGATTTGAGCAGAGAAGCGATGGCTGCGAAGAAGCCCGGAACTAGAGCGGGATCTCTTGGAGGCCGGGATTGGAAGAAACGATCCCTGGGTCGGGAGGCGAACTCTATCTTGTATCCCGAGGATACAACTTCCCTGACCCATGCGTCCTCTACTGCGGAAATTCAGACGTCCTTGAAAAGGAGAAGACGGCCGCCCAACCTGGGAGTTGGGCTGGAGTCTTGCCGAGAGTCATGCCGAGGTGGATCTTCCAGTCCTGGGCCTGGAGGATCTACCCTGGGAATAGCGAGGACGCCAGGACGGAGTGGGCCTAAAGGACACCGCCTTCTTCTCTTGACGTGCCTGTGGCCTCTGTTGCTGCTGGGAAAAGGAGTTTGACGCAGCGAAGCGACGAAAAGGCCGAAAAGAGCGAAACTGCCGTCTAGGAGGAGGGCGACGAGGCTTAGCCTGGGGGAGAAGAGAACTTGTACCCCCGGTGGCGTCCTTAATAATTTGATCCAGCTGGGAACCAAAGAGGCGAGAGCCCTGGAAGGGCAGACTAGTAAGGGACTTTTTAGAAGATAAGTCCGCCTGCCAGGCCTTGAGCCAAACGGTGCGGCGGATGGCAACGGCATTGCTGGAAGCAAGCCTGAGCCGCACAAGACGCGACATCCAGGGAGGCAGAGACCAGGTATTCACCGGCGTGGGAAATCTGGTTGGCAAGCTCCGCTAGTTGCACGGGAGGCGCCCCATCCAGGATACCTCGACGGAGCTCTTTGGCCCATTTGGAGATGGATTTAGAAACCCAAGTGGAAGCAAAAGCTGGGCATATAGCCGCTGCAGCCGCTTCAAAGGCTGACTTCGCAAAGGATTCTATAGCCCTATCGTTAGAGTCCTTCAGAGATGCTCCGCCGGACAGAGGAAGCACCGTGTTGGTGGACAGCCTGGACACAGGTGGATCCACCGAGGGAGAGACCGTCCAATTGGCGGTAAGTTCTGGAGAAAAGGGATATAACACACCCAGGCGTTTTCCCCTCTGAAAACGCCTAGTGGGGTTCTCTCTCTCTCTGGACATGATTTCCTCGAATTCAGGATGAGGAGCAAAAAACTTGGAAGGTGGTTTGGCCCGTCTAAAGGAAACCGCCTGATCTGCGGGTTCCGTAGAGGGATCTTTTATGCCACAGGATTGGTTTACTGCCCCAATGAGATTCTGGACCATCTCCCTCATGGTGGCGATTTGGTTAGAATCCAGCTCCGAAATATCCTCCGAGGGCGCATCAGAGAATGCCTCGCCTGACTCAGGGGAGGAGGGTCGAGGGGACGCCGACCGCAGGGGAGGGCCGTGTGGCGAGATGGAGCGAGAAGAGGTCTCAGACCGATGTTCCTGTCTGGACCTTTTGTGGCTTATCAAGGAGGGCTCGGGCGGCGGTTCCTGCGACCCGCTGGCCACGGCAGGGGTCTGCAGGGGTTACCGATCCAGTGCGGACACCAGGGTTTGAGACACCCGCGTTAAATCGGCCACGGATTGTGACAGAGAGGCGGCCCAGACTGGGATGGGGGGGATCACTCTCGGGCAGAACAGCCGGGGGATCCTGGGCGGTGGGAACAATCGGGTTGCTGCAGGACTGACACAGCGGGGAGGACTGACCTGAGGGAAGTTTGCTGTTACAGGACGAACACGCAAAGTACGTGACTAAGGCACTAGATGAAGAAGAAGTAGGGGGGCGAGAGCGGCCCCCTTTAGAGGTAGACATTTTTAGAGAACCCTGAAGATGCCAGTGGGTTAGGGGACAGAGGGGCAGAGGGGGGTGTCAGTCTGCAGTGCAGCTACTCACGGACCCGGTCCTGGAAGATGTCCCACTTGTGCTCGGTGGAGAACTCCCCTGAGGTGCTGTATTCTGCAATGCTGGGCCCAAAGAAGGTGCGGGCGAAGGAGCTGCGAGGGCTGCTGCTGCTGTGGTGTGAAGCGGTGTGCACACCAGAAGAGTGTCCTCACGAGGAAGGGGGCGGAGCCAGACGCAGAGGCGCCGGTGGGCAGGACATAGCATGTCAGGCGGGAAAAAGCCCGCCCGCAGAAGCGGAAGTGGGGATCCGAAAAACCGGAAGTAGGCCCCGGCCGAAGCCGGGGCCTAAATTAGGGACCGGCGGCCGGGAAAAAGAGCCGCGGCGCCGGTATCCGGAACAACACGCCGCAGCGGGAGGCTGGCGGCGTCGGCACCGCAGCCTGCCAGGCTGCGCCGCTGAAGGGCGCCGCAGATAAAAACCTCCTGCGGCGCCAGAGCAATGCGCCGCAGCGAGAAGCGGCGCGACAGCCTGCAGGGCTGCCGCGCTGAGGATGTGCCAGGGTAAAAACCGCAGCGCCGGTAGTGCGCCGCGGAAAGAGCTTATGGCAGCCATAGAGCTGCTGGAAGAAGGTGCTGGGGGGAAAGAGCGCAGCGGCCTAAAAGTGGCCCCGCACCGGAGAGCAGAAGACCCCTGCAGAAAGGGGGAAGAAATGTGATGACACCGATAAAATACCGGCCGCCGTTGAAGGATACAGGCGATGACCGGTAAGAGAGGGTCACGTCTGGGAGCCCCTAACAAGAACCCCCCCCTATCAAAGATCTGGGATGGGAAGGGGGAAATACTCACCTAAAACATCCCACACCGGTACTAACCTTAAAAGGGGATGAGACGTCCAGGGAGCTGATGGACGTCCTCGTCTCCTCAACCGACAGGCTCTGGTGGGTGAGTGGGTGGGGGACGGAGCCAGGACCGAACTTCTAAGCACGCTTGTGTGCTAGGGTCTTGGTCCTGGTGAAGGATCTATGAGGATAAGGGGTGGCAGTACACGCCGTACTCATAGTCCGTATTGTGGGACTACAGGTGTGACTGCTCACCCTGTATCTCTCCGGAAAAACCTGAAAAGGAACGACGCACATTGAGGTAGATAAGGGTCTAATGAAAGACCCGTGTCCACCTCCTACTGACACTAAGCTAAACTGAAGAGTATAATGCCAGTCGGTGGGGTGTACACTGCAGAGGAGGAGCTAACTTTTTTATTTGCATAGTGTCAGCCTCCTAGTGGCAGCAGCATACACCCATGGTTCCTGTGTCCCCCAATGAGAGGCGATAAAGAAAGATCATTGGTAAAAAGTAGTACAAGCCTTCTAGGATGCGTCTACCACACCAACTACCATGCCAGCCTGGAGACAATCCCACACCCACTGTAACCGTAAGAGCTCAGTACAGCGGCACACACCCCACGGACCGCTCCTCACAATACACAGACACTCACTTTGCCAAACCTTCCAAGACGGCAGGAAGGAGGACAGATTTCTGCGCTCTCTTCAGTATTCTGAAGTAGGTTAAGAAAACAATGTTCAATGTTTCCGTATGCTGTGGGAAAAGACAGAGAATTATTTTAAGGAACAATAATCTCTGTGCAGCGCTCAAGTTAACTGTATGATAGCCAGAAGCTCCTGCAGCCAGTCCTATGCAACTCGATCTCTTCATTCCACCATCCTCCAGCTGTGCATTTACGGCACTCGTGGGTGGTAGGTCCAGTACCTTGTCGTAAATGTAGGCACAGGGATGGCAGGGGTACAGAAGCCCTTGGCTGATGGATTCAATTTTGAGATATAAATAAAAAAATAAATAAAATTCAACTAAGAAAAATAAAGTAATGTGTACAAAATTGGCGTTATCACTTCTGTAATGACTCGTAATATAAAATTATTATGGCATTTACCCAGCACAGTGGGTGCATAATGTAAAAAGAGGGAATAAAAGCTATAGGAATTCAGTATCAAAGTCCTGTATAATTTATAATGCACTGCAAATGCCATACAAACAGAATCCAAAGATTATTTGCTGCAAGTCCCCCCTCCCAAGAAAAAAAAAGCCCTGATTAGGAGGGGTTGATGGGGAAAAAAATTAGATGCTAGGTTTTAAAACAGCCACACAAAAAAATACACACAACCTACTAAATCCATAAAGGATTAAGAGGCAGACACTGCAATGTGGAGGTCATGCAGGTCCCTCTAGTATGGAGCTCGGACAATTGCCATGTCCAGACATGTGCGACATCATCTCACCAGCTTTAGCTTTTTCTCTTTGCTTTCTGACGCTTCAGCCTCCAGCATTTCTCTCTCCAGTTTCTCCTCCGCTTTCTTCCACTATAAGAATGAGGGACAGATTATGAAGGTTAATAGAAAATACACCAAGTACGAGAAATGCATACCCAGTGGTTCTCTCCGTACTTTCAGGACACTAAGCAGGGGTGGGGATTCAAAATCTTTTTTGAAAACTTCAAAAAATGATCCTGTGATATTTGATCAAGCAATTAACCCCTTTCCGACATCGAATGTAATATGCCAATGTCGGACTCCCTCCCTTTGATGTGGGCTTTGGCACTGAGCCCACATCTTTTCCAGCACGTCAGCTGTTTTGAACAGCTGACATGTGCCTCTAACCACCGCGGATGGAATCGCGATCAACGCGCGCTTCCGGCAAGTGTGCCAAAAATCCCGCCCATCGGTGACCCAGTCACATGATCGCAGGTCACTGATGGTTTGGCATGACAACCAGAGGTCTCCAGCAGACCTATATGGTTGTCACTGCCAGATTGCTATGAGCACCACCCAGTGGTCGGCACGCATAGCAAGTGAGCTTTCTGCTACACACAGGCAATCTGATCATCGCCTGTATGTAGCAGAGCCCATCGGGTTCTGGCATCTTCTAGTCTCTATTGAAGCATGCCAAAAGAAAAAAAAAAAGTTTTTAAAAATATAAAAGTTCAAATCATCCCCCCTTTCACAATTAAAAAAAAAAAAGCCAAGCATACATATATTTGGTATTGTCGCGTTCAGACTCTCCTGATCTATCAATATAAAAAATAATTAACCTGATCGCTTAACAGTGTAATGAGAAAAAAAGTCAACACACCAGAATTATGTTTTTTTGGTCACCAAAACACTGCATTAAATGCAATAACGGGCGACAAAAAGACCGTATCTGCACCAAAATTGTATCATTAGAAACATCAGCTCGGCACGCAAAAAATAAGCCCTCAACCGACCCGAGATCATGAAAAATGGAGACGCTACGGGTATCGGAAAATGGCACCATTTTTTTTTTTAAACAAACTTTTGAATTTTTTTTTGACCACTTAAATGAAAAAGAACCTAGACATGTTTGGTGTCTCTGAACTTGTAATGACCTGGAGAATCATAATGGCAGGTCAGTTTTAGCACAACTGTGAGATTGCACTTTTGTTTTGCAATTTCACCGCACTTGGAATTTGTTTCTCATTTTCCAGTACATGATATGGTAAAACCAATGGTGACGTTCAAAAGTACAACTCGTCCCGCAAAAAACAAGCCCTCACATGGCTATTTTGACTGAAAAATAAAACAAGTTATGGCTCTGGGAAGAAGGGGAGCAAAAAAAAAAAAATGAAAATGCAAAACCAAAAATACCTCTAGTTGTTAAGGGGCTAAGACACTTCTGAGACTATTCTAGGTTTATTTATGGGGTTTGCAGATCATCATGCACAAACTGCAGAAACTTTCGGCAGCATGTGAACACTCTCTTGATCGTTTATGGTTCGCTTGTTGTTGATCCAACAGATCTCATACTTTTCAGCACACATTCTTACCTTTCTTTGCATCCTTGACAGATTCTTCCTCTTATCTTTGTAAGTCATCATCTTTTGCTTAGGAGCAATGTCGTCTACGTCTTTTTTCACTTCGACTTCTTTAATCCTTAGGTGAAGAAAGATCTTGAGCACCTGAAGTTGGAGAGAGAGTCGTAAACGAGAAGAGCGTGGAACAGACACATCCAGTCATGTGCCCGCCAACATGGCACACGTGAATCCCAGCCCAGATGGGTACAGGGGTCCCTACGTCAGCAGGGCCACATTCAGCATGGTGTCACACAGACGCCACACTGCTTACCCTACACTGCAGTAATACACTATGCATAAGGAACGCCATTATTCACATATTGAGGAAGGAACCTCAACACCACAATGAGACTGTAGGTCTTGCTGCAGTAATAGTTTACTTTGATCTGGCAAGGAGTCAAAAACATATATGGTCCAACGTTTTGACCGGGAGTGGTCTTTGTCAAGGACATCTATTATTGGTGCAGAAAACCTAGTAGCGCAATAACGTAAATCGTAAGAACGCTTTCATGTCAAAGACCTGTGTGGAGCCGGGAATTAGGAAATGCGGCAAGCAGGGTGTAAGCCATTATTTACATACCCAGAAGATCCAAATAACATGTTTAGTGTGATTAGCCCTAACCACTCACTGCAGTAACTACTTCTTGGGGGAGTTGAGCGACATCTAATTTGGTCACCATTACACCTTCCAAGAAGCTGTCGTCCAGGTTTCATAGACTTGTCAATGCTACGTCTGCCTCATCAAGCATCTGATTATCGGATTTGTCATTCAGGAGTCTGGGAAAGCTGAGTGACAATCCCTGTGGGTGCTGCAATGGCTTCCCAAGAAACCAGAAAAAAAAAAAAAAAAAAAAACAACCCATGGGCCTAGATTCACTGGTATTTTTAACATAGGTAGGAGGGTGGAGGGCAATTTCTGTAGACATATATGTCTGTATCATGTACAGTAAAATGTAATCACAAGACCATGGAGGGATAAAGTAAGCCCCCGTTGTCATTTACCTCTGGCCGGACACAATAGCTTCTACTTTTCACCAACCCAGAGATTATCTTTACTGCTGCCAGGGATGCGTGGCCCAATTTATCCTGTCTGAATAGTTTCTTTACGGCGTCTGCACTCATATCGGCAATCTGTAGGAAAGGAGGAGGAAAGTCACTTACAGTCTACAAAATGGTCACTGAAATGTTACATGATCACAGATCCATCCTGCCTGATTCACCAAGATTAAACCCCTGAAACAATCATTGTGGGACAGCTTTTCTTAGAGCTCCCCATCGTGCCGTTCCTCCTCTTGGAAACGTATGAATAAACTGACAACTGGCCCTCTCCATATCCTGGTCAGGAGCAGGGACTGCCGGTGTCAGAGGGTGTGGGGACCGGCGGATGGATGGAAACACAACCGGCATAGACTTCCAATAAGGCAGAACGATTCTTGTGCCTTACGGATAATCCTTGGAGGTCTGTTTCTCTAGGCAGTCAGATTCCCGCCAGCTTATTACTAGGCTGACCAGTTCTCTTGGGCTTAGTTCACACAAGGATATAAAAAAGATCATCTGAATTTCATAGAGGAATAAAACGCTTTTTCATTGGTATTATCATTAAATCTTTATACATACCCCGTTATTAAAAGTTTGAAAAGACCAAATATATTTGTTTGTGAAAGAATTACAATATATCCGTATGCTATATTATTGATCGGTACAGGATCAGATTTTGTTTGCGTACCCACAGACTTGTGAGGGGGTGTTCAATCACTTGGAATGAAAAACCGGTGCTGAGGCTAACCTTAGTGGCACAAAAAAAGGACTTGGCTAAGACAGGAAGGCCGGTTTCTTGGATTAAAGCGAATCTTCCAGGTTTTTACAATACACGCTAAATATTTGTAAATATATCTCCTAGACCTGATGAGGCTGGTGTACTTGGAAAAATTAATTTCAGAATGGCTGTATAACTGGGTATTAAAAATGAGCATTTCAGGAGTCCGGCTGGTGATAAAAATGCTAAATTATTACTACAGAGGAGCATTAGAAAAGAAAGAAACAGCCATTCAGAAGTGGCTTTACACAGCAAGTCAAGTACACCGGCATCATCAGGTCCAGGAGACGGGACAGATCCACATTCTCTTTAATACAAGAAAGCAATCATAAAACAGGTGGTCTACACACATGATACAGTCATGTTCACACGTGTGGTGGTTATTCACATACGATGATGTGTTGCTTGGTCTGCTGACTGACAGATGGACCACACTGAATTTTATTGGGATCTGTTGTCTTGGTGGAAAAAAAATATCACGGCCCGCTGTATTATTTATTTATCCATCAGAGACGATGGAATCTGCCTCCGATGCAGGTGTGAGCAAATCAAGGAATAGTTCTCCTTATAAACATACGATAAAAAAAGGCGCATGGGGACATGCAGCAGAGATGGGAATCTGTAGAAACTTTCCAGTAACTGTCTAGCAGATGAATGAACAAAACGGTACCATCAGGTCAGAGCGCTCACGAATACTTTCTGCCGGCCTTATAGAAGAGATATTACGGGAGCTCTTCTTCTGGATCTGCCTCAGAGCGCACATTCTTCAGCAGACATGTTTCTTCTCAGCAGCTCCTCCGCGCCATCACACACCAGGAGAAGGAACGCTGCTGCCCTCTAGCTGTGACCGCGGGACTTACAAGTAGCCAGGATATTGTGGATGATTTATGTGAAAATAAGCCCAGAGCCCGGCTTCTTCATAAGTGAGGGCTCTATTGCCCGGCTTCTTCATAAGTGGGGGCTCTATTGCCCGGCTTCTTCATAAGTGAGGGCTCTATTGCCCGGCTTCTTCATAAGTGAGGGCTCTATTGCCCGGCTTCTTCATAAGTGGAGGCTCTATTGCCCGGCTTCTTCATAAGTGAGGGCTCTATTGCCCGGCTTCTTCATAAGTGGGGGCTCTATTGCCCGGCTTCTTCATAAGTGGGGGCTCTATTGCCCGGCTTCTTCATAAGTGAGGGCTCTATTGCCCGGCTTCTTCATAAGTGGGGGCTCTATTGCCCGGCTTCTTCATAAGTGGGGGCTCTATTGCCCGGCTTCTTCATAAGTGAGGGCTCTATTGCCCGGCTTCTTCATAAGTGGAGGCTCTATTGCCCGGCTTCTTCATAAGTGGAGGCTCTATTGCCCGGCTTCTTCATAAGTGAGGGCTCTATTGCCCGGCTTCTTCATAAGTGGGGGCTCTATTGCCCGGCTTCTTCATAAGTGAGGGCTCTATTACCCGGCTTCTTCATAAGTGGGGGCTCTATTGCCCGGCTTCTTCATAAGTGGAGGCTCTATTGCCCGGCTTCTTCATAAGTGAGGGCTCTATTGCCCGGCTTCTTCATAAGTGAGGGCTCTATTGCCCGGCTTCTTCATAAGTGGAGGCTCTATTGCCCGGCTTCTTCATAAGTGAGGGCTCTATTGCCCGGCTTCTTCATAAGTGAGGGCTCTATTGCCCGGCTTCTTCATAAGTGGAGGCTCTATTGCCCGGCTTCTTCATAAGTGGGGGCTCTATTGCCCGGCTTCTTCATAAGTGAGGGCTCTATTGCCCGGCTTCTTCATAAGTGGAGGCTCTATTGCCCGGCTTCTTCATAAGTGGGGGCTCTATTGCCCGGCTTCTTCATAAGTGGGGGCTCTATTGCCCGGCTTCTTCATAAGTGGGGGCTCTATTGCCCGGCTTCTTCATAAGTGGGGGCTCTATTGCCCGGCTTCTTCATAAGTGGGGGCTCTATTGCCCGGCTTCTTCATAAGTGGGGGCTCTATTGCCCGGCTTCTTCATAAGTGGGGGCTCTATTGCCCGGCTTCTTCATAAGTGGGGGCTCTATTGCCCGGCTTCTTCATAAGTGGGGGCTCTATTGCCCGGCTTCTTCATAAGTGGGGGCTCTATTGCCCGGCTTCTTCATAAGTGGGGGCTCTATTGCCCGGCTTCTTCATAAGTGGGGGCTCTATTGCCCGGCTTCTTCATAAGTGGGGGCTCTATTGCCCGGCTTCTTCATAAGTGAGGGCTCTATTGCCCGGCTTCTTCATAAGTGGGGGCTCTATTGCCCGGCTTCTTCATAAGTGAGGGCTCTATTGCCCGGCTTCTTCATAAGTGGGGGCTCTATTGCCCGGCTTCTTCATAAGTGGGGGCTCTATTGCCCGGCTTCTTCATAAGTGAGGGCTCTATTGCCCGGCTTCTTCATAAGTGAGGGCTCTATTGCCCGGCTTCTTCATAAGTGGGGGCTCTATTGCCCGGCTTCTTCATAAGTGAGGGCTCTATTGCCCGGCTTCTTCATAAGTGGGGGCTCTATTGCCCGGCTTCTTCATAAGTGGGGGCTCTATTGCCCGGCTTCTTCATAAGTGGGGGCTCTATTGCCCGGCTTCTTCATAAGTGAGGGCTCTATTGCCCGGCTTCTTCATAAGTGAGGGCTCTATTGCCCGGCTTCTTCATAAGTGGGGGCTCTATTGCCCGGCTTCTTCATAAGTGGGGGCTCTATTGCCCGGCTTCTTCATAAGTGAGGGCTCTATTGCCCGGCTTCTTCATAAGTGAGGGCTCTATTGCCCGGCTTCTTCATAAGTGGGGGCTCTATTGCCCGGCTTCTTCATAAGTGAGGGCTCTATTGCCCGGCTTCTTCATAAGTGGGGGCTCTATTGCCCGGCTTCTTCATAAGTGGGGGCTCTATTGCCCGGCTTCTTCATAAGTGAGGGCTCTATTGCCCGGCTTCTTCATAAGTGAGGGCTCTATTGCCCGGCTTCTTCATAAGTGGGGGCTCTATTGCCCGGCTTCTTCATAAGTGAGGGCTCTATTGCCCGGCTTCTTCATAAGTGAGGGCTCTATTGCCCGGCTTCTTCATAAGTGGGGGCTCTATTGCCCGGCTTCTTCATAAGTGAGGGCTCTATTGCCCGGCTTCTTCATAAGTGGGGGCTCTATTGCCCGGCTTCTTCATAAGTGAGGGCTCTATTGCCCGGCTTCTTCATAAGTGGGGGCTCTATTGCCCGGCTTCTTCATAAGTGGGGGCTCTACTGCCCGGTTTCTTCATAAGTGGGGGCTCTATTACCCGGCTTCTTTATAAGTGGGGGCTCTATTGCCCGGCTTCTTCATAAGTGAGGGCTCTATTGCCCGGCTTCTTCATAAGTGAGGGCTCTATTGCCCGGCTTCTTCATAAGTGAGGGCTCTATTGCCCGGCTTCTTCATAAGTGGGGGCTCTATTGCCCGGCTTCTTCATAAGTGGGGGCTCTACTGCCCGGTTTCTTCATAAGTGGGGGCTCTATTGCCCGGCTTCTTCATAAGTGAGGGCTCTATTGCCCGGCTTCTTCATAAGTGGGGGCTCTATTGCCCGGCTTCTTCATAAGTGGGGGCTCTATTGCCCGGCTTCTTCATAAGTGGGGGCTCTATTGCCCGGCTTCTTCATAAGTGGGGGCTCTATTACCCGGCTTCTTTATAAGTGGGGGCTCTATTGCCCGGCTTCTTCATAAGTGGGGGCTCTATTACCCGGCTTCTTCATAAGTGAGGGCTCTATTGCCCGGCTTCTTCATAAGTGGGGGCTCTACTGCCCGGCTTCTTCATAAGTGGGGGCTCTATTGCCCGGCTTCTTCATAAGTGGGGGCTCTATTGCCCGGCTTCTTCATAAGTGGGGGCTCTATTGCCCGGCTTCTTCATAAGTGGGGGCTCTATTACCGGCTTCTTTATAAGTGGGGGCTCTATTGCCCGGCTTCTTCATAAGTGGGGGCTCTATTACCCGGCTTCTTCATAAGTGGGGGCTCTATTGCCCGGCTTCTTCATAAGTGGGGGCTCTACTGCCCGGCTTCTTCATAAGTGGGGGCTCTATTGCCCGGCTTCTTCATAAGTGGGGGCTCTATTACCTGGCTTCTTTATAAGTGGGGGCTCTATTGCCCGGCTTCTTCATAAGTGGGGGCTCTATTGCCCGGCTTCTTTATAAGTGGGGGCTCTATTGCCCGGCTTCTTCATAAGTGGGGGCTCTATTGCCTGGCTTCTTTATAAGTGGGGGCTCTATTGCCCGGCTTTTTCATAAGTGAGGCTCTCCCCACGGCCTCTATTAAATGTCAGACATCTACTCTGCAATATGTTACGTCTGAATATGCGCTGCATTTAGAGGTTTGGAGATGAACAGTCAGATGCACATAGCATGAGGGCCATGATGGCAGAGAACTGATCGGCTGCGAGACGGATCAGAGCTGAGACATAACTGAAGGGGGCATTGCCATGGTGGTATATTGCTATGACGCTATAGTACAAATGATGAGCAGCTCACGTTTCCATCAAGAAGAGTTCCCATCTGAGTGATGGCATTTCATTAGTAGATGCCGTCACTTTATGACAGATGTGGGGTCCACAGGGACCCTCACCTGTTACCCCAGTACTGCCATGTCCCCTTGCCTTGTACCGCAGACCACTGGCGGCTGTACAGGAACCTGCAGTCCGGCTCACCTTTATTCACACCTCAGTATTTCTCATGTGCAGTCACTGTTTTTCACTGACAGAGCAAAAATGGAAGCAGACAAAAAAAAAACAAAAAAACAATTACACTTTTAAAAAAAGGATCCCGTACAAGGATGAAAACCATTTAGTTTTTTTTTTTTAATTTCTGTATGTGGAAAAGAATCCACGATGTGTGAATAAGGATTAAAACAATAGTGTGGTGGAGCGGGGTATGGCTGTGCAGAAAAAAACTCAGAAGGGTAAACCGTGCTAAAGCAGCCATGTGCCCCTATAGCTCTCAGGGTCGATGGGAGAGTCAGAGGTCAGACCCCCACAATCGTACATTAATGGTGGATCCTTTAAGTCCACGACTGAGCATCCTGCACCATGGGCTACTCTGCACCAAGCGTCTCAGTGTCACTGATATGTGCATGCTCCGGAATATAATGGTGGAATATGGAGCAGTCAGCCTGATTGTGCCGGTGGTCTTAGCCAATGTGTATGGAAACCAGAGGGTCTCCTGCAGCCCCACCATGGTTGGGAGGACCCCATGTTAACATGCTCTGGCAAAGCTGATCAGAACACCAGTGACCCAGACAATCCGGGGCAAAACCTGTATACTTTATAAAACAATTTTTAATATACAATAAACTTACAGACCTTTCTACACTGGTCATCAACGAGCGGTACGACCAGGACGATGATGTTATTGTGAAAGTTGAAGTGTGAAAGGGAGAGCATGAGCTCACACAGACACATCACCGCCACCTCCGCCAGCCCTTTGTACGCCTTCAGCGACACCACTTCGCTCCTCTTGGTTTTCATTTGTTTCCAATCTGTGTGAGAAGAGACAGACTGAGACTTAGGGATCAGACAACAGTCTAGGAAAATATAATCCGGGATGCCAGAGAGGGGCTTGTGGGCTTTCTTGGTCCTGCAGTGTAGCTGGGGGAAATTAGGGCGTCTGTCCTAGAGGGGTGCACTTATATAGCGCTGGGCGGCCCACCTGATCTAAGAGCATGGGTTTCACCAATAGGCTGTAAGCCAGACACTGTGCACCACATCTGTGTGCTCAGCAGCCCTATGCAAGCCTTATCCATGTATACCACCCCCTCCATCAATGGTAGGTGCGAGTCATTTTACCAGCACTGCCTCCACCATTATCACGCAGTGCTCTAGTATTGGGACCACCATTGCCTCCACCATTATCACGCAGTGCTCTAGTATTGGGACCACCATTACCTCCACCATTATCACGCAGTGCTCTAGTATTGGGACCACCATTGCCTCCACCATTATCATGCAGTGTTCTAGTATTGGGACCACCATTGCCTCCACCATTATCATGCAGTGTTCTAGTATTGGGACCACCATTGCCTCCACCATTATCACGCAGTGCTCTAGTATTGGGACCACCATTGCCTCCACCATTATCACGCAGTGCTCTAGTATTGGGACCACCATTGCCTCCACCATTATCACGCAGTGCTCTAGTATTGGGACCACCATTGCCTCCACCATTATCACGCAGTGCTCTAGTATTGGGACCACCATTGCCTCCACCATTATCACGCAGTGCTCTAGTATTGGGACCACCATTGCCTCCACCATTATCACGCAGTGCTCTAGTATTGGGACCACCATTGCCTCCACCATTATCACGCAGTGCTCTAGTATTGGGACCACCATTGCCTCCACCATTATCACGCAGTGCTCTAGTATTGGGACCACCATTGCCTCCACCATTATCACGCAGTGCTCTAGTATTGGGACCACCATTGCCTCCACCATTATCACGCAGTGCTCTAGTATTGGGACCACCATTGCCTCCACCATCATCACGCAGTGCTCTAGCATCGGGATCTGGTGTCGATAAATATGGCGGCTTTTCTTTATGATGTTTATTGCATGCCTGATGCCTTATCCTATACCAATCACAAGTATAGACAATGCAATTACCGGCAAAAGTGAAGATATAAAGACTGACAGCTCTTCTGGCTTTCATAGAGGAAAGGCTGCATGGGTGCTGGGAATGTACAAACATCTTACTACATGAAAAGTCAGATTTTTTTTTTCTATACTGTGATATTTTTACAGTTTGGGGACATTAGAGATGGGATGATTCAGGTCTTGCATATTTTTTTCTTAGAAAATAAAAATTTAGAAAAAAAATTAGATTTTCTTTGGATTTTTGATAACAGTTTATGCGCATTGCTCACAATTTACAGGAACTAAAGGGTTAAGAGAGCCAGAAATTGAGCACTGCCACACAGTGTCAGCGACATGTTTTACAGCTACCACCCACTGATGATGGCTTTAGCTCCCGAGGTTGTGTCTCCCCGGTCACTTACAACAGTGCAGGAAGTGGTTAACTAAGGGCTATCCCATCACACAGCCCCCGATAACAGGCTTATGGGCACTAGGACTGTATGCCAGTCATGTGGAAGGTATGGCACTGTATGATAACAGCCAGAGGCACATGTTCAGCACGACAGGAGGTGCCCTGTGAATATACTGAATGTGGTGTGAACACAGCCCAAAAGATACATCAGGTATACACAGATACTTCTTGTCGGTCTTACATTACCTTTTACTGTTTGCTCCAGGTTCTCCAGATAGAACTTGTACTGACTGACCAGACCCTCTTCAAATTCTCGAAGCTTCTGAGTTTCTTTCTTTACCTGTTTAACAAAGGTAAAATAAAAGACGTAAGAAAAAAAATAAACTAAAAATGAACAAACATTAAAAAACAGTAATTGGTGCCATAAAGTAAAACTAGTAGCAAGATGCTGTAAAGTTCATGAACCATTTAATGAGACCAGTGCCGTTGTTCTAGCCGTGTGACCAAGACATCAAATGGTCTAGAAGACCTTGAGCACAAGCGGCAGAAGTCCACGACAGCTTTCTCTGTACTGTCTGCAGTCAGTGTGCTGAAGATTGGAGAAAAATGTGGAAGAAAAACACTAAGGGTACCGTCTCACAGTGGCACTTTGGTCGCTACGACGGCACGATCCGTGACGTTCCAGCGATATCCTTACGATCTCGCAGTGTCTGACACGCTACTCCGATCAGGGACCCCGCTGAGAATCGTACGTCGTAGCAGATCGTTTGAAACTTTCTTTCGTCGTCAAGTGTCCCGCTGTGGCGGCATGATCGCATCGTGTAACAAAGGTGTGCACAATATTGTATACGATGTGCGCATAGTAACCAACAGCTTCTACATCGCAAACACGTCATGAAATTATCGCTCCAGCATCGTGCGTTGCGAAGTGTGACCGCAGTCTACGACGCTGGAGCGATAATGGTGCGATGCTGGAGCGTCACGGATCATGCCGTCGTAGCGACCAAAGTGCCACTGTGAGACGGTACCTTAAGCACTGGAGAACAACCTGCAATCAGCAACTCTTGGCCTGGGATGAAGAGGTCGCCTGGTCCTGTGACACAACACACCGCGCCAGCATCAATGCATCTACAGCTCTATATATTACATCCACAAAGATATCTGTATCTAACTACGATTGCTCCAAACATTGATGGGCTGCAAATTAACCCGCATACTCCTACTGATCTGATTCATTAGCATAACTGCAGGGTCTTATGTCTTCAGAGGACAACATTGGACAAGGTCCGGCGAGCTTCAGATCAAAGGAGTCTACAAACTGTCTGCCAACACCCAGAGTCTGGGGGCATTAAGTCAATATGTGCATATAGTTGTATCAGCAAAAGCATTGTTTGCCCAACACAGTCACCTACAGGAGCCTTTATGACCTCCCAACCATAGACCAGGATATAGAGCTAGTCCTCACGTTCTACAGTTCATCAGTGGAAATTTTTTCCATTCATCAATACAAGCATTTGTGAAGTCAGGCATTACTGTGGGATGAGAGGGCCGGGGTCACAATCTCTGTGCTGAATCCTCCCGAAGGTGTTTGATAGGGGCGAGGTCAGGTGTTTATGTACTGGACTTTGTGTACTGGGGCACAGTAATACTGGAACAGAAAAGGGCCATCCCCAAAAAGCCTGAAGCTGCAATCATACAGCATGTCTTTATGCTAAAGAAAATAGCTTTGCCTTCTCTGGAACAAAGGGGCCTGTGCCAAGCCCTGTAAAACTACCCCGTAGCATCATCCCCCCACCATCAAACTTTACACTTAGGACACTGCAGACAGGGCGCTTTCACATTACGCTCAGGCACCTGTTCAATGGCCTCTGTCAGGGAGGAAAACGAGATTCGGACATCGGACAGATGTGCTGACGAGGCCATAGACTATAAGAGTGCCAGCAGAGTGAATGTGCTCTCTGCTGTGCATCATTTTCAGCCTGAGGCGGACACACCGACATAGCAGATTGTGACTAGGCGTCCGCCTCCTGTGGGAGTACACGCCCAAAAATTGTGCACATCAGAGCAGGGCTGTGCAATCAGTAAGCCAAATCTCCGACCCCACAGCCCTGCCTCACTACTGAGCATGTACATACAGTGCAGCAGATTCATCTCATTTCCGACCCCACAGCCCTGCCTCACTCCTGAGCATGTGCATAAAGTGCAGCACAGATTCATCTCCTCTCCGACCCCACAGCCCTGCCTCACTCCTGAGCATGTGCATAAAGTGCAGCACAGATTCATCTCCTCTCCGACCCCACAGCCCTGCCTCACTCCTGAGCATGTGCATAAAGTGCAGCACAGATTCATCTCCTCTCCGACCCCACAGCCCTGCCTCACTACTGAGCATGTGCATAAAGTGCAGCACAGGTTCATCTCCTCTCCGACCCCACAGCCCTGCCTCACTCCTGAGCATGTGCATAAAGTGCAGCACAGATTCATCTCCTCTCCGACCCCACAGCCCTGCCTCACTCCTGAGCATGTGCATAAAGTGCAGCACAGATTCATCTCCTCTCCGACCCCACAGCCCTGCCTCACTACTGAGCATGTGCATAAAGTGCAGCACATTCATCTCATCTCCGACCCACAGCACTGCCTCACTACTGAGCATGTGCATAAAGTGCAGCACGGATTCATCTAATCTCCGACCCCACAGCACTGCCTCACTACTGAGCATGTGCATAAAGTGCAGCACAGATTCATCTCATCTCCGACCTCACAGCCCTGCCTCACTCCTGAGCATGTGCATAAAGTGCAGCACAGATTCATCTCCTCTCCGACCCCACAGCCCTGCCTCACTCCTGAGCATGTGCATAAAGTGCAGCACAGATTCATCTCCTCTCCGACCCCACAGCCCTGCCTCACTACTGAGCATGTGCATAAAGTGCAGCACAGATTCATCTCCTCTCCGACCCCACAGCCCTGCCTCACTCCTGAGCATGTGCATAAAGTGCAGCACAGATTCATCTCCTCTCCGACCCCACAGCCCTGCCTCACTACTGAGCATGTGCATAAAGTGCAGCACAGATTCATCTCATCTCCGACCCACAGCACTGCCTCACTACTGAGCATGTGCATAAAGTGCAGCACAGATTCATCTCCTCTCCGACCCCACAGCACTGCCTCACTACTGAGCATGTGCATAAAGTGCAGCACAGATTCATCTCATCTCCGACCTCACAGCCCTGCCTCACTACTGAGCATGTGCATAAAGTGCAGCACAGATTCATCTCATCTCCGACCTCACAGCCCTGCCTCACTACTGAGCATGTGCATAAAGTGCAGCACAGATTCATCTCATCTCCGACCCCACAGCCCTGCCTCACTACTGAGCATGTGCATAAAGTGCTGCACAGATTCATCTCATCTCCGACCCAGAGCACTGCCTCACTACTGAGCATGTGCATAAAGGGCAGCACAGATTCATCTCAACTAAAAACCCAGATCTTTGGTCAGGAGCAGAGGAGACATTTTTTAGGACATTTCACAACTTTCCCAAATTCTTTTCAAAACATTCACAGCACATCCTGCACTGAACTACTGTACCCAATTTATTATATATATTTTAGGAGTCGGTCAATGTTAAACCAACTTCACAGCCCTGTGATAGAGCACACGCTCGCTCTGTCAGCACAATTATAGTCTATGACCCTGTCGGCACACAAGTCCAAATCTCATTTTGTGGGGGATCCAGACGTAAGCCATGAACAGGTGCCTATACACAATGTAAAAGCATCCTTAGGGAGGTGACGTTCTCCCGGCATTCACCAAACTTAGACTCATCCATCAGACTGGCAGAAACAGATCATTGAGGCTTGCATGGAGCTGCTTGGTCATGGAAGTTCATGGCTCACAGCTATGGTGCTGATGTGAATAACAGAGGACGCTTGGTCTCTGCAGTTATTGAGCTTTTGTGATTTTTAAGCACATTATCACTTGACTACCTCGCTCTGTAACTTTATGTGGTCTTCCACTTCATGGCTGAGTTGCTGTGGTTCCTTCCTTTTCAATAATATCTCTCACATTTGACTGCAAATAGCAGCACGTGCCCTGGGTCCTTTTCTATATTCTACAGGTTTTCCCTACCATGGAGCACCCAGTCACTAGCCACTAAGTGCCTGCCATATTGCACAGAGTTTTAAGAAATGTGACAAGAATGAGGAGTCGGAGATGGCGGATAGACACTCCAATGATACTGGACAGCGAAGGGGACATCTGGGCCACAAAGGTGGACTTGAGAGCCACAGCATGGAAGTGGTAGTGAAAGCCAGGGGCTTCTATGAGCTGCACCAGGTATAGATGGATAAGAGCAGGGGTCCAGGACAGCCTGGAGGGGCCACAACAAAGAGTGAGGTGAGCAAATAGTGTGTCATTGGGATAGACTAAATGTTCCGTTGGTGAGGTATGAAGAGAGCCAGAAGTCCAAATGGGAGGGGGTTGTCAGACCAATACTGTGCCATCAAATCTTAGAAAATACCATTTTGAAAGAAACAATGCATAAAACAAACCCTTTTTGTAACCAAAATGTACGCCGGGTTGTCCGGTATGCTCCACGTCCTCTTTACAGATAGTTCTTCTACTCCAGAATGTATTTGTGTTAATATTCGGTGTGAATTGGGGGTTATCGGACCTTTCTTTGGGAGTCACTGTTTTTCTAGCTCCCTTATATGTATAGGTAATACCTTTATGAATGATGCGTACTACATACCCTTATTCCTCATAAGAATATTATACTGTCTACATACAGTTGCTGCCCATGAATGTGCAGTTTATGGGAGTGGCGCCACCTTGTGGTCTCCCACTTTTTAGACTTGTCCTTTTGTATGTGTTTTTAATTCTTTGTATTTGACATAATAGAACTCTAATTATTGTTTATCATATTACATTGTGGTTCTGGAGTACATATTTCTCTTTCTTTGAGTCTACCTTGGTATGTACTGAGCCAGTTATGAGCCAGTTATGACGTCCATGCAGAAATGTATTCTGACAGATTTGGGGTATAGTACTGGAAATGTATGGTGTTGTGCCAGTGGACATTCTCATTTCTGTTTCAATATTGCAACTCACGTAAACTAAAAATAATCATAGAAATGTTCTGATACAAAGATCCATGTGGTCATGCAGCCAAGCCCATTGTAGCTCCACTTTTACTTATCAACTTATAGTTTTACTTAATACTGAGCTGTGTATTCCCCACCACCACCACCACGGATTGGCAGCTTTCTGCCTATGCACAGTGCACAGAATGGTACCAATCAGGGGCAGGGTTACACAGAATATGGAGGACTACATGGCAGCAGGTTTACTTAGTACTCTTAATACAATAACTGGTAAATCAGCAGGAGATTATCAACCTACTGCAAGCTGCCCAGTGATACACTGCTGGAGTCCGGTTCTCTGCCCCTATTTTTTGTTGCTTTTAGATTAGGTGGCCAAAATCTGGTGACATATTCCATTTATATTTAGAATGGTTTTGCAGCTTTATCTGTAGACCCTATTTTGTACTGTGCAATTGAAAAGGTAGAGCTAATACACAAGTTAAATCACCAACATGGTCACTAAAAAAAATCTTTAAAAAATCTACATGGGTTTCAGGCCATGCTGTGCCTTCTCAGATCAGTAGCTTGCTTTACAAGTAGTGAAACTGTGCCAAATTCAAGGTGGAAATTCTATACACGTGAATCAAAGCAGCAATAGCAATTCGGCTGGCACAGACGGCTCCTCTATTTAGGTGTCAATTATAAAAATGTTATGTCTCACCCTGGCGTTCTTTTCTTCTTCTGTCAGAGGGCGAATCTTGTAGGAAGGGGCAATGTCCTTAAATATTTCCATTAATGAAATCAGCACAAGCTTCCGAACCGTTACTGCCACGGTGGAGTCCTGCTCCATCAACATGGCACGCAGCTCCTTCAGCTTTTTTATCTATTGGGGTAAATCAGTATATTTGTTAGTCCTGAGTAATCTTTATCATGAGGATTTATCAATCAAATTTCTTCATCAGTGTTTTTAGCTGTCGGTATTACTGAAACAGAGCTGTAATCGAGATCGAGCAATATGAACGATTGCCCAGTTAGTTGGACCATTTTATAGACCCGACTTAGGTCTACTTGCAGAGGAATGCATAATTCTCTGATTTCTGTCCAAAACTAGACCCCCCCCAAAAAATGACAATGTTTGAGCGAATATGCTTCCTCCATTAAAAATATAAACCACGCACGCTGTTCTCAGGATCTGCCAGTATAGCGGAGGCCAGGGCTGCAATGTGAACTTTCTTTTCTTCCAGCGTGGCTCTCCTGTGCTCGATCAGTTCCTCTGTGCTCCGTACAGGAACGGGCTCTGCAGACACAACTGGGAAAAGAGACGGATCCACCATCAGCAAATGTGACAAACTATACTCGGGTGTGTAGACAGACTATAAAAGATTCTACAGCCACGATAGGAAGGAGCCATTAGTGAATACGGCAGCAGCAAGTAGAGCTCTTTTTTCTGACCAGCCACAATCGTATCATCCTCCCGGTGTTAGCTTCCATAGAAATAAAAGGTACGCTGCCACAATTTGCCTTAAAGGCAAATTGCATGAGAGTCAGTCATGCATGGATAGCCTGTGTGTTGGGCTCTCCATGCATGTGCTGTGACTGACACATGCAGCTGCGGCACCAATAAGCTGATCAGCAGGAGCAATCCAGGAAGCCGGCTTATTCGATAAGTGCTATAGGTTGCCGAATAAGAGGGAACCCGTGCAAATTCGTTCAACTCCAATCATAAGGACAAAAATTTTGTTTTTTATATACATATATAAATATAATATACACACGTATATAAAAACACACAATCACATCTCAGTATAAAATTGTTAGTTTTTTTGCAGTGGGCCCATATGTTAAATGTATAGGACAGTAAAAGTGCCAGAAATAACACAAAGCCCAACCTGTCTGGAAGGAAAACTGCTGAGATGGCTTAGGACACATCTGTTCAATGGTAATACATTTGGATAAGACCCAGTCTCGGGGGAATATCCAGGGAGGATTTTCCTTGGGAAATAGTTACCAGACATCTCTATAACCCTTTATTCTACCAGCTGTGAATCTTTCTTATAATAATAGAATTGAGCGCTCAGGAGTTACCTTCAGGCTCTTCAGCCTCCATCTCCTCGTCCTCATCCTCATCCTTAGAGACAACTGCAGGAGACAGACAGGTTGTTATACGAGGTCAGACTTAGCAGGTTAGGATATAGCCCCTCAGCAATGCTGGCGAGCAATAATGCAACTACAATCTCAATGTTCCTATAAGGGAGAGAGAGTCATGTAACCTGTATCATAAAAAAATCTCATCAAGTATAAGGCAAGTTCCCCCTCACCCCCCATGTATGGAAACACAAGTAGCGATACGCACTGGGTGAGCCGCTATTATACTGCCCCTTGTGAGACACCGTGGAGATCCAGCCTAAACTAACCCTTCCTGTATCACTATAGAACAAATGCAGTTACCTGGCTTCTCCATACTCTGGGGAATGATTCCGCTTTTATCTTTGATGGGCAGAAGATGAATAACTTCTTTCTCAGGTTCAATCTTCATGCGTCTGGGAGTCTTCTCATACTTATCAATCACACTGTCCCGTTTTCGTTTTGCGGCATGAACTGGTTCGCTAATAAAAAGAAGAGATTGTTAAAAAAGGAGATTTTTGTGTACTCAACGTAAAATCTCTTTCTCTTAGCCTCTAATTGGGGGGGGGACACAGGACCATGGGCGTTATGCTGCTGTCCACTAGGATGCGACACTATGCATAATCTGAAAAAGATTAACCGTGGCTCCTCCTCTGCAGTATACACCCCTGGACGGTGTCAGCCTTCTCCAGTTTTGTGCAAAAGCATTAGGAGGAACGTAACATGAATAACATAACCATGCCTATAAGAAGGTAACTATGTACGAGCTCAAGAAAACAATATGAGAACTCAACAGTAACAACGGCCCGAAAAGGGCAACAGGGTGGGAGCTGTGTCCCCCAATTAGAGGCTAAGAGAAAGAGAAGGTGAGTACACAAAAATCTCCTTTACTCTGTCGCCTCATTGGGGGACACAGGACCATGGGACGTCCCAAAGCAGTCCCTGGGTGGGAAGCAATGGACGAATATTGTGTAGGCAGGCCCCTACATTTGGGGCACCGTCGCCTGCAGAAAACATCTACCCAGGCTTGCGTCCGCTGAGGACTGGGTATGAACGCTGTATTGTTTAGTAAACGTGTGTAGGCTAGTCCAAGTGGCCGCCTTAGACACTTGTGCCGAAGCCTGGTGCCGAATGGCCCAGGAGACCCCTACCGCCCATGTAGAGTGTGCCGTAATACCGGCTGGAAGAGAATTCTTAAGGCGGTAGGCCTCTTGTATGGTGGATTTGATCCACCTGGCAAGGGTAGCTTTGGAAGCTGGCAGACCCTTGCGGCCGCCTTCTGGAAGAAGGAAAAAAGAGAATCAGACTTCCGGAAGGACGCAGTCCTAGACACATATATACACAATGCCCTGACAAGGTCAAGCGTATGCAGAGCCTTCTCCACTCTATGAATCGGGACCGGACAAAGGGAAGGCAGAGAAATTTCCTCATTGAGGTGGAAGTTGGACACAACCTTCGGAAGGAAGGATGGGACCGTGCGGAGGACTACCTTGTCCTTGTGAAAAGCCAGAAAGGGCCGTCTGCAGGAGAGTGCTGTCAGTTCAGACACCCTGCGTAGTGAGGTGATTGCCACCAGGAAAACCACCTTCTGGGATAGAAGCAGGGCTGTGGAGTCTGTAAGCCACAGTTGCGACTCCGACTCCTGGATTTTATCAGGCTCCGACTCCTTCATAAATGGCCAGTTCGTAACAATAAATTTACTGTTGTCAAATATTAACATCGTGCTTATTCAGTTTCTTACCATCATATAAGTAACCAGACCACTTAGAGCAAAAACTATATTTATTAGAATACAATTAGAATATAGCAAATAACTTTTATAAACTTTTCTAAACTCTTGTAAGTAAATATGCAATAAACACTTATGCAGTTAATAAGAAGAAATCTATACACTGTCAGACAATGTTTTCTATCTTGAGTGATGGTGAAATGTTCAAATACAGCTGATTTAATGTGACGCTTCTTTGACATTCTCAGGTTTTTAATTCTGCATTCATAATCCAAATGACAATTGTTTTTCCTAAAAACAACTGTACAAAATTATTGCCAGGTCGTACAACTGATATAGTAGTCAGTAATACTGTTATTCCTCATGTACTCACAGTTAACTGATGCAAAGTTTGTTGAAAGGATAATACTTCTTACAGTCTTCCTCTTCTGAGTAGCAGCTGTGAGAGATGCTTGGAAGACGCACACCAAACATCGAGTCTAGAGGAGGAGCTTTACTACTAAGAATTTGCAACACATTTTCACTTTCAGTTTCATACAGTCATGGCCAAAAGTTTTGAGAATGAGACAAATATTAATTTTTCCAAAGTCTACTGCTTCATTTTTTCTAATGGCAATTTGCATATACTCCTGAATGTCAGAGTTATCAGCTTAACAGTAATTACTGTACTTGCAAAGTTAAGATTTGCCCAGAAAATGAACTTTAACCCCCAAAACACATTTCAACATCATTGCAGTCCAGCCTTAAAAGGAGCAGCTAACATCGTTTTAGTGATTGATCCATTAACACAGGTGTGGGTGTTGATGAGGACAGGGCTGGCGATCAATCAGTCATGATTAAGTAAGAATGACATCACTGGGCACTTTAAAAGGAGGCTGGTGCTTGGTATCATTGTTTCTCTTCAGTTAACCATGGTTATCTCTAAAGAAACACGTGCAGCCATCATTGCACTGCACAAAAATGGCCTTACAGGGAAGAGTATTGCAGCTACAAAGATTGCACCTCAGTCAACAATCTATCGCATCATCAAGAACTTCAAGGAGAGAGCTTCCATTGTTGTCAAAAAGGCTCCAGGGCGCCCAAGAAAGACCAGCAAGCGCCAGGACCGTATCTTAAAACTGTTTCAGCTGCGGGATCGGACTACCAGCAGTGCCGAGCTTGCTCAGGAATGGCAGCAGGCTGGTGTGAGTGCTTCTGCACGCACTGTGAGGCGGAGACTCTTTGAGCAAGGCCTGGTTTCAAGGAGGGCAGCAAAGAAGCCACTTCTCTCCAGAAAAAACATCAGGGACTGACTGATATTCTGCAAAAGGTACAGGGAGTGGACTGCTAAGGACTGGGGCAAAGTCATTTTCTCTTTTGAATCCCCTTTTCGATTGTTTGGGACATCTGGAAAACAGCATATTCGGGGAAGAAGAGGTGAGCGCTCCCACCAGTCTTGTCTCATGCCAACTGTAAAGCATCCTGAAACCATTCATGTGTGGGGTTGCTTCTCAGCCAAGGGAATCGACTCACTCACAGTCTTGCCTAAAAACACAGCCATGAATAAAGAATGGTACCAGAATATCCTCCAAGAGCAACTTCTCCCAACCGTCCAAGAGCAGTTTGGCGCCCAACAATGCCTTTTCCAGCATGATGGAGCACCTTGCCATAAAGCAAAGGTGATAACTAAATGGCTCATGGAACAAAACAGAGATTTTGGGTCCATGGCCTGGAAACTCCCCAGATCTTAATCCCATTGAGAACTTGTGGTCAATCATCAAGAGACGGGTGGACAAACAAAACCCAACAAATTCTGGCAAAATGCAAGCATTGATTATGCAAGAATGGACTGCTATCAGTCAGGATTTGGTCCAGAAGTTGATTGAGAGCATGCCAGGGAGAATTGCAGAGGTCTTGAAGAAGAAGGGTCAACACTGCAAATATTGACTTGCTGCATTAACTCATTCTAACTGTCAATATAACCTATTCGTACTCATAATATGATTGCAATTATATTTCTGTATGTGATATAAACATCAGACAAACACTAATAAAAACCAGAGGGCAGCAGATCATGTGAAAATATAATTTTGGTGTCATTCTCAAAACTTCTGGCCATGACTGTACATTGTAAGTAGGGGGCTTGGGGCAGCATGAGGTTAACCAAGTATAAGATTAGATAAGGGCAGTGGAGAACAGTGACACACAAGAAGTAAGAAATGTCTATCTCCAGCAGAACTGCTTATCACTGTTGTTCATAGTTTGATAGAACATATATATTTGAGTAACATTTATAAAATTCATATTAATGTTCAATTATGAAATATTAATACAGTTTTTTTAAAGCTGGAGTCGGTACATTTCTACCGACTCCGACCAAAACTAACTCCGACTCCACAGCCCTGGATAGAAGGCGGAGCAGGACCTCCTTAAAGGGTTCGAAGGGTGGTTCCTGTAATGCTGTCAGGACCAGGTTGAGGTCCCACGTTTCTAGTGGTCGTCTGTAGGGGGGGGAACCAATGGGGAAACCCCCTGAAGAAATGTCCTTACTTGCGGCTTGGTAGCAATGCGCTTTTGAAAAAGCACTGAGAGGGCTGATACCTGGCTCTTAAGCGAGCCAAGGGACAGCCTGGCCTCCAGACCCGATTGGAGAAAACCAAGTAGTTTGGGGAGTAAATAAGGGAATGGGGTCTGGCCACGAGATTCGCACCAGGTAAAGAAAGCTTTCCAGGTACGGTAATAAATCTTGGCAGAGGCTAGCTTCTGTGCCCTGATCATGGTCCTAATGACGTCCGGCGAGAGCCCTGCCTGGGTTAGAACCCAGGTTTCAGGGGCCACGCCGTCAAATTGAGGGCCCCTGAGTTCTGGTGGTAGAACGGGCCTTGTGATAGAAGATCCGGGAGGTCGGGGAGGCGCCAGGAGGCGTCTGCTGTAAGTTGTACGATGTCGGCATACCATGTACATCTGTGCCAGTCTGGTGCGATTAGTACGGTTGGAACTCCCTCTTGCTTGATCTTCCTCACCACTCTGGATATCAGGGGGAGAGGTGGGAAAATGTAGAGAAGCTGGAACTGGGTCTAGTTCTGAACCAGAGCGTCTGCTCCGAGCAACCGCGGATCGTGTGTTCTGGCCATGAAGTTGGAGACCTTGGCATTGAAGTGGGATGCCATTAGGTCCACATCCGGGGTCCCCCAGGGATGGCAGATCTGGCGAAAAATTTCAGAATGGAGAGACCACTCTCCTGAGTCTATTTCTTGTCGGCTGAGGAAGTCTGCTTCCCAGTTGTCCACACCCAGAATGTGGACCGCCGAGAGAACCGACCCTGTGTCCTCCGCCCAGTGGAGGATGTGTGAGACTTCTCGCATTGCCTGGGTACTGCGGGTTCCCCCTTGGTGATTCACATATGCTACAGCCGTGGCATTGTCCGACTGTATTCTGATGTGAGAGGCTGCCAGTAAGTGATGGAAGGGCCTCAATGCCAGGAGAATGGCACAAATTTCCAGGATGTTGATGGGCATGGTCGCTTCCACTGGGGACCCCTTGCCCTGTGCCCTGTGGTGTAGGTGAACCGCACCCCAACCCGTCAGGCTCGCATCAGTGGTCAGAACCTTCCATTGATCTGTGAGAAAGGATTTCCCCTTTGCTAGCGAGGTTGGCTTGAGCCACCAGTGCAAGGACCTCCTGGTTGACGACGTCAGCCGAAACTCCCTGTCGAGAGAGAAAGGGTTCTTGTCCCAGGACTTGAGGATGGCTAGTTGGAGAGGCCTGAGGTGAAACTGGGCAAATGGGACCGCTTCTACTGCTGCCCTCATCTTGCTGAGGAATCTCATGGCAAACCGGAGATATCGAGGGGTTTGCGGAGGAGGGTGCGAACTCCTAGGCGGCGAGCCAGTGCCTTGTCCTTAGGAAGGAGCACTAGACCCCTGGAGGTGTTGAATAGCATTCCCAGGAAGGTCAGAGACTGACTCAGGGTTGGTGATGACTTTTGTAGGTTGACTAACCAGCCCATGCGACTCAGTGTCGATTGTGATTGAGACGCTGAGCTCGCAGTCCTTGAAGGTGGGAGCCTTGATGAGATCATCCAGGTATGGAACGACTACTATGCCTCTGGAGTGCAGGACGTCCATGGTGGCTGCCATGACTTTGGTAAACCCTCTGGGAGCCGTGGCGAGTCCGAACGGGAGAGCCACGAACTGGTAGTGGTCCTGGTCGATTACGAACCTGAGAAATCTCTGATGGGCGGGTGCAATAGGTATATGCAAGTATGCGTCTTGTATGTCTATGGAGGCGAGATATTCTCCCTTCTCCATGGACGCAATGATGGACTAAAGGGACTCCATGCGGAAGTGACGGACCCGTACATATTTGTTGAGCTGTTTTAGGTCCAGTATGGGCCGTACGCTGCCTCCTTTCTTGGGAACTACGAACAGATTGGAGTAGAACCCTCAGAAGCGCTCGGCCGTGGGGACCGGTACTATGACTCCTGCTTGAAAAAGCGAGGAGACCGCTTGGTGGAAGGCCTTGGCTGGTGGTTTTGGGAGGACAGAGAGGAAGAATCGGTCCGGTAGGTTGGAGGTGAACTCTATCTTGTATCCAGAAGACACTAGTTCCCTGACCAACCTGTCTTCTGTAATAGGCAGCCAGACTTTATGAAAGAGCAAAAGTCGGCTGCCTACGGGTGTGGTGTCTTCCGGAATCCGTGAGTCATGATGAGGAGAAAGTCAGATTTTCCTCCTCTGGGCTTAGACTGGCCTGCTTTTCACTGCCAGGTCTTGTCCTTTGCGTCGAACGTGAGATGTCCCTGCGTGGGGAACGGTTACGATTTTGTGCTGGACGCGAGATGTACCAGCTCGAGGAGTTCCGAAAGGATCGGAATCGAGTTTGGTTACGCTTCTTGTAAGTGCGTTTAGGTTTCAGTTGGGGAAGAGAGAGGTACTCTTACCCCCGGTGGCGTTGGATATCACTGTGTCCAACTGTTCACCAAAAAGTCGCCCACTGAGGTAGGGGTGGTGCGTGAGGGACTTCTTTGAGGCTGCGTCCGCATTCCATTCCCGCAGCCAGAGGATACGCCAAATTGTGATGGCATTTAATGCAATCCCCGCTACACCCCTTGCTGAATCCAGAGCTGCATGAAGCATGCAATCTGCTACAACTGCTATTTGAACCGCTTGGTCCGACAGCTCAGGAGCGAAAGCTTGGAGGCCAGCATGTAAATTTTTGGTCCAGGCCAGAATGGCCTTGGCAGCCCAAACTGAAGTGAAGGCGGGAGCCAGGGATGCCTCAAAAATTGAACGAGCCATGCGTTCTACCTGCCGGTCTGCTGCGTCCCTGAGGGTTGAGCTATCCGGCAGTGAAAGAAGGGACTGTGCTGCTAGCCTAGAGACTGGGGGGTCCACTTTGGGTGGATCTGTCCATTCCTTGGTGTCCTTCAGTGGGAAGGGGTACCTTGCCTCCAGATATTTGCGATTAGCAAATTTTTTCTCAGGCTGTGAGAGCTGCTTTTTAAGGATCGCCTTAAACTCTGTGTGGTTAGAGAAAACCTTAGGCGGCTTCAGAGCTCCTTCAAAAGGAAATCTTGTGTTCTGGGGCCTCTGGTGGCAGATCAGAACTGTCCAGCACCCGAAGGATGGAAGAGATTATGTCCTCAACTAGCGCTCTATTGCTAGGGGGGATTGGGATCAGGGACCCCTCCGTTTCCTTGTCTGAGTCGGAGTCACAGATACCTTCCGAATCCTGTGTATCACTGAGGCGTCCCCTGCTGGGTGAGCTGGGGCGGAGGCCTTCTCTGGTCGGGGATCGCTGCAGAGATCTGCATTGTCTGTCCCTGGTAGGAGACGGTCTAGGTGACCTGGAACTACGGTGTCTCCCCCTAGAAGGGGATGACCGTGTGCTATTGACGCAGATGAACGTGACCTATGGGTCCGCTTGCGTCCTGACCTAGACGTGGATGTGCCAGGGTCGTCCTGTCCCTGAGTCAAGCTCTCTCTTTGCTGGGTAGCGCTCATAGACGATGCATGACCCAGCAAAGCCTGAAGCAATGTGGAGGTTAGGTTATCTACAGTTGTGGCCAAAAGTATTGACACCCTTGCAATTCTGTCAGATAATACTCAGTTTCTTCCTGAAAATGATTGCAATCACAAATTCTTTGGTATTATTATCTTCATTTAATTTGTCTTAAATGAAAAAACACAAAAGAGAATGAAGCAAAAAGCAAAACATTGATCATTTCACACAAAACTCCAAAAATGGGCCAGACAAAAGTATTGGCACACTCAGCCTAATACTTGGTTGCACAACCTTTAGCCAAAATAACTGCGACCAACCGCTTCCGGTAACCATCAATGAGTTTCTTACAATGCTCTGCTGGAATTTAAGACCATTCTTCTTTGGCAAACTGCTCCAGGTCGCTGATATTTGAAGGGTGCCTTCTCCAAACTGCCATTTTTAGATCTCTCCACAGGTGTTCTATGGAATTCAGGTCTGGACTCATTGCTGGCCACCTTAGAAGTCTCCAGTGCTTTCTCTCAAACCATTTTCTAGTGCTTTTTGAAGTGTGTTTTGGGTCATTGTCCTGCTGGAAGACCCATGACCTCTGAGGGAGACCCAGCTTTCTCACACTGGGCCCTACATTATGCTGCAACATTTGTTGGTAGTCTTCAGACTTCATAATGCCATGCACACGGTCAAGCAGTCCAGTGCCAGAGACAGCAAAGCAACCCCAAAACATCAGGGAACCTCTGCCATGTTTGACTGTAGGGAACGTGTTCTTTTCTTTGAATGCCTCTTTTGTTCTCCTGTAAACTCTATATTGATGCCTTTGCCCAAAAAGCTCTACTTTTGTCTCATCTGACCAGAGAACATTCTTCCAAAACGTTTTAGGCTTTTTCAGGTAACTTTTGGCAAACTCCAGCCTGGCTTTTTTATGTCTCGGGGTAAGAAGTGGGGTCTTCCTGGGTCTCCTACCATACAGTCCCTTTTCATTCAGACGCCGACGGATAGTACGGGTTGACACTGTTGTACCCTCGGACTGCAGGGAAGCTTGAACTTGTTTGGATGTTAGTTGAGGTTCTTTATCCAACATCCGCACAATCTTGCGTTGAAATCTCTTGTCAATTTTTCTTTTCCGTCCAAATCTAGGGAGGTTAGCCACAGTGCCATGGGCTTTAAACTTCTTGATGACACTGCGCACGGTAGACACAGGAACATTCAGGTCTTTGGAGATGGACTTGTAGCCTTGAGATTGCTCATGCTTCCTCACAATTTGGTTTCTCAAGTCCTCAGACAGTTCTTTGGTCTTCTTTCTTTTCTCCATGCTCAATGTGGTACACACAAGAACACAGGACAGAGGTTGAGTCAACTTTAATATATGTCAACTGGCTGCAAGTGTGATTTAGTTATTGCCAACACCTGTTAGGTGCCACAGGTAAGTTACAGGTGCTGTTAATTACACAAATTAGAGAAGCATCACATGATTTTTCGAACAGTGCCCAAACTTTTGTCCACCCCCTTTTTTATGTTTGGTGTGGAATTATATCCAATTTGGCTTTAGGACAATTCTTTTTGTGGTTTTTCATTTAAGACAAATTAAATGAAGATAATAACAAAGAATTGGTGTTTGCAATCATTTTCAGGAAGAAACTGAGTATTATCTGACAGAATTGCAGGGGTGTCAATACTTTTGGCCACAAATGTATAGACTGCGTCATAGATTGCGACATCTGAGTGACCCATTCCGGCGTGGCATTAGACACCGAAGCATTGGCAGGGGCTTCTTGGGGCTCTGACACAGTCTGGATCAGTCCTGGCAGTGTGGGTACGTGCTGCCACTGGGGAGAGCGGTCCTGCAGGCTGTGCAGAATGCATAATAGCAGTCCAGTCTGGTTCTCTTGGACCTTGAGCCCGGCATAGTGCACAGAGTGCAGAAGGGCTGGCTATGCAGAGGACCCTACAGGGGTGGCTATGCAGAGGAACCTATAGGGGAGCCTTATAGGGAATATGGATTCACAGCAGAGTAAAAAACCCAGCTGTAATTTTACCCCACAAGTTTGCCCGTAGGTCCAGCGCCGAAGATCCACAGTCCTGTGCCCCCCGGAGACTGGCTGGCCTGGTCCTGCTGACCGGGAGATGCAGGGTTAATCTTTGTCCTGCAGCAGAAATGGCCGCCGAGAAGAAGAGGAAGGGGGAGAAGGGGGCGGAGAGCTGAAAAAAAGGCGGCAGAGCTATGTAAAAAACGTGCTCTTTCTGACTTGATCTGCCCCCTCTATGACACTGCAGAGTGTCATATTTGTCATCCGGGGGGCGGGCCGGGGGGCGGAGAGGAGGCGGCGGCTTCAGGTAGGCCGAAGCCGCGGCCTAAATTAGATGCCCAGAAAGGATCCAGGCCGGCGCGGAAGTCCGGGAGGGGGTCGGATCTGAAAAGGCCCCCCCCGGATTTAAAGGCAGATAGCGGTGAGGCTATAAGCGAATGGGGGGCCCTGTGAGGGGTCCCCCTGAGGCACTATAGAGCTGGTGCTGCCGCAGAGACAGGGTGCAGGGAGCCCTGTGTCTCTATTGTGCCATGCCTGCCTGCACTCCCCCCCGGCCCCGACAGGAGCCCGCAGCTGGGCTGGGGTCCCTGGATGCAGCCGCAGTGTGCTGGCCCATTGCTGGGAGCTGTAGAGTGCTGCCTGTACAGGCCCTATCTGAGGCGTCTCAACCTAATGCCCCCAGAGGGGGATTAAGGAGGGTGCTGCTGTCACCATCAGGGGGCTTTATCCTCGCCTCGACTTCAACCCAGAAACCAAAAGGAATTGGGGAAGGAGCGGGGTCTCGACTTCAAACCAGCACCCGAGGGACTGGGGAAGGAGCGACATGGGGAACAGCCATCTCGACTTCAATCGGGCACCCCGTAATAGGGGGCCGAGGAAGGAGCCATGCCGGGAGTCTCGCAGGAGACCCACTTTTCTTCATCTGTAATCCCGACGGAAAAAACGGAGTAAAAGAAAAAAAAAAGAATTAGGTGTGCCTCCTATGCAACACTAAGCAAAAACTGGAGAAGACTGACGCCGTCCAGGGGTGTGTACTGCAGAGGAGGAGCCACGGTTAATCTTTTTCAGATTATGCATAGTGTCGCCTCCTAGTGGACAGCAGCATAACACCCATGGTCCTGGGTCCCCCAATGAGGCGACAGAGTAAGTCTCTCTGCATCTTGTTAGTTACAGAAGTGTAAAGGTTTGTTATATGGGCTGATGATTGTATGCACAAACATTCTGCCTGTGTTCACACGCAGCAGTCACGTTTCCACTTTAATCCACATTAGCCCTGTGACACTATGGCTATGTGCACACGTTGCGGATTAGGCTTAGGAATTTCTGGTGCGGATTCTGCCTCTCCTGGCAGGAAACGCACCTGCGGATTTGTCGTGTTTTTTGTGCGTTTTTGCAGTGGTTTTCTTGCGGATTTGCTGCGTTTTTTACCCCTGCGTTTTTCTATAATGGAATGGGTACAAAAATGCTGCAGATTCACAAAAAAGAAGTGACATGCTACTTCTTTTAAACCGCAGCGTTTCCGCAGCGGATTTTCCGCAAAGTGTGCACAGCATTTTTTTCTCTCGTTGATTTACATTGTACTGCAAATCAATTGCGGATCTGCAGCATTTCTGCACCTCAAAAAACGCTGCGGATCCGCAGAGAATCCACAACATGTGCACATACCCTAAGGCAGCTCCAGTGTGTTCCTGCATACTCACCTAATCCTGGGAAATCCAACACGTTTACAAATATGTGTGACTGCAGCAGCATGTCGCAGGTCACAAAGCCTCTCCATAAAAGATCATTACATCCAACATTGCAAGTAATAAGATACATGATTGTGCATGGAAACAGTGGAAAGACCGCAGAGGCACAGGGATGCTGTGGTCATATACAGTACAGACCAAAAGTTTGGACACACCTCATTTAAAGATTTTTCTGTATTTTCATGACTATGAAAATTGTACATTCACACTGAAGGCATCAAAACTATGAATTAACACATGTGGAATTATATAATTAAAATGTGAAACAACTGAAATTATGTCTTATATTCTAGATTCTTCAAAGTAGCCACCTTTTGCTTTGATGACTGCTTTGCACACTCTTGGCATTCTCTTGATGAGGTTCAAAGGGTAGTCACCGGGAATGGTTTTCATTTCACAGGTGTGCCCTGTCAGGTTTAATAAGTGGGATTTCTTGCCTTATAAATGGGGTTGGGACCATCAGTTGTGTTGAGCAGAAGTCTGGTGGATACACAGCTGATAGTCCTACTGAATAGACTGTTGGAATTTGTATTATGGCAAGAAAAAAGCAGCTAAGTAAAGAAAAACGAATGGCCATCATTTCTTTAAGAAATGATGGTCAGTCAGTCCGAAAAATTGGGAAAATTTTGAAAGTGTCCCCAAGTGCAGTGGCAAAAACCATCAAGCGCTACAAAAAAATTAGCTCACATGAGGACCGCCTCAGGAAAGGAAGACCAAGAGTCACCTCTGCTTCTGAGGATAAGTTTATCCGAGTCACCAGCCTCAGAAATTGCAGGTTAACAGCAGCTCAGATTAGAGACCAGGTCAATGCCACACAGAGTTCTAGCAGTAGACACATCTCTACAACAACTGTTAAGAGGAGACTTTGTGCAGCAGGCCTTCATGGTAAAATAGCTGCTAGGAAACCACTGCTAAGGACAGGCAACAAGCAGAAGAGACTTGTTTGGGCTAAAGAACACAAGGAATGGACATTAGACCAGTGGAATTCTGTGCTTTGGTCTGATGAGTCCAAATTTGAGATCTTTGGTTCCAACCATCGTGTCTTTGTGCGACGCAGAAAACGTGAACGCGACACAGAAAAGGTGAACGGATGGACTTTACATGCCTGGTTCCCACCGTGAAGCATGGAGGAGATGATTTGATTGTGTGGGGGTGCTTTGCTGGTGACACTGTTAGGGATTTATTCAAAATTGAAGGCATACTGAACCAGCATAGCTACCACAGCATCTTACAGCAGTCACTAGACCTGAACCCAATCGAGATGGTTTGGGGTGAGCTGGACCGCAGAGTGAAGGCAAAAGGGCCAACAAGCGCTAAGCATCTCTGGGAACTTCTTCCAAGATTGTTGGAAGACCATTCCCGGTGACTACCTCTTGAAGCTCATCAAGAGAATGCCAAGAGTGTGCAAAGCAGTCATCAAAGCAAAAGGTGGCTACTTTGAAGAACCTAGAATATAAGACATAATTTCAGTTGTTTTACACTTTTTTGTTAAGTATATAATTCCACATGTGTTAATTCATAGTTTTGATGCCTCCAGTGTGAATGTACTATTTTCATAGTTCTGAAAATACAGAAAAATCTTTAAATGAGAAGGTGTGTCCAAACTTTTGTTCTGTACTGTATATCAACATTTAAAAATGGACATGATTAAATACAGTTTCCTAGGTTAACAAATGCAGAGTTATCTGAAATAATAAATTGAATGGTCCGTGTTTTTTTTTGCACCCATAGAGTCTCATCCAAACTAGAGAAAAAGACTATGCTCCGCTGCATCGGCCTTAAGGACACCGTTCTCTCCTGGTTCTCCTATCTCTCTGATCGCTCCTTCACTGTATCTTTTGCTGGTTCCTCCTCCTCTCACCTTCCCCTTACTGTTGGAATTCCTCAAGGATCAGTCCCTGGCCCCCTCCTCTTCTCTTTGTATATTGCCCCTATAGATTTGGGTTCCAGTATCATCTCTCTGCTGATGACACCCAATTATACACTTCTCCTGATATCACGCCTGCCTTTTTAGAAAACACCAGTGATTGTCTTACCGTTGTCTCTAACATCATGTCCTCCCTCTATCTGAAACTGAACCTGTAAAAAATCTCTCCCTCTACTAACCTACCTTTGCCTGACATTGCCATCTCCATGTGTGGTTCCACCATTACTCCCAAGCAACATGCCCGCTCTCTTGGGGTCATACTTGATTCTGACCTTTCATTCACCCCCCACATCCGATCACTGGCTCGCTCTTCTTACCTGCTTCTCAAAAACATTTCTAGAATTCGCCCTTTTCTTACTTTCGACTCTGCAAAAACTCTTACTGTTTCACTCATTCATTCTCGTCTGGACTATTGTAACTCTCTACTAATCGGCCTGCCTCTTACCAAACTCTCCCCTCTCCAATCTGTCCTGAATGCTGCTGCCAGGATCATTTTCCTCACCAACCGTTACACCGATGCCTCTACCTTGTGCCAGTCATTACACTGGCTACCCATCCACTCCAGAATCCAGTACAAAACTATTACCCTCATCCACAAAGCACTCCATGGCTCAGCACCACCCTACATCTCCTCCCTGGTCTCAGCCTACCACCCTACCCGTGCCCTCCGTTCTGCTAATGACCTCAAACTAGCATCCTCAATAATCAGAACCTCCCACTCCCGTCTCCAAGACTTTACCCGTGCTGTGCCAATTCTTTGGAATGCACTACCCAGGTTACTGCGATTAATCCCCACAGTTTTAAGCGTACCCTAAAAACGCATTTGTTCAGACTGGCCTACCGCCTCAATGCATTAACCTAACTATCCCTGTGTGGCCCATTGAAAAAACTTAAACCATAATCCGGTTCCTCGCATCATGTTCTCATACACTTTATACAGTTAATAGCCTCTGTGTCTGTACTGTTACATACTTAGGCAGGTAACTGGTTCATGCAGCTTTACATAAACACCTGAGCCTTACACTATGGCCGGTCTGAACAACGAAAGCAATTGTTACCATCCACCTCTCGTGTCTCCCCTTTTCCTCATAGTTTGTAAGCTTGCGAGCAGGGCCCTCATTCCTCTTGGTATCTGTTTTGAACTGTGATTTCTGTTATGCTGTAATGTCTATTGTCTGTACAAGTCCCCTCTATAATTTGTAAAGCACTGCGGAATATGTTGGCGCTATATAAATAATATTATTATTATTATTAAATTATTATTATTAGGGCATGCTGATTTTTTTTCCCCCGTGTGAAAAAAAACTCATCTGGACAGACTTACTGAATAACATTGGTCCGTGGTGAACTGTCATATTTTTACTTGGACAGAAAACGTGCATGTATCAAAGGGAACCTGTTAGCAGGTTTGGCCGATACGAGTTACAGCCACTGCCTTTCAGGGATGATAGACCGCATTCTATAATGCTGTAAGCCCCCGATCCAACCTGCAAGAGAAGAAAAATAACTTTCATTATACTCACCTGCGGTCCGGTCCGATGGGTGTCGCTTGTCTTGGTCCGGCGCCTCCCTCTTGCTTGCTTCATGTGGATGACGCGTCCCTGCGTTATTCCCACAGGCTCCACAGCATCGTGCTCCTGCACAGGTGTACTTATCTGCCCTGTTGAGGGTAGAGAAAAGTACTGCAGTGCGCAGGTGCTGGTAAAAAGTCAGAGAGGCCCAGCGCCTGCGCACTGCCGGGGAGCCTGTGAAGCAACAGGAGGGTGGCATCACAAGAAGATGGGAGGCGTTGGACCAGGACCTGTGACACCCATGTGACCAGACAGCCGCCAGGTGAGTATAATAAAAGTTATTTTTCTTCTCTTGCAGGTCGGATCGGGGGCAGATATACAGCATTATAGAGTGCTATAGATAAGCCCTGAAAGGCGGTGGTCGTAGCTTGTATCAGCCAAACCTGGTGACAGGTTCCCTTTAAGCTCATCTGAACAAGCCCTAGAGACACATAGTGACATGAATGGAGGCTAAGCTTTCCTGAAGCATCACATATCAGCAATGTCCTAATTTTCTCCACTGGTGGGAATTGTTCCCTTTACTGGCAGGTATGATTCCAGTTTGTATTTACATCACAGACTTTCCCAAGTGATCGGGCACCCACATACTTTATATTAAAACACAACCTTCAACATTTATACATCTGTGAAATATATTCCACCATATTAAGAACGAGAGAATGCATCTCCGGTCACAGAGTGACCTTTAGCTTTAGTAGAACCGTGGGCAGAGATTGATAAACGTGGCTTCATAGCACTTACTGGAGAGCAATAGCACCTAAATAACATATCATAAAATCATGGTTGTTCAAGCTGCTAGAGCCCCCCCAAAATAGTACCCCAAAAAAGGCATTCACCCCAATACAGCTGCCTGGGTCACATCGAAGCATTGTAATAGCAGTCAGTGCACTCGGTGCTCATCAGAGATACGACTAGAGCGGTATAGTGTCAGGTCCATAGATAAAACCCAATCACTTGTACTGTGAGTGTAGAGAAGTGCGCGGCTGTCAGGTGTGTTCTTACTACATGGGTTAGTAACGCAGCAGTTTGCTTTCCCTGCAGCTTCTCTCCCATGTTACCTGCGGCTAGCCGCTCCTTCTTACACAAGTGACGGCTCTACATTGCAGGAAATGTTTCATCTCAAGTCTATGAGAATCATTTTAAAACAAGACATTGTCATATCTCTGAAGTCAGAATATTGGGTGGACTTTTTATATTATGTCCTGTGGGAACATGTTACATTCAGACTCACAATGAGCATTTCACCGTCCTCCCACTACTCTGGAAGCGCCTTACCTGGCTGAGAGATCCCTGGTTAAAAAGGATGCCCTTTGAGCCATTTCTCGCATTAGCTGTAGGTCATCTTCATCTATCATGTCCAAGGGAAGAGATTCTTCATCCAATTCCTCCTCTTCATTAACTGCAGGAAAAAAAAAAAAATATTAATAGACATTTCACCATTTCCTTTAAAGCTTAAAGATCTGAAATTATGCGCTATCAGCCATCTCCATCACTGTCAGTGAGAATGAATGTACAGTATCTTTGGGGCGCGTGGTGGACCTATGCTCCATTCAGAAGGGGTTCTTTACAGCTCCATGCTTGGGGTCACTGGGAAAGAGTGGATGGGCCCCCGAGATCAGGAAGTTATCCGATAACGTGAAATCGTGGTGCAAATCCTTTAATATAACAGATACCAAAGCGGTTTCCGCACACTGAGAAACCTTAGATGATAATAGGTCAAATGCTCACTGGGCCGACAGCAAACTCTCCCGACTACCCATATACATGAGCATTCAGCCTGCCAACGTGGACGGTAAGAACGCGGCTTTCTCCAGACCTTCCTCCAACTACCAGAAAGCAGAGAAAATGATGCAAGGAGCATTTAATGCACCACTCTTCAATAAAAAGCTCCCTAATAGTAAGGTGTGCCCCATTTCTAGAGAGGCGCACACCTCATAATAAATTTAGTGCACCTTTGGGCTTTTCGAAATGACTGTATGCCAACTATGAGCTGGCATAGATCGCTGATCTAATTTACAGCAATCTGGGGTGCAGTGGTTGGGTCCTACCTTCTACTGAGCCCCACATATTCTTTAGAATAGTGACAAAGTTGGTGCAAAAATTTAGAAAAAGATACTATTTTTTTCAGAAACACAGCTTTCATAAAAACGTGAGAATTTTTGTTTTACGCACAGGAATTGATAATTGTCCCTGCTATATGAATACATGAATGGTCACCACCCCGCTATTACCTTGCGGCTTCCTCTTAACCTCATCGAGGGGCTTCGGTGCTTTGGATCCAACATCTCGCACAGCTTGGCGGAGCTGCTTCTGCTCTTTCCTGCGCTTCTTCGCTGAACTCTCCTGCTTAAATTGCTTATTCTTTAGCTTGTTGTTGAGTTTTACCTTGCTGGTCTTCAGGAGCTTGCGAAAGCTTGGAGCTTGCTTACGATTTCTTCTCTAGAAACAAGAGGACAAGTCACAAGAGTAATTAAGGGAGTTTGACTAACCTATAGCCGAAAATATCACGAACTCTGTCACCTGCACTCAAGTAATGGCTTTTACTGCATTGAATCATTCAAATGTTCTGCTAGTATGGAAAGGACTGATGCCAATGTAGGTGGCCCGGGACCGCTGAGCCCAGTGATTGACTGCAGCCGTCATCATCACTTCAGCCATATCAACAAAGATCAAGGGCAGCAGAGAGCGCCATGATGTGCAGACTACGACCGCTCTCCAGAGGCAAAAGCAATCGGCCTACTGGTGACTGGAATTATACTCGAGTAACCACGCAGGCGGGCACACGTCAGAATCGGCCCACTCCACGTGCCGCAGCTGGCAGAGGAGTTGTGGGCCACAGAGGCTAGACTTTACGGGCAGGGGCCATACAGAACTTTCAATAACTATTTCTATGTGGCAGCTGGATACTATGTACTATATTATAATCTAATGTTTTGCTGTTGCTTTTTATTTCACCACTTGAGTGATATCTGTACTGTACGTTCCCTGTCTGTAGCATTCACCAGTCTGCTAGCTGTGACCTGCCGGATTGCTTCAGCGTTTACTGGGCGACATGGAGGTCACTTCTCAATGTAAGCCCTCCTTCAGATGGCCGGGTTACACGTCCGTGTCCTATCCCCTTTTTCACAGATGCAACACGTACGCATTATAATCTATGGTGTTATTTACACATATGGGTTTTTTTTTTGTGGACCCAAGAGATCACCTTCAAACATAAGTACGGTACATTTATTACTGTACTGGAAATAGCAAATGAATAAAGAGACAACAAATAGACACAACAAACAAAGTTATATAAACACAAACTGTGTTCATAATAGACATGAAGTTCCCTATTAGGAGGATAGACCTCTGGTGTAAAATAATGGATCTCTAATGTACAGACCTCACTATGTTATAACTCAGCACCGGCACATAATACAGTGTATCAAGACATTTAATAATCCACAATATATATTAACCTATTAAATTAAACCATAAGTCAACACAACACAAAAACACACCATAAAGGATCAACATATACGGTGTATGCACGGTGGAAACATCTTAGAAAGAAATTTAAATAGAAAAACACCCAACATATAGCAATGACTGTTACCAAGCTGGAAAAAGCAATTGCAAAAAAAAAGAAAAAAGAAAGAAGGGTTGTGACAAGAGTATACTACCAGCACAATGCGAGAGGCCCTATAGCCACAAGCTTGTATACAGATATGCTGACACTACCCCTGAGGAAGCCACAACGCAAGTGGCGACATGTGTGAGGCTTTTCCCTCCTCAATATACAGTTAGGTCCATATATATTTGGACAGAGACAACATTTTTCTCATTTTGGTTATAGACATTACCACATTGAATTTTAAACAAAACAATTCAGATGCAGTTGAAGTTCAGACTTTCAGCTTTCATTTGAGGGTATCCACATTAAAATTGGATGAAGGGTTTAGGAGTTTCAGCTCTTTAACATGTGCCACCGTGTTTTTAAAGGGACCTAAAGTAATTGGACAATTGACTCCAAGGCTATTTCATGGACAGGTGTGAGCAATCCCTTCGTTATGTCATTCTCAATTAAGCAGATAAAAGGCCTGGAGTTGATTTGAGGTGTGGTGCTTGCATTTGGAAGGTTTTGCTGTGAAGTAAACATGCGGTCAAAGGAGCTCTCCATACAGGTACAACAAGCCATCCTTAAGCTGCGAAAACAGAAAAAACCCATCCGAGAAATTGCTACAATATTAGGAGTGGCAAAATCTACAGTTTGGTCCATCCTGACAAAGAAAGAAAGCACTGGTGAACTCATCAATGCAAAAAGACCTGGGTGCCCACGGAAGACAACAGTGGTGGATGATCACAGAATAATCTCCATGGTGAAGAGAAACCCCTTCACAACAGCCAACCAAGTGAACAACACTCTCCAGGAGGTCGGCGTATCAATATCCAAATCTACCATAAAGAGAAGACTGCATGGAAGTAAATACAGAGGGTTCACTGCACGGTGCAGCCACTCATAAGCATCAAGAATAAAAAGGCTAGACTGGACTTTGATAAAAAACATCTAAAGCCAGCACAGTTCTGGAAGAACATTCTTTGAACAGATGAAGCCAAGATCAACCTGTACCAGAGGGATGGAAAGAGAAAAGTATGGCGAAGGCGTGGTACAGCTCATGATCCAAAGCATACCACATCATCTGTAAAACACGGCGGAGGCAGTGTGATGGCTTGGGCATGCATGGCTGCCAGTGGCACTGGGTCACTAGTGTTTATTGATGATGTGACACAGGACAGAAGCAGCTGAATGAATTCTGGGGTATTCAGAGCCGCCATACTGTGTGCTGAGATCCAGCCAAACGCAGCCAAACTGATTGGTCGTCGTTTCATACTACAGATGGACAATGACCCAAAACATAAAGCCAAAGCAACCCAGGAGTTTATTAAAGCAAAGAAGTGGAATATTCTTGAATGGCCAAGTCAGTCACCTGATCTCAACCCAATTGAGCAGCATTTCACTTGTAAAGACTAAACTTCAGACAGAAAGGCCCACAAACAAACAGCAACTGAAAACCACCACAGTGAAGGCCTGGCAGAGCATCAAAAAGGAGGAAACACAGCGTCTGGGGATGTCCATGAGTTCACGAATTCAGGCAGTCATTGCCAACAAAGGATTTTCAACCAAGTACTAAAAATGAACATTTTATTTACAATTATTGAATCTGTCCAATTACTTTTGGTCCTTTTAAAAACAGAGTGGCACATGTTAAGGAGCTGAAACTCCTAAAACCCTTCATCCAATATTAATGTGGATACCCTCAAATGAAAGCTGAAAGTCTGAACTTCAACGGCATCTGAATTGTTTTGTTTAAAATTCATTGTGGTAATGTCTACAACCAAAATTAGAAAAATGTTGTCTTTGTCCAAATATATATGGACCTAACTGTATACACCGAGAATCTGTGACTTCCGGTCAGTCAGGAGCTGTAATCACAAGATGGCGGAGCAGGACTGTTGCGGGGCCGGGAAGAGCAGAAGGTGGAGGCCGGTGGATGCATTAGTGATATCACTCTGGAGGTGGAAAACAAAGCAAAAACTGCTGGAGTGATGCACTAACCCCTTCACGACCTTTGACGTATCCATACATCCAGGTTGGCTGGTACTTACCGACTTTGGATGCATGGATACGTCATATCTTTAATGTGGCACTGGGACTGAAATTGCAGTGATTGCATTCAGCAGCCTGCTCAGTCTTGCAGCCAGGTATATGAAGTTGTCGTCCTGGTGGGTGGAAATTGCCTGAAACACGGATGTCCAGCATGTGATCAGTGCTGCATGAGCAACCACGGCATCACCCGGGCCAGCTCTGACTGATGGGATGGACGATGACGTCGATCGCACCAACGCCATCTGCCCTCACAGAACGACAGTGACCGCCCTGTACAAGTGCACAGTTAGAATGAAGTACAGGGCGGTCAGTGTCGTTCTGCACATTGTGCTGGGCCTTGTGGTGTCACAGATTTTTTCAAGCCCGTGCCATCACTGCTGGTGTTTCCTCTGCTGCTGAAGAAAGGATTTTCCTGATCCTTCCCTGATCTTTCCGAAGCCACCCCAATCCATCTCCCCCCTTTCCACTCTCCTTAGGGTACACCCACAGGTTTAGTGTCTATGAGGGAAGGACACCCAGATTGCACCCCCTGAATGTCCCCCCGGCCTGGGAGTGAGTGGGATTTGGTGCACATGTGGTTGTCCTGAGCATGGAGTCGGATTTGACTCTGAAACGTGTTGACAAATAAACCACCTTCAACTAAATTGTTTATGATTCCTTCCTGAATCTGCAGCACACTTGAAGTCTACTTCTGCTGGCTTTATGAGAAAAGCCAAGATGTGGTACAAGAAGCCGGGCGTGCACATCGTACAGACGGCATTGTACAACGCTTCCGTTCTATCACATTTACTATGTGCAGGCCAGACCGGTAGGTTGTACCTTCAGTTCCAGGAGGTAGTGATCAAGGCCCTAATCTTTGGCAGGAGAGGGCCCCAGTACTTCCGGAACTCAATGTGCTCGTGTCGTACCAGGCCTCGTATCGTACCAGGCCAACATTTCGCCGGTGAGGTCCCTCAAATCTCAGAGAAAGGAAAGTCATAAAAGAGGTTCCAAGTGTGTTACAGAAGGGGGATACACAAGGGACACCACTTATCAATGCGACACCTGCCCCGACAAACCTGGCCTGTGTATAAAAGAATGCTTCATACTGTAACACATCAATGGACAACTACATTCATTTCTGACTTGCACAACTCACGAATGCCAACCTGATGTACACTACCTCCCCTCTTTTATACAGAATGTCAGTACCCCCCGTATATACGGTATCTCAGTACCCCCCGTATATACGGTATGTCAGTACCCCCCGTATATACGGTATGTCAGTACCCCCCGTATATACGGTATGTCAGTACCCCCCGTATATACGGTATGTCAGTACCCCCCGTATATACGGTATCTCAGTACCCCCCGTATATACGGTATCTCAGTACCCCCCGTATATACGGTATCTCAGTACCCCCCGTATATACGGTATCTCAGTACCCCCCGTATATACGGTATCTCAGTACCCCCCGTATATACGGTATGTCAGTACCCCCCGTATATACGGTATGTCAGTACCCCCCGTATATACGGTATGTCAGTACCCCCCGTATATACGGTATGTCAGTACCCCCCGTATATACGGTATCTCAGTACCCCCCGTATATACGGTATCTCAGTACCCCCCGTATATACGGTATGTCAGTACCCCCCGTATATACGGTATGTCAGTACCCCCCGTATATACGGTATCTCAGTACCCCCCGTATATACGGTATGTCAGTACCCCCCGTATATACGGTATGTCAGTACCCCCCGTATATACGGTATGTCAGTACCCCCCCTGTACATACGGTATGTCAGTACCCCCCCCCTGTACATACGGTATGTCAGTATCCCCCGTATATACGGTATGTCAGTATCCCCCGTATATACGGTATGTCAGTACCCCCCGTATATACGGTATGTCAGTACCCCCAGTATATACGGTATGTCAGTACCCCCAGTATATACGGTATGTCAGTACCCCCCGTATATACGGTATGTCAGTACCCCCCGTATATACGGTATGTCAGTACCCCCCGTATATACGGTATGTCAGTACCCCCCGTATATACGGTATGTCAGTACCCCCCGTATATACGGTATGTCAGTACCCCCCGTATATACGGTATCTCAGTACCCCCCGTATATACGGTATGTCAGTACCCCCCGTATATACGGTATGTCAGTACCCCCCGTATATACGGTATGTCAGTACCCCCCGTATATACGGTATGTCAGTACCCCCCGTATATACGGTATGTCAGTACCCCCCGTATATACGGTATGTCAGTACCCCCCGTATATACGGTATGTCAGTACCCCCCGTATATACGGTATGTCAGTACCCCCCGTATATACGGTATGTCAGTACCCCCCGTATATACGGTATGTCAGTACCCCCCGTATATACGGTATGTCAGTACCCCCCGTATATACGGTATGTCAGTACCCCCCCGTATATACGGTATGTCAGTACCCCCCGTATATACTGTATGTCAGTACCCCCCGTATATACGGTATGTCAGTACCCCCCGTATATACGGTATGTCAGTACCCCCCGTATATACGGTATGTCAGTACCCCCCGTATATACTGTATGTCAGTACCCCCCGTATATACGGTATGTCAGTACCCCCCCTGTACATACGGTATGTCAGTACCCCCCCCCCTGTACATACGGTATGTCAGTATCCCCCGTATATACGGTATGTCAGTACCCCCCCCCCCCTGTACATACGGTATGTCAGTACCCCCCGTACATACGGTATGTCAGTACCCCCCCCTGTACATACGGTATGTCAGTATCCCCCGTATATACGGTATGTCAGTACCCCCCCCCCCTGTACATACGGTATGTCAGTATCCCCCGTATATACGGTATGTCAGTACCCCCCCCCCCTGTACATACGGTATGTCAGTACCCCCCGTACATACGGTATGTCAGTACCCCCCCTGTACATACGGTATGTCAGTATCCCCCGTATATACGGTATGTCAGTACCCCCCCCCCCTGTACATACGGTATGTCAGTATCCCCCGTATATACGGTATGTCAGTACCCCCCCCCCCTGTACATACGGTATGTCAGTACCCCCCGTACATACGGTATGTCAGTACCCCCCCTGTACATACGGTATGTCAGTATCCCCCGTATATACGGTATGTCAGTACCCCCCCCCCCTGTACATACGGTATGTCAGTACCCCCCGTACATACGGTATGTCAGTACCCCCCGTACATACGGTATGTCAGTACCCCCCGTACATACGGTATGTCAGTACCCCACGTACATACGGTATGTCAGTACCCCCCGTACATACGGTATGTCAGTACCCCCCCGTACATACGGTATGTCAGTACCCCCCGTACATACGGTATGTCAGTACCCCCCGTACATACGGTATGTCAGTACCCCCCGTACATACGGTATGTCAGTACCCCCCGTACATACGGTATGTCAGTACCCCCCGTACATACGGTATGTCAGTACCCCCCGTACATACGGTATGTCAGTACCCCCCCGTACATACGGTATGTCAGTACCCCCCGTACATACGGTATGTCAGTACCCCCCGTACATACGGTATGTCAGTACCCCCCCGTACATACGGTATGTCAGTACCCCCCGTACATACGGTATGTCAGTACCCCCCGTACATACGGTATGTCAGTACCCCCCGTACATACGGTATGTCAGTACCCCCCGTACATACGGTATGTCAGTACCCCCCGTACATACGGTATGTCAGTACCCCCCGTACATACGGTATGTCAGTACCCCCCGTACATACGGTATGTCAGTACCCCCCCGTACATACGGTATGTCAGTACCCCCCCGTACATACGGTATGTCAGTACCCCCCGTACATACGGTATGTCAGTACCCCCCGTACATACGGTATGTCAGTACCCCCCGTACATACGGTATGTCAGTACCCCCCGTACATACGGTATGTCAGTACCCCCCCGTACATACGGTATGTCAGTACCCCCCGTACATACGGTATGTCAGTACCCCCCGTACATACGGTATGTCAGTACCCCCCGTACATACGGTATGTCAGTACCCCCCGTACATACGGTATGTCAGTACCCCCCGTACATACGGTATGTCAGTACCCCCCGTACATACGGTATGTCAGTACCCCCCGTACATACGGTATGTCAGTACCCCCCGTACATACGGTATGTCAGTACCCCCCGTACATACGGTATGTCAGTACCCCCCGTACATACGGTATGTCAGTACCCCCCCGTACATACGGTATGTCAGTACCCCCCGTACATACGGTATGTCAGTACCCCCCGTACATACGGTATGTCAGTACCCCCCGTACATACGGTATGTCAGTACCCCCCGTACATACGGTATGTCAGTACCCCCCGTACATACGGTATGTCAGTACCCCCCGTACATACGGTATGTCAGTACCCCCCGTACATACGGTATGTCAGTACCCCCCGTACATACGGTATGTCAGTACCCCCCGTACATACGGTATGTCAGTACCCCCCGTACATACGGTATGTCAGTACCCCCCCGTACATACGGTATGTCAGTACCCCCCGTACATACGGTATGTCAGTACCCCCCGTACATACGGTATGTCAGTACCCCCCCGTACATACGGTATGTCAGTACCCCCCCGTACATACGGTATGTCAGTACCCCCCGTACATACGGTATGTCAGTACCCCCCGTACATACGGTATGTCAGTACCCCCCGTACATACGGTATGTCAGTACCCCCCGTACATACGGTATGTCAGTACCCCCCGTACATACGGTATGTCAGTACCCCCCGTACATACGGTATGTCAGTACCCCCCGTATATACGGTATGTCAGTACCCCCCGTACATACGGTATGTCAGTACCCCCCGTACATACGGTATGTCAGTACCCCCCGTACATACGGTATGTCAGTACCCCCCGTACATACGGTATGTCAGTACCCCCCGTACATACGGTATGTCAGTACCCCCCGTACATACGGTATGTCAGTACCCCCCGTACATACGGTATGTCAGTACCCCCCCGTACATACGGTATGTCAGTACCCCCCGTACATACGGTATGTCAGTACCCCCCGTACATACGGTATGTCAGTACCCCCCGTACATACGGTATGTCAGTACCCCCCGTACATACGGTATGTCAGTACCCCCCGTACATACGGTATGTCAGTACCCCCCGTACATACGGTATGTCAGTACCCCCCGTACATACGGTATGTCAGTACCCCCCGTACATACGGTATGTCAGTACCCCCCGTACATACGGTATGTCAGTACCCCCCGTATATACGGTATGTCAGTACCCCCCGTACATACGGTATGTCAGTACCCCCCGTATATACGGTATGTCAGTACCCCCCGTATATACGGTATGTCAGTACCCCCCGTATATACGGTATGTCAGTACCCCCCGTATATACGGTATGTCAGTACCCCCCGTATATACGGTATGTCAGTACCCCCCGTATATACGGTATGTCAGTACCCCCCGTATATACGGTATGTCAGTACCCCCCGTATATACGGTATGTCAGTATCCCCCATATATAGACACTATACAGATCACAACATCTCTGGTACAGTAAGAAACATACACGAGAACACTGAGGATCGGGGGACATTTTACATTCACAGCACTGATCTCCTGTCAGGAGCTCTGAAGTTATATCAGAACTACAACTCTCAGCATGCCCTGGTAGCCTACAACTCTTAGGACATTGTGGGATTTGTAGTGTCACAATAGTTGGAGAGCGGGCACCACATCTGTGTGAGCATAACCTCCCTTATAGAACATTCAGGCCAGGAACGGCTGATAACAGGGAGCAATAGACTGCTTAATTGCACAGTTAATGCATGTCAGACCTTGGTGCACAACAGACACTGCACGCACGTTACACGGCAATACACTATAAGGTAGAAATGAGGGGCAGAAACGGAGACCGCTCCGCTACTCACCGGCTTCATGGCGCCTGCGCTCCGGTAGAGGACTCCGCTGCTCCACTACACACGTGTGACTACAGGAAGTGCGGCCGCACAGAGAAGAGCTGCTGGCTAGAGAGGCCCGAGCAAAGCGGATATGTGCGAGCGCCATCTGCCGGCAACATACGGAACTACGGCTCTTTGTTCCGTCGTCTACAGGGGGCGCTATTTCTGGTGACACATGGGACATCATCTGAATATTAATATGGACAAGGAGACTGTGGAGCAGTAGATCCGGGCCGTGCATCTACAGTCACACGAGGCTGAAGTTGGTTTCTTATTCGTCAGTTTCTTATTCGGCAATTTTTTCTTTTCTGTTTTTCGCATGTTTAACAACGAAAAATAATCATCACAATAATAACATACAATGCAGCGAGGAGCCCTAATGTGAATACGGCTACAAAAATAATAAAACTGGCACAAAAATGGGCATCAAAGTGGGCACCAAAGAGCACTGAAGAAAGGGTTAAATGCCTTTGGGCCACTGATCTAACACTGTAGACATATAGAACAGGGCGCCCCGCATCCAAACCAGTTATTTCCAGCCTGGCCCAAATGGGTTCTGGGCACCAGGACTGGCATCAAAGTGGGCAGACAGTCAATTCTTGCCATTTTAATAAGTAACTGATGTTTTTAAGGGGTTAAATGCCTTTGGGCCACTGATCTGACACGTAAAATACACAGACAGCGATGCCCTGCAAGCAACCCAGGTCCCTCCAGCCTGGCCCAAATGGGTTCTGGGCACCAGAACTGGCATCAAAGTGGGCAAACAGCCCATTTTCACAGATTTGAATAAGTAACATTAGGGCTCCTCGCTGCATTGTATGTTATTATTGTGATGATTATTTTTCGTTGTTAAACATGCAAAAAACAGAAAAGAAAAAATTGCCGAATAAGAAACTGACGAATAAGAAACCAACTTCAGCCTCGTCAGAGTCACAGTGATGTAGTTGGAGTGTGATAAAGTGCAATGAGGGGGCAAAAGTGGGACTGGCTGAGGTCTTCCTGGTTATTCTTGGGCTACGCACGCACGCACGCACACAGTATTTTGAGAGGTTCTTACAGCATATACTCCAATATTTCCTCAGTTTTTGCTGCAAAAATTCAGCAAAAAGGACTGAAGATGATTCAGCGACACCGCAGCGTTTTTTTTACACTCCAGCCTTGATGAGGGAGCAGGGTAGAGTGCTAGGTGCTGATTCACTGGGGTGCATGCCTCTTAATGACTCTAGAGAGGCACAAAGTGGCGCCCTCACTACAAATCTTACTCCAGTCATGGACTGAAGTAAGATTAGTGGCTTAATGCCACAGCTGGTCATGCATTTGACGAGTGCGGTCACTACGCCGCAGCTACGGCCACTTTGTCAGAGCAGGGCAAAAATGGCGTTAAAATGCCAAAAGCCACAACATTTTTCGTGATGCCTCGCCTTGAACAATGATTTTGCGACTTTGCAAAGCTTTTTATGCCAGATTTGTGGTGTAACAGCTTTGGTGACTAGGGGCTCATTGTGCACATACCCTTATTATTTACAATGCTTTTATCACAATTTCTTTTATCCCTTTTAATGTAAGCAGTACAGATGACCCTGATATTTCCAGTCTGTGTGGTAACAGAACAAGGCCCATTACATAGACACAGTACCAGAGCCAAGCCTGAACCAGATGCGGCGCCGGAATCAAGCTTAATAAATATACACATACAGGGTTAGCCCTAACAAAATGTGTACACACTTCAGCCTGAAAGCTATCTGTATAAAAGCTTTATGACTAGATTTATATAGACAAAGAGTAACTGAGTGACTAATGTGTTTGCAGAAGTTACAGAATTTATCAAAGTCTGAGCTCCATTTTTTCCTATTAGCCTTCATAAAAATGAAAAACATGGGGCTAAAACAACATTTTAGTGGTAAAAATGTAATTATTCTTTCTTCACCGCCCAATTGTATAACATTGTGTGACACACTTGTGAGGTTAATATGCTGACTGCAACCCTAGCTGAATTCAATGAGGTGTGTAGCTTGTAAAATGGCATCACTTGTGGGGTGTTTCTGCTGTTTAGGCACATTAGGGGCTCTGCAAATGTTCCTTGGAGTCCACTGTCGATTCCAGCCATTTTTGCACTCCAGAAGTCAAATGATGCTCTTTCCCTTCCAAGCTCTGCCATGCGCCCAAACAGTAGTTTTCCCCCACATATGGGGTATCAACGTACTCAGGAGAAATTACACAACAAATTGTATGATCCATTTTCTCCTGTTAGCCTTGGGAAAATGAAAAAAAAATTGAGTCCAAAGCAATATTTTTGTGGGAAAGATTTACATTTTTTCATTGCACGTTGCTTTAATGGGAACCTGTCACCCCCAAAATCGAAGGTGAGCTAAGCCCACCGGCATCAGGGGCTTATCTGACAATGGCGGCTGTCTGCTGCCTTCCCTTCTATCTCCCTGTGACAGGGCTCAGATCCCTGTAGAGGTCTATCTCCTGTCAGTCTCACATACCAGTCCTTGCTGCCATCACCATCCTTTTCTGACTGACTCAAATCTTACCGCCTCATAACAGTTAGCTCCTCCCCATAACATGTGACTTTACGAGAAGCAGTCATTGGTTGATAAAATACTCCTTCCCATGAAACTCACTAAAACCTTTACTGATTGTTGTCCCTGTAGGAAAATTCACAATTAAGACAAGCAAAGAAATGGGAATAACATAGGAAAAACCACATACATTGAAAATGCAGAAGTAACGTAGTAACAAAAATACTTCTATCTCAGAAACTTTATGTGATAGAGCAAAACTAAGCATATTTTTGGAATCGGCACATCGAACTCCATAAAACAGACATTTTACCTTTGCTGATGATCTTTTGTGTTGGTAGTGATCCTTTTTAACCCCTTTCTGACATTGGACGTACTATTCCGTCCATGTGGGGTGGGCCCTAATTCCCAAGGACGGAATAGTACGTCCAGCGCGATCAGCCGCGCTCACGGGGGGAGCGCGGCCAATCGCAGCCAGGTGTCAGCTATCGCAGCTGACATCCGCCACTATGTGCCAGGAGCTGTTACGGACCGCTCCCGGCACATAAATATAGACAAATACATTAAACATGAGCAGATAACAGGCACACGGGTACATAAGGAGGGAGGACCCTGCCCGCGAGGGCTCACAGGCTGTTCCGGGCATATGTCAGCTGTTCAAAATAGCTGACATGTGCAGGGAAAGATGTGGGCTCAGCGCCTCAGCCCACATCAAAGAGGGAGAAACAACATGTGCCATACATGTATGCTCACAGCTTTCCTTTAACCCTTTAATCCCATATGACGCACTAAGGTGACCTGGGACTTAATTCCGAGGGACGGGTTAGTACGTCATAGCGATCGGGGGGAGCGCGGCCGATCACGGCCGGGTGTCAGCTGACTATCGCAGCTAACATCAGGCACTATGTGCCAGGAGTGGTCACGGACCGCCCCCGGCACATTAACCCCCGGCACACCGCGATCAAACATGATCGCAGTGTTCCGGGGGCATAGGGAAGCATCGCGCAGGGAGGGGGCTCCCTGCGGGCATCCCTGAGACGATCGGTACAAGGCGATGTGCTCACCTTGTACCGAGCGTCTCCTCCCTGCAGGCCCTGGATCCAAAATGGCCGCAGGGCTACTTCCAGGTCCTGCAGGGAGTACTTCCGGGTCCAGAGCAGGCTCTAGTAACTAAGCAGCAGGGCACGCCAGATCGCTGATCTGACACAGTGCTCTGCAAAGTGTCAGATCAGTGATCTGTCACTATACAGTGATGTCCCCCCAGGGACAAAGTAAAAAAGTAAACACATTTTTTTTTAGATGTGTAAAAAAAAAAAATTTAAAAAAAAATCCTAAATAAAGAAAAAAAAATATTGTTCCCATAAATACATTTCATCTAAATAAAAAAACAAAACAATAAAAGTACACATATTTAGTATCGCCGCGTCCGTAAAGACCCGACCTATAAAACTGTCCCACTAGTTAACCCCTTCAGTGAACACCGTAAAAAAAAAAACGAAGCAAAAAACAACGCTTTATTATCATACCGCCGAACAAAAAGTGGAATAACACGCGATCAAAAAGAGGGATATAAATAACCATGGTACCGCTGAAAACATCATCTTGTCCCGCAAAAAATGAGCCACCATACAGCATCATCAGCGTAAAAATAAAAAAATTACAGCCCTCAGAATAAAGCGATGCAAAAATAATTTTTTCTATAAAATAGTTTTTATCGTATAAAAGTGCCAAAACATTAAAAAATGATATAAATGAGGTGTCGCTGTAATCGTACTGACCCGAAGAATAAAACTGCTTCATCAATTTTACCAAACGCGGAACAGTATAAATGCCCCCTGCAAAAGAAATTCATGAATAGCTAGTTTTTGGTCATACTGCCTCACAAAAATCGGAATAAAAAGCGATCAAAAAAAGTCACGTGCCCGAAAATATTACCAATAAAAACGTCAACTCGTCCCGCAAAAAACAAGACCTCACATGACTCTGTGGACCAAAATATGGAAAAATTAAAGGTCTCAAAATGTGGTAACGCAAAAAATATTTTTTGCAATAAAAAGCGTCTTTTAGTGTGTGACGGCTGCCAATCATAAAACGCGACATGACGTCCGATCTCAACTCCAGCCAATTCTGCGTTGAAAAAGTAAAACAGTGGTCCTTCCTTTTCGAGCTCTCCCGTGCACCCAAACAGAGGTTTACCCCAACATATGGGGTATCAGCATACTCAGGACAAATTGGACAACAACTTTTGGGGTCCAATTTGTCTTGTTACCCTTGGGAAAATAAAAATTTGGGGGTCTAAAAAAACATTTTTGTGGGAAAAAAATTAATTTTTATTTTCACGACTCTGCATTATAAACTGTAGTGAAACACTTGGGGGTTCAAAGCTGTCAAAACACAGCTAGATAAGGTCCTTAGGGGGTCTACTTTCCAAAATGGTGTCACTTCTGGGGGGTATCTACTGTTTAGGTGCATCAGGGGCTTTGCAAATGCAACGTGACGCCTGCAGACCAATCCATCTAAGTCTGCATTCCAAATGGCGCTCCATCACTTCCAAGCTCTGCCATGCGCACAAACGGTGGTTCCCCCCCACATATGGGGTATCAGCGTACTCAGGACAAATTGGATAACTTTTGGGGTCGAATTTTTCCTGTTACCCTTGGGAAAATACAAAACTGGGGGCTAAAAAATAATTTTTGTGAAAATTTTTTTTTTTATTTTCACGGCTCTGCATTATAAACTGTAGTGAAACACTTGGGGGTTCAAAGCTGTCAAAACACAGCTAGATATGTTCCTTAGGAGGTCTACTTTCCAAAATGGTGTCACTTGTGGGGGGTTTCAATGTTTAGGCCCATCAGGGGCTCTCCAAACGTGACATGGTGTCCCATCTCAATTCCTGTCAATTTTGCATTGAAAAGTCAAATGGCGCTCCTTCCCTTCCGAGCTCTGCCATGCACCCAAACAGTGGTTTACCCCCACATGTGGGGTATCGGCATACTCAGAACAAATGGCACAACAACTTTTGGGGTCCAATTTCTTCTCTTACCCTTGGGAAAATAAAAAATTGGGGGCGAAAAGATCATATTTGTGAAAAAATATGATTTTTTATTTTTATGGCTCTGCATTATAAACTTCTGTGAAGCACTTGGTGGGTTAAAGTGCTCACCACACATCTAGATAAGTTCCTTAGGGGGTCTACTTTCCAAAATGGTGTTACTTGTGGGGGTTTCAATGTTTAGGCACATCAGGGACTCTCCAAACGCAACATGGCGTCCCATCTCAATTCCTGTCAATTTTGCATTGAAAAGTCAAATGGCGCTCCTTCCCTTCCGGGCTCTGCCATGCGCCCAAACAGTGGTTTACCCCCACGTGTGGGGTATCGGCGTACTCAGAACAAATGGCACAACAACTTTTGGGGTCCAATTTCTTCTCTTACCCTTGGGAAAATAAAACAAATTGGAGCTGAAGTAAATTTTGTGTGGAAAAAAAGTTAAATGTTCTTTTTTTTTTAACATTCCAAAAATTCCTGTAAAACACCTGAAGGGTTAATAAATTTCTTGAATGTGGTTTTGAGCACTTTGAGGGGTGCAGTTTTTAGAATGGTGTCACACTTGGTTATTTTCTATCATATAGACCCCTCAAAATGACTTCAAATGTGATGTGGTCCCTAAAAAATATTGGTGTTGTGAAAATGAGAAATTGCTGGTCAACTTTTAACACTTATAACTCCCAAACAAAAAAAATTTTTGGTTCCAAAAATGTGCTGATGTAAAGTAGACATGTGGGAAATGTTACTTATTAATTATTTTACATGACATATCTCTGTGATTTAAGGGCATAAAAATTCAAAGTTGGAAAATTGCAAAATTTTCAACATTTTCCCCAAATTTCCGTTTTTTTCACAAATAAATGCAAGTTATATTGAAAAATTTTTACCACTATAATGAAGTACAGCCAATGAAAATCCAAAAGTCATTATCTCAGTAAATTAGAATACTTTATAACACCAGCTTAAAAAATGATTTTAAAATCCGAAATGTTGGTCTATTGAAATGTATGGTCAGTAAATGCACTCAGTACTTGGTCAGGGCTCCATTTGCATTTGCGTCAATTACTGCATCAGTGTGGCATGGCATGGAGGCGATCAGCCTATGGCACTGCTGAGGTGTTATGGAAGCCCAGGTTGCTTTGATAGCAGCCTTCAGCTCGTCTGCATTGTTGGGTCTGGTGTCTCATCTTCCTCCAGACAATACCCCATAGATTCTCTATGGGGTTAAGGTCAGGCGAGCTTGCTGGCCAATCAAGCACAGTGATATTGCTGTTTTTAAAACAGGTATTGGTACTTTTGGCAGTGTGGACAGGTGCCAAGTCCTGCTGGAAAATTAAATTTCCATCTCCAAAAACCTTGCCGGCAGAGGGAAGCATGAAGTGTTCTACAATGTCCTGGTAGACGGCTGCGCTGACTTTGGTCTTCATAAAACACAGTGGACCTACACCAGCAGATTATATGGCTCCCCAAACCATCACTGATTGTGGAATCTTCACACTAGACCTCAAGCAGCTTGGATTGTGGCCTCTCCACTCTTCCTCCAGACTCTGGGACCTTGATTTCCAAATGAAATGCAAAATTTACTTTCATCTAAAAACAACACATTGGACCACTGAGCAACAGTCCAGTTCTTTTTCTCCTTGGCCCAGATAAGAGGCTTCTGGCATTGTCTATTGGTCATGAGTGGCTTGACACAAGGAATGTGACACTTGTAGCCCATGTCCTGGATACATCTGTGTGTGGTGGCTTTTGAAGCAATGACTCCAGCAGCAGTCCACTCCTTGTGAATCCCTCAAATTTTTGACTGGCCTCTTCTTAAAGGGAACCGGTCACCTGAATTTGGCGGGACCGGTTTTCTGTCATATGGGCGGGGTTTTCGGGTGTTTGATTCACCCTTTCCTTACCCGCTGGCTGCATGCTGGCCGCAATATTGGATTGAAGTTCATTCTCGGTCCTCCGTAGTACACGCCTGCGCAAGGCAGTCTTTTGGGTTTTCATTGGCTGTAAGCCATAATCAACATAACAGAAATAAACACTTGAAATAGATCAGTCTGTTTGTAATGACTATATAATATATGATTTTCACTTTTTGTATTGAAGAACTGAAATAAATTAACTTTTTGATGACATTCTAATTTTGTGAGAAGCACCTGTATGTGTACTTTATAGTTTAGATTTTTTTTAAATTCAAATATTTACTGATGGAATAAATATTTTTTTTATTTTTAAAAATATATTTTTACAATTATTAAAACATTTTTTTTAAATTCATTCTAAGTTTTACTCTCTGTCCCACTATGGTACACTCATTTTGTGCAGGCTGATTGCTTCTATAGCATGAAGATCTGCATGCTATAGAAGGTGTCAGCGCTGCAGCTTCTGTACACTGACGTTAGAGACTTCCTGACTTGCACTGCGCATGACAGGAAGTCTCTCAGCTCTGGTAACCAGGATGTCGTCATGACAACATTGGGTTACCATGGGAGAGATCAACCCCTCTGCTGGCTCTGGAACGCTGCAATCATGTTTGATCGCAGTGTTCCGGGGGTTAAAGTGCCGGGAGTGGTCCGTGACCACTCCTGGCACTTAGTGCCGGGTGTCAGCTGTGAGAATCAGCTGACACCCAGCCGCGATCATCGGCACTCCCCCGTGGCTGATCGCATTGGACGTACTATTGCGTCCATGGGAATTAAGTCCCAGGTCACATGGACGGAATAGTACATCCAATGCCAGAAAGGGGGTTAATCATCACATAGGAGACCGCAGGTAATTTTGTGGCAGGGCTGAAAATCAGTGGAAATTTGTGTCAGTCTCAAAATTTTCGACTGCATCAACCAATAGTGTGTGTAATTACAGCCAAAACCGCCCAGGTGGCTGTCGGAGCGCCATACACCGTGATATTAAAAGTTCACTTTCTCCCTACTAGTAAAACTGCTGATATCCACAGGGACATATCTACAAAGGACTGTACAAACACTAACATCACGGCATTAGAGAAATAATGGAAACCCTGCTGACAGGTTCCCTTTAACACTTGAATAAATGCAGTCCTCGGGGTGTTATAGAGGGTAGACACATGGATACAAGATATGGGTGCAGCCATAAGGAAATTTGCATTTGTAGCACATAATTGGCTCTGTACATTGAGAGAAGATCATTAAGAGCTTCCTGTGGCTGATTTTAATTAGTAAGCGTGTAATGGCCGACAGAGCTAATAGTAAATGGGATAAGTAACAGAAGGGGATTCTTAATGGTTATAATGTTACTTATATTCGCTAAGTAGCAGCACAGAGAATGGTCTTCAAGAACTAATCCTAGAAAATGGTCCTGTAACATCTATGGGAAACCACGATTATGGTGTCCCCTGTGGTTTACCCCATATAGTATGTTATCCCATGTGCGTGGGTCCTGTATGTCATGTCAAAGACCACCACCACTGGGGAGAACAGCAAAACTCCAGCAATTTACTAACGGAATTTGTGTCGTCAGAGCCAAGCAACCCCTTTAATGACTACCCTGGTGTTTAGGAAGGGATAACATATTCAGGTTTTTATCTATTATCTTCTCCAAAATTAGTCCATGCTTACAATATAGTCTCAGTATTACGGAGTGCAAGTGCAACTGTGCCAGCCACCAAATACTGTGTTACCAAGTGGTGTGTATACAAGGTTTCAGCGGTGGTATGGTTCATATATTGGCATAGGTAACTATAATCCAGTAGTTCTGCTAAACAATATTAGATTCATCTCTGTTGGGGTGTTAGAACATGAGAAAACATACTTGGGTAGAATATTTGGCCATAGGCTGTGTGCAGACACTCGGTCTAAACACCTTTTTTGTAGTGACAAGAGAATCATAAAGAGATGTCCTACTCTTCCCTGGGTGGTGCCATTAGCTATGAGTTCTGTATAAATAAAAACCATGAGAAAAATTACGGAGTACAAAGTCCACAAAATATGTATAAAAATATATAACTTTATTTAATCAATTCCATAAAACAAAGTAACAATACGTACAAAAATAATAATTACAAATAATAAGGGATCAGGTCAGCCACAGGTATATATCCAGCAAAGTAACATGAGTAAAGTGCTTAGTGCTCACATGTTAGTCAGGGAAGCATCAGCACTGTGTCCCTATCATTAAACACAGTGCCACATATCACAATCAGAACATCCAGTGACAGCACAATGGCATATGATCAAGTTCTAGCAATGATGCTTACCCATACTGAGATGTAGTGCCGGACCTGTGTATCGCCGCCACCGACGCGCGTTTCGCTGCTCTTTCTCAAGGTGCGGTGATGTTATGTGTGGGGGCCGGTGTTTTTAAAGCCAGACGCGCCAGAACCTCACCAATCGGCGCATGTCCCCAGTCTCATGCCGGTACTAGCGTCACTTCCGGCGGGGAGGAGTAACACTGCGTGCCAGTCGCATGTCTATGACATCACTGGAACGCAAGTGTCCTCCAAAAGTCGCCATTAGTGACGCTCCGATCATTGTAACAAAAGACATGCGCACAGAGGAACCAGCGCTCTGGTAGGAGGAGCCGAAAGTCGCCGTAATAGAATACCAGGGGCAGAGGAACAATAAGGATTAAAGTGCCGATGTGTGAACAGAGTCAATAGTAAGAATCAGTGCTAGAATGCCAGTCACTAGGATTGGACAAAATCCATATGATTATATACGAATAGTGTAAAGAAATATACATATACCATATATATTATAAAGTGCATGATGCAAAACACATACAAATGTGAACAATACATTTCCTTATAAATATAACAAATATATCTCCACCATAAGACATGGATACAAGTGCCAAATATCAAATGGCATACATAACATACGCGAAATAAGGACAAAAAAGAAAAGAAAAAAAGGGGGGAAAAAAAAAAAAGAGAAGGGAAAATGGGGAGGAGAGTGAAAGAAAGGCAATAAAACTTTAAGTGATCCAAATCTTCCTCCAACTCCCGCTACCAAACGGCCACAGCACCTCCAGGAATAAAAATCAGGCCAGATTTCGTTATGCCAATTCACACACAGGGGAATATATAAATCAAAAACGATACTAAAAAGAAAAATACCAATTAGAATCAACATAACAATAACAATAAAACACATAACACAGAACATTAAAAATCAAGACTGGGATGCGGTGTCACTATCACTTACAAAAATGGGCTGAAACTCAATTGCTCATTAAGGCCTGCCGGCGCCATGGTGTTCAAAACCATGATCCACCGACATTCCCTCTGAGCTAAAAGGCGTTTGGTGTCCCCACCCCTAATGCCTACACGGATTTTGTCGATGCCCCAAGCCCTAAAGCCCTGTGGATTACAATTATGTTTTAAACGAAAATGCTTCGGGATTGGCTTTAGCATAGAGACTTCTTCCACGTCATGTGCGGCCACAATGTCCCTGACATGTTCGCGTATACGAATACGCAATTCTCTCGATGTTAAACCAATGTAAACTAAATTACAAGGACATGTGGCGTAATATACCACATTAGTAGTGCTACATGTGATATGATCTCGTATTATGTATTCTTTGTGGCCGTCAGATGACGTGAAAGTCTTAGAATGTCGCAAGTTCCTACAAGCCAGGCAATTTCCACATGGAAAAAAGCCTGTTCTTGGTTCACCAACCCCAAAAACATTTGTAGATTTTTTCTGTACATAGTGGCTTCTCACCATAAGGTCCTTAAGGTTTCGACTCCTCCGTGCAGTCATCAGTGGGTGTTGTGGTAGGCATTCCCGCAGGATAGGATCGGTCTTTAGTATAGGCCAGTGTCGATTTAGTATAGACTTCATAGTGTCCCATCTGTGATTGAATGTGGAAATATATCTCAGGTCAACTTCTTTATTTAGTACTGAGGGTCCCCTCTCTTTCGATGTCAATAACTCATCTCTCTGTACCCTTTTTGCTCTTAAATAGCCTCTCTTGATATTCCTTCGGCTATAACCCCTTTGGGAAAATCTCTCCCCAAGGTCCACCGCCTGTTTCTCGAAATCCACATCCGTGGTGTAAATCCTCCTGGCACGAAGGAACTGTCCCACTGGTATGGATCTGATCGTGGACCGCGGATGTGATGAGGACGCATGCAAGAGGGCATTCACAGATGTCCCTTTCCGATACAGATCGGTATGTATGAGACCATTAGGTTGAACCCTCAATGTAACATCTAAGAATGTAACTTCACGTTGATCAAAAATATAGGCGAGACGGATGTTGGAGCCGTTGCAGTTCAGTCCTGACATAAAACTCTGCAGGTCGGCAATCGGGCCCTGCCAAATGAACAGAACATCATCGATGTATCTGTACCATCCCACAATTTGGGGGGAGGCATGTGCGCCATGTAAAAAAATCTCCCTCTCCCAAAAGCCCAAAAATAAATTTGCATACGAGGGCGCACATGCCGCCCCCATGGCAGTCCCTTGCCTCTGCAGAAAAAAACGATCTTTGAACGTAAAAAAATTATGAGTCAGGACGAACTCCAACAGCTCCAACACCAGCTCACGCACGTCAGCGTCCAAATTACTGGTCTTTAGGAAAAATCTGGATGCCCTCAAGCCGTCCTCATGGCGGATGCAAGTGTACAACGACTCGACATCCGCCGTGACTAGCACCATATCCGCGTCCACGAACAGACCATCCAGACGTCTAAGAATGTCATTAGTGTCTCTGACATAGGAGGGAAGCGTCTCCACCTGTGGATGTAAATAATATTCAATGAATTTACAGACTGGATCACACAACCCCCCCATGCCAGAGACAATGGGACGCCCAGGAGGATTTACCGGATCTTTGTGGACCTTGGGGAGAAGATAAAAGGTTGGAATCACCGGGGTAGAGACCATCAGGCCCCCCAGTACTTTTTTTGAGATAATGCCCCTTTCGTATGCGATCTCCAAGATGTTATTGAGTTGCACTTGAAATTTTGAAAGAGGACTCTGGGGCAGCTGTACATATGTCTCCTTGTTCCTCAACTGCCTCATGGTCTCCCTCTCATACTTCTCAACAGGCCAGATCACCACGTTGCCCCCCTTATCTGCTGGTTTTACCACCACATCATCCCACGTTTTGATTTCTTCCAAGGCTTGTCTTTGCAATAGACTCAAATTATCTCTTTTTTTATAGTTGTTAATAGCCTTGAAATCCTCCATAACTAGGCGGGTGAATATCTCCACCTGTGGGCATAGTGACAAGGGGGGAAACGTGGTGCATCTGGCCGAGATGGGAGGCATGCATGTACTCACCGGGTCAGGATTGGCTTCAATCTCTAGTTCTTCCAAGATGCGTAAAGTCTCTGCCTCAGTATTCCTTTCCTGACCAGGTGACACCCGTGAGTGAAGTCGTTTTAAGATGATCTTACGGGAAAAGAGGTGAAGATCTTTTATTGCTACAAAAAAATCGTAATTATTAACAGGCGAGAAAGATAAACCTAGCTCCAATACACTCTTTTGTGGTGCAGATAGAACATGAGAGGAGAGGTTAATTACCTCCAGTGTGTTGGGACGAGCTTTTTTATCATTCTTCGGAGACATCATGTTTTTTCGTTTGTTACCGAATTTTGACACTTTCCAACGACCATCTTTACTGGGTTCTCTCCTATCCCCAAAAGACCTAATATTCTCAACACCATGTCCTGACTCCTCAACTGAAGAAATGGACGAGATTGAAGTGGATCTCTCTCTTGGTGACATTCTATTCTTCCCAGGATGGCGACCACGCCACCTGTAGACAAGATTTTGTTGTAAATCTGCCATGTCCCGCTGGTATTTTTTTGTTTTCCTCTGTACAATCTCTGTTTCCCATTTCTTCAGGAGTATATCGAGTTCAGCATTAAATTTAGTAATCATTTCCGCTGTTAGATGTTTATTAATTTCATCCTGTATAGTCCCAATTTCCACATCCAATTCACTGAGTTGTTTTTCATTAGATCTGGACAATAATTCCATGAATTTTTTGGAACACATAGACGCTGCCTCCTCCCAATTTGCCACAAAATCAACATCATTTACAATAAATGAGGGAAAGACCTGAATCCGTAGGCCTCTGGGTATGAGGCCACAGATCAAATATCTCTGCAGGAATGCCTTATTCCACCATAGTCGTACACGCTTGTTCAGAAGTTCTTTATATCTAATAGTAAGTACACCAACATCACCAGTCCTGAATTCCAAATTGCCACCTGAACCCTCACTAAAAACTTTATCAAGCTCTGTCAGCCACGCTTTTTCGCGTTCTCGAAAATCCATATGTTCCTTAGTGGTAGCTGTAAAAATACAGAAAACAGTAGTATAATTCCAACCCAAGGGAAACACTATACACAATAGAATGCCTAGAGCATGCATCACAAATTGACACACTGCCTAGAGCCGTCTCGGTACGAGAGGACACTCCTGCATGCAATAAAAACCATGAGAAAAATTACGGAGTACAAAGTCCACAAAATATGTATAAAAATATATAACTTTATTTAATCAATTCCATAAAACAAAGTAACAATACGTACAAAAATAATAATTACAAATAATAAGGGATCAGGTCAGCCACAGGTATATATCCAGCAAAGTAACATGAGTAAAGTGCTTAGTGCTCACATGTTAGTCAGGGAAGCATCAGCACTGTGTCCCTATCATTAAACACAGTGCCACATATCACAATCAGAACATCCAATGACAGCACAATGGCATATGATCAAGTTCTAGCAATGATGCTTACCCATACTGAGATGTAGTGCCGGACCTGTGTATCGCCGCCACCGACGCGCGTTTCGCTGCTCTTTCTCAAGGTGCGGTGATGTTATATGTGGGGGCTGGTGTTTTTAAAGCCAGACGCGCCAGAACCTCACCAATCGGCGCATGTCCCCAGTCTCATGCCGGTACTAGCGTCACTTCCGGCGGGGAGGAGTAACACTGCGTGCCAGTCGCATGTCTATGACATCACTGGAACGCAAGTGTCCTCCAAAAGTCGCCATTAGTGACGCTCCGATCATTGTAACAAAAGACATGCGCACAGAGGAACCAGCGCTCTGGTAGGAGGAGCCGAAAGTCGCCGTAATAGAATACCAGGGGCAGAGGAACAATAAGGATTAAAGTGCCAATGTGTGAACAGAGTCAATAGTAAGAATCAGTGCTAGAATGCCAGTCACTAGGATTGGACAAAATCCATATGATTATATACGAATAGTGTAAAGAAATATACATATACCATATATATTATAAAGTGCATGATGCAAAACACATACAAATGTGAACAATACATTTCCTTATAAATATAACAAATATATCTCCACCATAAGACATGGATACAAGTGCCAAATATCAAATGGCATATATAACATACGCGAAATAAGGACAAAAAATCTGGCCTGATTTTTATTCCTGGAGGTGCTGTGGCCGTTTGGTAGCGGGAGTTGGAGGAAGATTTGGATCACTTAAAGTTTTATTGCCTTTCTTTCACTCTCCTCCCCATTTTCCCTTCTCTTTTTTTTTTTTTTTTCCCCCCTTTTTTCTTTTCTTTTTTGTCCTTATTTCGCGTATGTTATATATGCCATTTGATATTTGGCACTTGTATCCATGTCTTATGGTGGAGATATATTTGTTATATTTATAAGGAAATGTATTGTTCACATTTGTATGTGTTTTGCATCATGCACTTTATAATATATATGGTATATGTATATTTCTTTACACTATTCGTATATAATCATATGGATTTTGTCCAATCCTAGTGAGTGGCATTCTAGCACTGATTCTTACTATTGACTCTGTTCACACATCGGCACTTTAATCCTTATTGTTCCTCTGCCCCTGGTATTCTATTACGGCGACTTTCGGCTCCTCCTACCAGAGCGCTGGTTCCTCTGTGCGCATGTCTTTTGTTACAATGATCGGAGCGTCACTAATGGCGACTTTTGGAGGACACTTGCGTTCCAGTGATGCCATAGACATGCGACTGGCACGCAGTGTTACTCCTCCCCGCCGGAAGTGACGCTAGTACCGGCATGAGACTGGGGACATGCGCCGATTGGTGAGGTTCCGGCGCGTCTGGCTTTAAAAACACCGGCCCCCACACATAACATCACCGCACCTTGAGAAAGAGCAGCGAAACGCGCGTCGGTGGCGGCGATACACAGTTCCGGCACTACATCTCAGTATGGGTAAGCATCATTGCTAGAACTTGATCATATGCCATTGTGCTGTCACTGGATGTTCTGATTGTGATATGTGGCACTGTGTTTAATGATAGGGACACAGTGCTGATGCTTCCCTGACTAACATGTGAGCACTAAGCACTTTACTCATGTTACTTTGCTGGATATATACCTGTGGCTGACCTGATCCCTTATTATTTGTAATTATTATTTTTGTACGTATTGTTACTTTGTTTTATGGAATTGATTAAATAAAGTTATATATTTTTATACATATTTTGTGGACTTTGTACTCCGTAATTTTTCTCATGGTTTTTATTGCATGCAGGAGTGTCCTCTCGTACCGAGACGGCTCTAGGCAGTGTGTCAATTTGTGATGCATGCTCTAGGCATTCTATTGTGTATAGTGTTTCCCTTGGGTTGGAATTATATACGAGTTCTGTATAAAGCCACTTTATGGCTGCCTGATTATAATCTAACAGGGGCATCTTACCTTAACGTCCTACTTGAATACTGAACAGAGGTTTACCTATTGCTACGTGTGATGAGCAGTACTGATGAGCAAACGTGCTCGGATAAGGTGCTAACCCAGTGACTTCGGTGTGCTCGAAAAATATGTTTTGAGTCCCTGCGACTCCGTGTCTTGTGGCTGTTTGACAGCAGCAACACATGCAAGGATAGCCTAACAAACAGACAATCCCTGCATGTGTTAAGACTGTCAGGCAGCCACAAGACATTTAGTCGCGGGGACTGGAACATATTTTTCAAGCACATTGAAGACACTCTGTTAGCACACGAGCACATTGGCTCATCACTAATGAGCAGCCTACAGCAAACTACTCCTGTGCAGTAAACCTATCAGAGACTTTGCCCCAAACACCCAATAGCTTATATGACTGTGTAACCCTTTAAAAGATAAGCCAGTCACTTCTTTTTTGACAATAAATTGCTGCTCCAGCACCCTCCCCTACCTGACTGTCAGGTTAGTGTGACACTCGTTAGTACTTGCGGACAAGTCGTGAGGCTGTGTATTCAAGAGGTCCGAGGTCAAAAGCCAGGCGGGTACGCCATAGAAAGGAGGGTAAGACAAAGGTGTAGTCAGGTAACAGTCCGAGGTCAGAATTCCAAGAAGGTAGGGGTTCACAACAAAAGGGCTAGGCAAACGAATGGTCAAGGCAAATACAAGGTCAAGCAGCAAAGATCAGGATACAAAACTAGGAGCATGGAGCAAACACACACCACTTGAGCAAAGCTACAATTGGCAGCAATCTAAGGCAGAGAGCTGACTAGGCTAAACAGCCAGGTAATTACTGTGAACAGGAGACACATCGATGAAGCCGCGGCACACCCTTGTCCCGATTAGAAGGCTAAACTGGCACTCGAGACCCTGAAAGCTCCGCATGTCCCAGCATCCGATTGGTCAGCTGAGCTGTTAAGTCCCCATACTGACGGTCAGCAGGCCCCTGTCCTAGATTGGATGGCAGAACTGTCATTCACTGTGTGAAGACACAGGTAGGAGGAATCATAACGGTAAGGAGCAGTATACCAGAGCAATCCACCTGTCAGTCAGCCAAGGGAGGGTGCAGCTATGTAGGAAATACAACGGAGGCCGAGTCGCACACCAATGCCCTTCCAGACAACTTTAAAATGTGATTTATCACTGCTGGAGCAGCACTTTAATGTCATACAGGGATCAACAGGCTTATCTTTTAAAGGAAACACAATAATATTAATGTTTTGGGGGGCGGGGGGTTTGGTCTGGCAGTTTCCCTTTAATGAGTGCTCTTTTCTGTTATGTTAAAAAACCACAGAAATGAGTGAACTTATCGGAAGAAAATTATCCTACTTGTGAGTCAATAAAGACAAACAACACAGAGTAAAATCTTTAGCTTCCAAGTTTTATTTACATAGGAATTGTTCATCTAGTGGTCTCAAATGAAGGCTAAGTCCCTTCTATGTACATGTTCTATATACAGGTTTATACTTGAAAAGTAAGAAAACTGTACAATAGCCACACAAAATTAGAAATACTTTGAATAACAGAAATACATAAATTATATGTAACATTCGAGTTTACACGAGGACTTCAGAAGAATTGTAGAGCAGCAACACAAAACAAGGGAAATGTGAGCCGGTCTGGTGGGGTCTCCTCCACCGCCTCATTGCTGCCCAGGCCTGGTAATACATTGAATAATTTACATTGGTATTTTATATATTTTTTTGTCCCACAGACACAGAAAAGGAGTCTCTGCGAAGGAGGAGAAAGTACTAAATCACAAATAAGCAACACACACTACCATTGAACGGTAACTGCCTCAGAAGACCCAGGGGTCTTGGAGAAAACTACAATCAAGAGTAGTGACTTTCACGTGAAATACATCATTGTAAGTTTCCAATACAATAAGAAACGTTAATATATTGGGAATTGTAATAGATTACCAAGAAATGCTCACATCATATAAAGCTAGCGGAGAACTTCAAAAAGTTGGTCATAGACTTTCGTCTTCTAACAACCCAAGTCTACAGGACCAAAGCAATCTATGCCAACCAATTCTTCACACATTTTTGGTCAGTAGCCTTTCACAAGCCAATTGTGGCTTTCATAGAACTGGGAGTATTTTGATATATGAACCTCAGTCTTGTATTCCATTGTTTCTAGGGAGAAGAAATCTAAAAGGGTCTGTCCAGTCTTTATGGGAAATTAGTGGCGTTTATGATCAGGGCTGTGGGGTCGGAGTCAGAGCCCATTTTGGTGGAGTTGGAGTCATGGAAACTGAGGAGTCAGAGGTTTGGCTTACCGACTCCACAGCCCTGGTTAGTCTCCACCAAGTCGTCTCTTGACCTATATATGTAGATTATATTTATGTATATTTCCCTTTAACATTTAAAAATGGTAAAAAATGTCCAGTTATGAATATTCAGCACAAGACTGTTCTGATCTTTAGTAAAGAGCACTAAGTGACTTTTTTTTTTTTTTTACAATGTGCAACCATTTCAACCAACGCAAAAAGTTAATAGTGTACATTAGTGATGAGCGCAAGTGCTGGTTACTCGAGGTTGCCTGGATGCTCGGTTATGCACAGAGTATCGCCGATGCTCGAGTGACACGTTCGAGTCCCTGCGGCTGCATGTTTTGCGGCTGTTAGTCACAAAACATGCGGGGATTGTCTGGCAAACACGGGCAATCCCTGCATGTTTCGTAGCTAACTTAACATCCGCAGGGATTTGAACATGTCACTGGAGCACCCAAGGCAACCTTGAGTAACGAGCACTTGCGCTCATCACTAATGATGAGCGAGTATACTCGTTGCTCGGGTTTTCCCGAGCACGCTAGGGTGACCTCCAAGTATTTGTTAGTGTTCGGAGATTACGTTTTCAGCGCTGCAGCTGAATGATTTACAGCTACTAGTCAGCTTGAATACATGTGGGGATTCCCTAGCAACCAGGCAACCCCCACATGTACTCAGCCTGGCTAGTAGCTGTAAATCATTCAGCTAAGGCGATGAAAACTAAATCTCCGAACAGTAAAAAATACTCGGAGGTCACCCGAGCGTGCTCGGGAAAACCCCAGCAACGAGTATACTCGCTCATCACCAGAGTACATAGTTTGACTTGTGTACTACTTTTTTATTCCTTATTTTAAACCGATGTAGTAAAAGTTAAAATTGACAACAGTAAAGGAAAATATTTGCACTTCCCTAACTATTTACAACTGTAAATGTTAATAAAGGGTGTTTTTTCCCCCATGTATTGTCACCTTGAGGTTTTAAGGCAGTGATTTATAAGCTTACTTCAGCTGGTCAAGCACTTCTCATATTAGTAGGCCGAACCAACTATGGTAGAAGAGGCTGACAATCTAATGGGTGGGGTACACTGACTTTCCCTCATACAGTAGAAGCTAGGTGAAACATTGGACATGTTTGATTTCAATGTGCCCAATCATTGGGGAAAAGTATCATCAATAGGTGTCTACAGCATATTTCCCCCTCCCCATTGAAACAAACATGAATGCTTGTCCAAACTAAGGGTCTATGTTCAGTGGTGTCAGGAGAGATTTCCGCCGGCCAGACGTGTATTCGGCCACGAATATCCCAGGACTGTTACACGAGCATGACATGACGACAACAGACAATCTGGTGAGGTCAATGACAGATCCTCCAGGCCACTCGCTGTCTCCACCACACCAAGGTGTCGGGAAACGCTCATTGCTGCTGGAGTTCCTCTCTAATCATTGCGTACACTGTCCATGTCACATTTTTTCCTTTATATTCCGCATATACACAAATAGGTAAAAATCATCCAATGTATGTGCTGAACATAAGGGCTACATGTGCCATTGAATGTCCAAGCAGCAAGTGTCACGTATTCAGAGTGGAATGTACTATTTGTGGTGACCCCCCCTCCAAAAAAAAAAAAAAAAAAAAAAAAAAAGAAATTGCAGAATACACCATCCTATACAAGAAGAAAAAAAAAAAGAATGTTGAGGCATGCCAGACTGATCAAACCCCAAAAGACACTAGTTTTGGAAATATATTGAGAAGTCAAAAGAAATAACTAAACAAACAGACTTACTGCATTTCTGAAAGCACTGATCGCCAAAAATGATAATGATAAAATACAGTCCAGCAAGAGACAGTTATACTTCCCCCAAATACCCCAAGAAAAATGTTCACTTTATCATCTGCAACCTAAGACGGTGGCAAAGCGGCTAAAATCGCAGACAAGTGTCGTCTCTCACACAATAAAGCATGGAGAGGGGCTAAAAAGATACCAGAAGAACTGGCTGGACATTCAGTATTGCACATCATAAGTCCACCCCCCAGATCAGCCAAGAAGGAGCAGTGAGGGTCCGTCCTCCATGTGTCATATTAGTAATATATCTGCACAACGTCACAATACCGCAAAGCTAGAAACCAGACTGGTTAGTGTTATTGAACAAATGGGGACATGACAATTGCCCTGAATACAACTGCAGTTTACATTAACCCTTCACAGGTGCCATAGAGGTACAGCATGGCAACTCCCGACTCTGCTTGGCCCATGGCCAGTATGGATGGTGGACAACCACTTGCAGAGCTGTACTACAGCAGTGTTCATCTGTGGATGACACATTTTTCCATTTTAAAAAAATAGTTAAAAATTCTTAATTTAGAATGGTGGTTTCGGCACCGTACCATAAAGCATAGTGCCGAAAACAGACTTGTAAGGGATTATGTATTAATGTGCAATTAAGGCAGCAAGATGTGTTTTTGTGAACCCACAGCCTGTCTTACCAGTCATGTTATTTTTCCCTGGACTTAGTACCATACCACCATCACTGCATATGTCTAACATGTAAATTACTAATTCATTCAATACTCCTGCATATGTGTTAAAAAAAAAAAAAAAAGCTGACTTTTAAGCTTTGTTCACACGCAGGGGTCATGCTGCGGCTTTAAACTGTACCGCTGCAGTCTTTCCACAGTTATTCTGCTCTACCACTTTATTGTGCAGGGAGTGCAAAACCGCGTAGCCGTTAATGATCGGCGGCACAGTCTTGCAATATTTAGTGATTGAGCAGGGAAACTGTGAAAGGACCACAGCGGCAAACCGCGTGTGAACATAGCCTTAAAGAGAACCTGTCACCCCCCAAATCAAAGGAGAGCTAAGCCCACCAGCATCAGGGGCTTATCTACAGCATTCTGGAATACTGTAGATAAGCCCCCGATGTAACCTGAAAGATGAGAAAAAGAGGTTAGATTATACTCACCCAGGGGCGGTCCCACTGCGGTCCGGTCCGATGGGCGTCGCAGTCCGGGGCCTCCCATCTTCTTATGATGACATCCTCTTCCTGTCTTCACGCTGCGTCTCCTGCCCTGTTGAGGGCAGAGCAAAGTACTGCAGTGCGCAGGCGCCGTGCCTCTCTGACCTTTCCCGGCCCCTGCGCACTGCAGTACTTTGCTCTGCCCTCAACAGGGCAGGAGCCGCAGCGTGAAGACAAGAAGAGGATCTCATCGTAAGAAGATGGGAGGCCTCGGACCGCGACGCCCATCGGATTGGACCGCTGTGGGACCGCCCCTGGGTGAATATAATCTATCCACTTTTAGGTTACATCGGGGTCTTATCTACAGCATTAAAGAATGCTGTAGATAAGCCCCTGATGCTGGTGGACTTAGCTCATCGGCGATTTTGGGGGTGACAGGTTCCCTTTAAAGACCTCCTCAAAAAAAGTGCACTCTTATAAAGACAGATGCAGGTTAAAGTGTACCTAAACTATTAGCAGTCCTGCAGATCAATGGGGTCCTGGGCCCCGAGACCCCACTGATCATTCATAGGACTGTGCCGAACCCCCCAGCTTCTGCATGTCAGTCTAAGGCAGTGTTCCTCAACTCCAGTCCTCAAGAGCCACCAACAGGTCATGTTTTCAGGAATTCCTTAGTTTTGCACAAGTGATAATTGCATCACCTGGACAGGCAAGCATTCACTCACCTGTGCAATACTAAGGAAATCCTCAAAACATGACCTGTTGGTGGCTCTTGAGGACCGAACTTGGGGAACACTGGTCTAAGGTGTCAGTACCCGGCTGTGCACACCTCATACAGAGCAGTCTCAGCGCTCCAACACAGCCTTCTGAGAAATCAGTGACGGGACATGGATCTCCACCAGTCTAAAGGCTAGAACCCAGAAAACACAAATATTCAGAGTTTAGTTACACTTTGATAATACTCAGCTATTTTTTTACATCAGAAATTAGTGTAAGATGTAACAAAAGACTGTTCCAACGATAAACCTCTTACAAATGTCATCGTCTTGTTTCTTACACAAATATCAGCTACACATCAAGCCATATCCAAAAACCATGAAATCATTAAGGCATATTCCCATGTCTTAAATGATTGCTAGAATCTGCCATTATTGGTGGGATTCAGAGTGACCGTTCAGTGGCACGGTCTGAGTTAATGCACGCAGCGCTTTCATTCTCAGGAACAGCCGGCGTCCATGGGGTCAGACCCCCCAGTGATATGGCTTCATTTATGATCCGGGCCCTTTAAGTTGACCATACACATAAGTTAGCTGGTGGCTCGTACATTCAGTCTGGGAAGATTGCTGTAGTTCTGACAGATATTTCACCCGGCAGAAGAGAGAATCAGTACACGGCACCATCTATCTAATCTGAATGGCCACCTTTAACAATGTAAGAAAGTTGTGTGTCCTTTCGGTTTTCTCTTAAACTTTCTAGAACTGCGGAGATAGAGTCTGCTGACAGAGAGAACGGAATTTGAGGCAAATACCTTTATATTCTCGGGTCAGTAAAAATGTTTTACAATGTCGATGTGGAATTCAGATATGCTTTAGCCCAGGATGAAGCAATGTAGTCTCCCCTCTCTGGTCCGGACGTCCACAGGTACGGTACTGTTGTCACCTGAAAAGCGGCCAAGGAACGGTGCAGATCACCATGTACATGTACTGAGCAGTAACATTTCTATCTTTATCATCGAGGCCTTTTAAACTTTATTTCTAAACCCATAAAACTTGCTTCTAAATGATGTATCAGTGCGAAGTGATATCTGTATTTCTTAGGCTTTATTCACACGGCCAGCTGATTTTTGCATTTTTTGCAATCAGAAAAACAAAAATATAACGTTTTAATACAGGATCCATTCATTTAAATGGGAATTAAAGTGTCAAAGTGTCTTTCGCTTGCCTACTTTCCAGGTGCAATATTTTTTTTTTTTTTTTTAAGCTGGATCGAAAAACTAGTCCGCAAAACTTTCTAGTTAGGCCCCAAAAAAACATATAGCAATTGGATAGTTTAATAAATATATATATTTTAACATTGAAGTCTATTGGGAAATTAATATAAAAGGATTGTTTAAACTATGCATTTATTTTTGCCCTCTGTAATGGATCCAGTTTTTTTTTTTAATACTGGATTCTTTACAAATGGATGAAAACTGGATATGTGAACGGAGGTTTACTAGACATAAAAGTACCAGGTCCGCTGGACGTTATGTAAAACTAAATATGGAACACACGGTACAAAACAGAATTACAGCAAATAATAACGCGGCTTTGCTGAGGTACAATAAGGGTACGAAGATCTCCTGCACTGGGGATTTTGTGAAAATTCTGCGTCTGAGCCACACTGTAGGGAGGGACCTGTTATCACATCGGCAGAATAAATGGACCTTTATGGATTTTAAATCTGCTTGGCATTATAATGCAGACATTCCCCACAGTTTGTGCATGAGATTGCTTCGGTATGAAAAAACATTTTTTTTTTTTTTTTTTTATAGTAGAAGCGCTAGGTTTCAGATTTAAAGTGAATCTGCCACCAGGTTTTTGCTACCCAATCTGAGAGCAGCCTGATGCAGATATCCTGATTCCAGCGATGTGTCACTTACTGGGCTGCTTGCTGCAGTTTTGATACAATACCTGTTTTATCTGCTGCAGATCTAGCAGTTCTCTAATGCTGATCCCTGTATAATCCTGCCGACACCACTGATTGGCAGCTTTCTATTCATGCACAGTGAACCCAGAAAGCTGCAACCAGTGGTGGAGGTGGCTTGAACTACCTGACAGCAGGTTTACTAGTCCTCTAATAATCTCCGTCTGATAATACAGCCAGCAGTCCAGTAAGTGATATCACAGGAATCCGGGTGTCTGTCCCTTTAAAGAAATCTCATGGACAAGTTGTGGGGTATGTCCATATAGTAAATCCACTGAACATGTGTCCCAAGGGCTTGAACTCTAAAAGGAACACTCCTTGTAAAACTGAAACATGGCGTCATGCCCATTGCAGGGCTTTAGTGGGCGCACTGAGCCCTGCATGAGGAATAAGGCTTTTTCACAAGGTGTTAGCAGGGAGACCTCCTGTGGCACACATTAAGCAATCTATAGCAGTGGTCCGCCAACAGTGCAGGTTTTCAGGATTTCCTTAGTATTGCACAGGGGTTGGAATCATCACCTGTGCAGATGATCACATTACCACCGATGCAATACTAAAGAAATCCTGAAAACCTGCACTGTTGGCGGCCCTCGAGGCCTGGAGTTGGGGACCCCTGATCTATAGGTTTTGACGTCATGGTTCCCATTTTTTTTCTGCATGGAATCGTTAGTCCGCAAAGAGGTAACCAAGAAATAACTTAGCTCCGCAGAACACAGTATCACTATTACCTGAATTATTCCTTTACAGTGAAATAATGCACCTCCCCATTTACTAAGGTTGTAATAAACAATATGTGACCATCAAAGCACCATCACTATGGAGTCACATCATGGTCAGGACGCGGGTGCTTGGAGTGCCTGCTGGGGAGTGTAGTGCATACACAGCCCAAGAAACCTCATTTAATAAGGAATCTGGGCATCATTCTCCTGTAGCTGGCTGGTGGACGGCCATTTCCCCACAGACAGACGCGCTTTTGGTCCTTTGTGGAGTTGAACGCACACGTGTCTCCTGACTATTGGTACCAAGATGTTGGGTTCAGACTGCAGTTTGATGTCTGGTAATAACATTTATGCTGTTACCAAAACAGAGTAAAGTGTCTCTTTTTCTATGTCTACTTGAAAACTTAGTGTACCAGGTAAAAGTTCCAATACAAAGGTTTATTGCCATAAATATTGTTTGTATATTAAAGATGTCCCATGTAGCTGGGGAAAAAAAAAACCCTTTCCAAGTCCTCCAGAAAATAAAAGCACAGACTTGGGATTTATTCTTAATACTGACAAGAGAAGGACTGGTCCTGCTTTTATTCCCTGGGGTGTAGTCCATGTGCAATTCCCTGGCAGGGATTCTCAGGTCATACTTGTCTGTAGTGGTTCTCTATCCTGGGACACCGCGTGTCCCTCCGCTTCTTGGAGTGGTTTCATGTAGTCAGAAGATCTCATCAGTTAAGTTTTTGTTGCCGGACTATTTTTGTCAGCTTCTTTGTAATCTTTCATTAGTGATGTGAATACCTGCAATGCAGACATGAGTCAAACCAGACAAGATGGATAGCAAGGATGTAAGAAGGAAATACTGGGCCACAATGAGGAGCTGTAATATTAGGAGTTCACTAGCTGCATATACGTCGCTGTTAGCGGACCCCTTTAATGACAACACCTAAAGCCACATTAGATTTAAAAAACATGTAGATTAGAAAACTAACAATAAACAGCTCATTTACATATAAGAAAACAGAGAATCAGATCAGAAGAAATGGCACAAAAGAACCAATAATAAAATATGAAAGCTTTATTAAGATAACCATATAAAAACATAGTTCGACCACATGGCATACCACTGTCATCATCCTACTATCTGTACTTATATATGTTTTTATATGATTATCTTAAGAAAGATTTCATATTTTATTATTGGTCCTATTGTGCTATTTCTTCTGATATGATTCTCTATGTTTGGGCACTGGACCTTTTGCACTACAGTACATACTCGTGTATAAGCCGACCCGAGTATAAACCGACCCCCCTAGTTTTGCCGCAAAAAACTGGGAAAACAATGACTCGAGTATAAGCCTAGGGTGGAAAATGCAGCAGCTACCGGTAAATGTCAAAAGTAAAAATAGATACCAATAAAAGTAAAATTAATTGAGACATCAGTAGGTTAAGTGTTTTTGAATATCCATATTGAATCAGGAGCCCCATATAATGCTCCATAAAGTTTATGATGGGCCCCATTAAATTCTCCATATTAAAATATGCCCCATATAATCCTGCATAAAGGGTAATAAGGGCCTCATAAGATGCTCCATACAGACGCTTGCCCCTTATAGTGCTGCACAATCATTATGGCCCCATAAGATGCTCCATTTGCTCTGGCTGCGATAAAAAAAACAAAACAAAAAACATATACTCACCTCTCCGTCGCTCAGGACCCCGGCACTTTTACCTGCTCCTCCTTCGAGTGTGGCTCCGTCCTCAGCACTGACGTTCAGCAGAGGGCGCGCACTGACAACGTCACCGCGGCCTCTGACCTGAGCATCACAGCCAGAGGACGCTGATGACAGAGCCGCACCGGAACGAGGAGAGGTAAATATCGCGCAGCGCTGCGCTCCCCCTCCCCCTATACTCACCTGCTCCTGGCGCAGTGCAGTCCCTGCTTCTCCCGCCGCTGCATATTCTTCCTCTACTGAGCGGTCACCGTTACCGCTCATTACAGTAATGAATATGCGGCTCCACCCCTATGGGAGGTGGAGCTGCATATTCATTACTGTAATGAACGGTACCATGTGACCGCTCAGTACAGGAAGAATATGCAGGCGCTGGAAGAAGCAGGGACTGCACCGCGCCAGGAGTAGGTGAGTATAATTAGAGAGCCCCCGCTCCCCCTCCCCTGCCGACACCTGCGTATGACTCGACTATAAGCCGAGAGGGGGACTTTCAGCCCCAAAAATGGGCTGAAAATCTCGGCTTATACTTGAGTATATACGGTAATCATTTCATCCACATATATTGTCACTTGATAAATATATTTACTGTGGGTGCTCTGCCTCTATATAGGATTTGATATAAGAAAACATGGATTTCCCTGGATAAGACATCACATTGCAGATAGCGAGGTATCATTGTTTCAGCTTCCTATGACCTGCATGCCCATATAGGATTAGTGATGAGCGAACATGCTCGGATAACGCGTTATCTGAGCATGCTCGGGTGTTTTCCTGTTTGTTAGGCAATCCGCGCATGTGTTGCGGCGGTCTAACAGCCACGGTGACTCTAAACATATTATTCGAGCATGCCCAAGATACTCAGATAACACCCATCCTGGGTCCTGTTAGGGCTTGTGTCCGAATCCCCCTGCAGAACGGGATTTAGACGTATGTGCCGACTCGGCCATAGACTTTAATGGTGCAAACAGAGCCAATGTGTGTTCATTTTCAGGAGGCGGACAACCAGACGCAGTGTACTACATCCGAGTGTCCGCCTCCAGTAGGCATATGCGCCTGGGTCCAGAAGCAAGTCCCGTCATGTGCCACGAACGTGGAGAAAAGCGCAACGTGAGAGTACCCTTAGGAGGGTTGACCTTATAGGTTCCCTGTAAATCATATTGTGAACCTCCTCCTCACAAGCTGAAGCAGCTACCCAAGGGCCTCCCCACTAACCTGGGTCCACTTTTTATTACTGTTTTGCATTTGAATGGCGGCTATGCAGTTGAACAGCTTCTCTGCGGTGATGTCTTCAGGCAGTTTTGTGAGGAACTGTGCTATATGAATGAAGTCCATCTGTAAAAGGATATCTTCATACAGCCGCAAGATTCCCAGAGCGGTCCTAAACAAGAACTCCTCCCCGTCCCTGCAGAACACGTCCCACACTCGACAGGCCAGATCAAGTGGCAGAGATTTACTGTACAGGGTGAATATCCTGTAGGCAGGAGAAAAAAAAAAAGTCAAACATTTATTGAAACCACAGTACATGGACTTCGGAGAAAACCAATGATCTATAAAGTTAACTGTCTAACCACCAGAATGCAAGATGCCGAGAGGTTACACACAGATGGATTGTAGCAAGAATCTGTAACTAAACTGAATGAAACCTTCCCAACATAGTGCTAACAAGTTCTTCATAATTAGGAAATAGTTACCCAAACAAACGTATATAAATGTCCTTAATAGGGACACAGTGCAAACAATAAGAGTGTTTGGCTTAACAGATAGCTGAGCTCTTGCTGTAATATGATAATGTGATAGGACGTATCCTAACCGCTTAGATGCCGCAGTAAATAGCAACAATAGAATCTAAGGCTACTTTCACACTAGCGTTGTTTGCTGTACGTCGCAATGCGTCGTTTTGGAGAAAAAACGCATCCTGCAAATGTGCCTGCAGGATGCGTTCTTTCTCCATAGACTTGCATTAGCGACGCATTGCTACGTATGGCCACACGTCGCATCCGTCGTGCGACGGATGCGTCATGTTTTGGCGGACCGTCGGCACAAAAAAAGTTGCATGTAATGTTTTTTTGTGCATCGTGTCTGCCATTTCCGACCGCGCATGCGCGGCCAAAACTCCGCCCCCTCCTCCCCGGACCTTACAATGGGGCAGCGGATGCGTTGTAAAACTGCATCCTCTGCCCCCGTTTTTTTTTTTGCAGTTTGCATCGGTATGTCTGGCCGACGCATGGCGACGGCCCCGTACCGACGCTAGTGTGAAAGTAGCCTAAGCGGTTAAGGAAGGAGGGGGGCCAAGCTCCCGCTTTCACTCCACTACCCCCCTGCAATCCAAACATGTGCTTCTCATGGTTCCTTTGGTAACCAGAAGCCAAACAATGTCCTTAAAGTCTATCAGCTACAGAAGCCAGAGGTAAGGTTTAATAAGCATGCAATCATTACAGAATTGATCAGAGCATTAAAATGTTCAAATCCCATATGAAAAAGTTCAATAATTTTCTTTAAAAAAAAAAATGAATAAAAAAAAGCTATAGAAAAAAAAAAAGTCACCCTAAAAAATTGACAGGATAGGAGACAGCTGGGTGTTTGATCCCCACTGATCACAAACGTATCACTGTTCCTGTGGGTAGCTGTAATAGAACAATATCAGGGCCTGATACTAGCTTCTTTCCTACCACAAGAGAACTTTACAGGATACTCGTAGAGGAACGTTTCCTCCTGTAGTCACCTCTCTTCCCAATATTAGACCATATATGCCCTCCGATTGTCACACACATGACTCTTTTCTATGTTCCAAGAGAGAAGATGAGCAGTTGCATATCTAATGACCCCTGTACATTATGTAAATGTGCAGTTATGATGATCACCCCAAAAGACAATGAACGGGAGAGTCTTCTGAATGAGGGACAAAATTATGCATGAACCCAGAATGTAGGAAAATTAACAGAAAACAAATGTATAATTTCAATAGTAAAATAAGTAAAATGGGTGCACAATAGGCAATTCTGTGGAACAGTCTATATAACGGAGTGCGGCGGGCGGTCTCCCCGAAGCATACCAGTCTATCAGGTAGAGGTCTGGAGTAAGACTATACGAATTGAAGTGCAGGAAAAGCTTGGGGAGATTTTCCTCAAAGAATACTTCAAAGGCTGCAAAGTATTTCAGCATCTAGAAAGGAGAGAGATAAGAGAGAAGTGAAGTACCCAGGAGAGAGCAGACAACAAACAGTTATTAAGGCATGCAATCATATCGCTGACATAGACAGGTCTGCTCATCCTTCTACAGGTCCCCTAACACAGACTAACGGCCGCCGCATGCGCAGGTAGCCATGAGTTCAGCCCACACTCTAAATGGGGGCACTGGACATAGTGATTGCCGGGACAGATGTCGATCGGCCATGTCAGATTTCAGTCTGCCGATCTCTCTGCTGTCTGGTGATAAGCCGCCGGCAGAGAAGTCTGGCGACAAGGCTTTCACATAGAGAACACAGGAGAGGTCAGCAGAGCGAGTGCTGTTGTGTACGAGGAAGCCGGCCGAGAAGGCTGTTGGCTTTGTACAGGACATTTAAAAGGAACCGGTCACCCCGTTTTTTCAGATTGAGATAAAAATACTGTTAAATAGGGCCTGCGCTGTGCGTTACAATAGTGTATGTAGTGTACCCAGATTCCCCACCTATGCTGCGAAATACATTACCAAAGTCGCCGTTTTCTCCTGTCAATCAGGCTGGTCAGGTCAGGTGGGCGTGGTGACATCGCTGTTTTCTTCCCCAGCTTTCCATTGGTGGCGTAGTGGTGTGCGCATGTCCAAGTGACGAATCCACTGCGCGCACGTGAAGAAACAGCGCGCGATCTGCGCTATTACCCCTGTCATCGGTGGGGGCGGCAATCTTCCTGGGGCCGCGCGTGCGCAGATGGAGTGCTCTGCTGCACGGGGCTTCAGGAAAATGGCCGCCGCGATCTCCATCTGCGCACGCGCGGCATCCCGCGGCCATTTTCCTGACAGGGGTAATAGTGCAGGCCCTATTTAACAGTATTTTTATCTCAATCTGAAAAAACGGGGTGACAGGTTCCCTTTAAGTGTATATTCCTTGAAGGGTATATTCACACAGCAACATTTTTCTACAACAGTCCTATTCATCTCAATGAGAAATCCAAGCACAAAGCAACCTGTTTTAGAGGAATGGAGTCAATTTTCAGTTGCAGGAATCTCAGTTGTACATGAACGCACCCTTACGGTAGGTGCACAAGACCGTTTTTCCACCTTCTCCATTAACCCCTTCCCGACCTGTGACACAGCGTATGCGTCATGAAAGTCGGTGCCAATCCGACCTGTGACGCATATGCTGTGTCACAGAAAGATCGCGTCCCTGCAGATCGGGTGAAAGGGTTAACTCCCATTTCACCCGATCTGCAGGGACAGGGGGAGTGGTAGTTTAGCCCAGGGGGGGTGGCTTCACCCCCTCGTGGCTACGATCGCTCTGATTGGCTGTTGAAAGTGAAACTGCCAATCAGAGCGATTTGTAATATTTCACCTAAAAAAATGGTGAAATATTACAATCCAGCCATGGCCGATGCTGCAATATCATCGGCCATGGCTGGAAATACTAATGTGCCCCCACCCCACCCCACCGATCGCCCCCCCAGCCCCCCGATCTGTGGCCCGCTCCCCTCCGTCCTGTGCTCCGCTCCCCCGTCCTCCTGTCCGCTCCCCCCGTGCTCCAATCACACCCCCCCGTGCTCCAATCAAACCCCCCCGCACTCCGATCCCCCCCCGTGCTCCGATCCACCCCCCCTGCACACCGATCCACCCCCCCTGCACACCGATCCACCCGCCCGCACACCGATCACTCTCCCCCATGCTCCGATCCCTCCCCCCCGTGCCCTGATCTCCCCCCCCGTGCCCTGATCTCCCCCCCTTATACTTACCGATCCTGGCGGGGTCCGTCCGTCTTCTTCCCCGAGCGCCGCCATGTTCCAAAATGGCGGGCGCATGCGCAGTGCGCCCGCCGAATCTGCCGGCCGGCAGATTCGTTCCAATGTGAATTTTGATCACTGTGATATAATCTATCACAGTGGTCAAAATAAAAAAACAGTAAATGACCCCCCCCCATTTGTCCCCCATAGATAGGGACAATAATAAAATAAAGAATTTTTTTTTTTTTCCACTAAGGTTGGAGTTAGAACTAGGGTTAGGGTTAGGGGTAGGGTTAGGGGTAGGGTTAGGGGTAGGGTTAGGGGTAGGGTTAGGGTTAGGGTTTCGGTATGTGCACACGTATTCTGGTCCTCTGCGGATTTTTCCGCAGCGGATTTGATAAATCCGCAGTGCTAAACCGCTGCGGATTTATGGCAGATTTACCGCGGTTTTTCTGCGCATTTCACTGCGGTTTTACAACTGCGATTTTCTATTGCAGCAGTTGTAAAACCGCTGTGGAATCCGCAGAAAGAAGTGACATGCTGCGGAATGTAAACCGCTGCGTTTCCGTGCAGTTTTTCCGCAGCATGTGTACAGCGATTTTTGTTTCCCATAGGTTTACATTGAAATGTAAACTCATGGGAAACTGCTGCGGATCCGCAGCGTTTTCCGAAGCGTGTGCACATACCTTTAGAATTAGGCTATGTGCACACGGTGCGGATTTGGCTGCGGATCCGCAGCGGATTGGCCGCTGCGGATCCGCAGCAGTGTTCCATCAGGTTTACAGTACCATGTAAACCTATGGAAAACCAAATCCGCTGTGCCCATGGTGCGGAAAATACCTCACGGAAACGCTGCGTTGTATTTTCCGCAGCATGTCAATTCTTTGTGCGGATTCCGCAGCGTTTTACACCTATTCCTCAATAGGAATCCGCAGGTGAAATCCGCAGTAAATCCGCAGGTAAAACGCAGTGCCTTTTACCCGCGGATTTTTCAAAAATGGTGCGGAAAAATCTCACACGAATCCGCAACGTGGGTACATAGCCTTAGGGTTAGGGTTGGGTTGGAATTAGGGTTGTGGTTAGGGTTAGGGGTGTGTTGGGGTTAGGGTTGTGGTTAGGGGTGTGTTGCGGTTAGGGTTGTGGTTAGGGTTACGGCTACAGTTGGGATAAGGGTTAGGGGTGTGTTGGCGTTAGAATTGAGGGGTTTCCACTGTTTAGGCACATCAGGGGGTCTCCAAACGCAACATGGCGCCACCATTGATTCCAGCCAATCTTTTATTCAAAAAGTCAAATGGTGCTCCTTCCCTTCCGAGCCCCGACGTGTGCCCAAACAGTGGTTTACCCCCACATATGGGGTATCAGTGTACTCAGGACAAACTGGGCAACAATTACTGGGGTCCAATTTCTCCTGTTACCCTTGAGAAAATAAAAAATTGCTTGCTAAAACATCATTTTTGAGGAAAGAAAAATGATTTTTTATTTTCACGGCTCTGCGTTGTAAACGTCTGTGAAGCACTTGGGGGTTCAAAGTGCTCACCACATATCTAGATAAGTTCCTTGGGGGGTCTAGTTTCCAAAATGGGGTCACTTGTGGGGGGTTTCTACTGTTTAGGCACACCAGGGGCTCTGCAAACGCAACGTGACGCCCGCAGACCATTCCATCAAAGTCTGCATTTCAAAACGTCACTACTTGACTTCCGAGCCCCGACATGTGCCCAAACAGTGGTTTACCCCCACATATGGGGTATCAGCGTACTCAGGACAAACTGGGCAACAATTACTGGGGTCCAATTTCTCCTGTTACCCTTGAGAAAATAAAAAATTGCTTGCTAAAACATCATTTTTGAGGAAAGAAAAATGATTTTTTATTTTCACGGCTCTGCGTTGTAAACGTCTGTGAAGCACTTGGGGGTTCAAAGTGCTCACCACATATCTAGATAAGTTCCTTGGGGGGTCTAGTTTCCAAAATGGGGTCACTTGTGGGGGGTTTCTACTGTTTAGGCACACCAGGGGCTCTGCAAACGCAACGTGACGCCCGCAGACCATTCCATCAAAGTCTGCATTTCAAAAGTCACTACTTCCCTTCTGAGCCCCGACGTGTGCCCAAACAGTGGTTTACCCCCACATATGGGGTATCAGCGTACTCAGGAGAAACTGGACAACAACTTTTGGGGTCCAATTTCTCCTGTAACCCTTGGGAAAATAAAAAATTCTGGGCTAAAAAATTATTTTTGAGGAAAGAAAACGTATTTATTATTTTCACTGCTCTGTGTTATAAACTTCTGTGAAGCACTTGGGGGTTCAAAGTGCTCACCTCACATCTAGATAAGTTCCTTTCGGGGTCTAGTTTCTAAAATGGGGTCACTTGTGGGGGGTTTCTACTGTTTAGCCACATCAGGGGCTCTGCAAACGCAACGTAACGCCCGCAGAGCATTCCATCAAAGTCTGCATTTCAAAATGTCACTACTTGACTTCCGAGCCCCGACATGTGCCCAAACTGTGGTTTACCCCCACATATGGGGTATCAGCGTACTCAGGAGAAACTGTACAACAACTTTTGGGGTCAAATTTCTCCTGTTACCCTTGGGAAAATAATAAATTGCAGGCTAAAAAATCATTTTAGAGAAAATAAAATTTTTATTTTATTTTCATGGCTCTGCGTTATAAACTTCTGTGAAGCACTTGGAAGTTCAAAGTCCTCACCACACATCTAGATTAGTTCCTTTGGGGGTCTAGTTTCCAAAATGGGGTCATATGTGGGGGATCTCCAATGTTTAGGCACACAGGGGCTCTCCAAACGTGACATGGTGTCCGCTAATGATTGGAGCTAATTTTCCATTTAAAAAGCCAATTGGCGTGCCTTCCCTTCCGAGCACTGCCGTGCGCCCAAACAGGGGTTTACCCCCACATATCAGCGTACTCAGGACAAACTGGACAACAACATTTGCGGTCCAATTTCTCCTATTACCCTTGGCAAAATAGGAAATTCCAGGCTAAAAAATCATTTTTGAGGAAAGAAAAATTATTTTTTATTTTCATGGCTCTGCATTATAAACTTCTGTGAAGCACCTGGGGGTTTAAAGTGCTCAATATGCATCTAGATAAGTTCCTTGGGGGGTCTAGTTTCCAAAATGGGGTCACTTGTGGGGGAGCTCCAATGCATAGGCACACAGGGGCTCTCCAAACGCGACATGGTGTCCGCTAACAATTGGAGCTAATTTTCCATTCAAAAAGTCAAATGGCGCGCCTTCCCTTCCGAGCCCTGCCGTGTGCCCAAACAGTGGTTTACCCCCACATATGAGGTATCGGCGTACTCGGGAGAAATTGCCCAACAAATTTTAGGATTCATTTTATCCTATTGCCCATGTGAAAATGAAAAACTGAGGCGAAAAGAATTTTTTTGTGAAAAAAAAAAGTACTTTTTCATTTTTACAGATCAATTTGTGAAGCACCTGAGGGTTTAAAGTGCTCAATAGGCATCTAGATAAGTTCCTTGGGGGGTCTAGTTTCCAAAATGGGGTCATTTGTGGGGGAGCTCCAATGTTTAGGCACACGGGGGCTCTCCAAACACGACATGGTGTCCGCTAACGATGGAGATAATTTTTCATTCAAAAAGTCAAATGGCGCTCCTTCCCTTCCGAACCTTACCATGTGCCCAAACAGTGGTTTACCCCCACATGTGAGGTATCGGTGTACTCATGAGAAATTGCCCAACAAATTTTAGGATCCATTTTATCCTGTTGCCCATGTGAAAATGAAAAAAATTGAGGCTAAAAGAATTTTTTTGTGAAAAAAAAGTACTTTTTCATTTTTACGGATCAATTTGTGAAGCCCCCGGGGGTTCAAAGTTCTCACTATGCATCTAGATAAGTTCCTTGGGGCGTCTAGTTTCCAAAATGGGGTCACGTGTGGGGGAGCTCCAATATTTAGGCACACGGGGGCTCTCCAAACGTGACATGGTGTCCGCTAAAGAGTGGAGCCAATTTTTCATTCAAAAAGTCAAATGGCGCTCCTTCCCTTCCAAGCCCTGCCGTGCGCCCAAACAGTGGTTTACCCCCACATATGAGGTATCAGCGTACTCAGGACAAATTGGACAACAACTTTCGTGGTTCAGTTTCTCCTTGTACCATTGGGAAAATAAAAAAAATGTTGCTAAAAGATAATTTTTGTGACTAAAAAGTTAAATGTTCATTTTTTCCTTCCATGTTGCTTCTGCTGCTGTGAAGCACCTGAAGGGTTAAAAAACTTCTTGAATGTGGTTTTGAGCACCTTGAGGGGTGCATTTTTTAGAATGGTGTCACTTTTGGGTATTTTCAGCCATATAGACCCCTCAAACTGACTTCAAATGTGAGGTGGTCCCTAAAAAAAATGGTTTTGTAAATTTCGTTGTAAAAATGAGAAATCGCTGGTCAAATTTTAACTCTTATAACTTCCTAGCAAAAAAAAATTTTGTTTCCAAAATTGTGCTGGTGTAAAGTAGACATGTGGGAAATGTTATTTATTAACTATTTTGTGTCACATAACTCTCTGGTTTAACAGAATAAAAATTCAAAATGTGAAAATTGCGAAATTTTCAAAATTTTCGCCAAATTTCCGTTTTTATCACAAATAAACGCAGAATTTATTGACCTAAATTTACCACTAACATGAAGCCCAATATGTCACGAAAAAACAATCTCAGAACCGCTAGGATCCGTTGAAGCGTTCCTGAGTTATTACCTCATAAAGGGACACTGGTCAGAATTGCAAAAAACGGCCAGGTCATTAAGGTCAAAATAGGCTGGGTCATGAAGGGGTTAAGACAGTCTGATGTTTTCCATGGACCCATAGACTTGCATTGCCAATTTTAAGCAGACACTCAAAATCCGACACACAGCCCCATAGAATAAGATGGGTACGAGCACCGTCAAAATCACGGCTAGCACTCGTCTGAAATAAACGGTCATGTGCACCTGCCCTCATGCGTCAGACAGGACTGCACTACTTTACTATACATTATTAACAATACACATGCAATATAGAATACATCATTAACAGCATGAAAATCGCTTACAAATCGTTGGTTATAGTTTCAATCAATGTATAGTAAAAAAAATCCTACTACAAAAACTAGGTGTAGTCCTTGAGTTAGGCTTCATTTGGCTAATATTTATGGCCAATGGGCACAATGAGCAGCACACTGACCAACGTACGTCAGTTCTCTACACCATATGAACAGAACGATGATCAGCGTGTAAAAAATCTGTCATTGGAGCTAAAAAAAAATTCATAGGACCTGTTCCAGCAATCGTGTCCATAATCTGGACAAGACCCCTGAGGACCACCTCTCACTTGATGGCATCTGCAGCTCTCATGTTGTTTAGCGGCTTGGTGAAGTCACGTGGAAGTCACGTCACAAAGACCTAATGCAAAACGATTGGATCATAGGAGAATCAAAAGAAAAAAAAAAAAAAGGAAGAAGAGCCACAAATGACAGAAGGCGGGAGGTGGACCTCAGGGCCCCCTCCCTGACGTGGCTGCTGGTTGGGGTCCTCCAAATCAATTTGACCCGACTTTACTGGATATGACTGTCCTGTGAATGTCAACGTTCATTTGACGGAAGCCTTAGGATAAGGACACACGGAGCCGCAGTCACACGTTGTGGAAAACTAGCAGAGAGATTTTGTGGGTAGTCAGCACCATTTCCTTTAAAACCACAACAGCATTAACATCAAGTAATACTTATAAGTAAACAAGACCGCGTAATAATCATTAAGGGCTGTGTGGTTTGGTGATAGAAGTGCTATTCGACTGCAAAATCAAGCAGTCATTAGTTAGGCTACTTTCACACTAGCGTTTTTTTTAAATCCGTCACAATGCGTCGTTTTGCAGAAAAAACGCATCCTGCAAAAGTGCTTGCAGGATGCGTTTTTTCCCCATAGACTTCTATTGACGACGCATTTGCGACGGATTGGCACACTTCGCATCCGTCTTGCTTTGGCGGACCGTCGGGAGAAAAAAACCCTACATGTAACGTTTTTTTCTCCCGACGGACCGCTTTTTCCGACCGCGCATGCACGGCCGGAACTCCGCCCCCACCTCCCCGCACCTTACAATGGGGCAGCGGATGCGCCGGAAAAATGCATCCGCTGCCTCCATTGTGCAATGCAGCAAACGCTAGCGTCGGAATCTCTCCCCGACGCATTGCGACGGGGAGATTCCGACGCTAGTGTGAAAGGAGCCTAACCTGAAAAGATTGGCCACTGATGCAAGTGGTTTGTCCGCAGGAAGTTCATGCTTCGTGTGACTTTACCCTACATAAAATATCACGTACTGGAGGCGAAGACCCGTGTCTCTCCCTAAAATACAAACTACTGAACAAAACAGGACCCAGGGTGTCCCGAGAGGTTGCTGGACTATACTTTATATATAGCACTTGTTAACAGGCAGTCCCGATGATGCTGCAGTGTATAATTCCCTGTCCACAACAAGACTACATGGAAAGACGGGCTCCAGAACAGACCCAAGAGTTTGAGAACTTGCGGCCCGGATTACCATTTATAGGGAGTGGGATTGTAAATCATTAGAGTTGTGTGAACAAAGGTAAGGTGTCCTTACTATAATGAAATCCAGGTGGTTAAAACACAAAAAAAAATATACAGAGACGAATAAAAAGAGTGTAATGTGATTTCTAGGTCTGCATCTCGGATATATTACGGATAAAGGTATCATCACTATTCAGAATAAAAACTGAGAGCAATTAGAGAAAATATTCTCCTCTGCATCGCAGAAGGCATTGTGTCCCAGTAAAAAGGCTCTTTTATCAACGGTGCCAACTCAGGAAGCCAAGAAGTCCGCGATGAAGAGTGGCTCTGTGAGTCTGCATCACGTGACGGGGGTGCTGCTATGGCGTACCATGCTGTGATCGACCCGGAAGAAGGCCAGCTGGCATGGCTTATTGAGGAGATTTGCAAAGGCTATGAATGCATCAGCTTCTTCCAAGTTAAGAATGAGCACTGCTGCGATGAAGGACATGCCCTGGACCTGCGCGGAGAAGAAGAAAGGAGCAGAAGTGGTTCATTAATATACAATTATATCATCCCAGCCCAAGCTTACAGCTGTAGAGCGATGGATAGAAATGATGGGTGTACACTGTAAACAGGATGCACGTGTTTCGGCTGCACACAGGATGCTGATTATTAAAACCCCGAATAATTGGGAACCAATATTCAGCAATGATGTCCAGCAATAAGATAGTAATAAAGTAATAACTATTTGTATTCAGCCAGAGAACCCGTTGAAGCCCCGGATAGGTGCGAAACGGCCGTCGTTCAGCCCTCACATTACCTCGGTAATACACCCCCGTGCCGTGAAGTCGATGTATCAATAAAGTAACCTGCACAGAAGATTGGTGAGTGCTGCCATATTCCTTCCTGCTTATATGCACGTCCGCTTGCTTTCTTGGCTACAGCACCCGATATCCAGCAGACCAGCATAGGTTCACCTATTGGACCGTTCACTGTGTGTTTTACATTGGTGGTGCGGATCGCTGTCCTCTTTGTTTTTTTAGAACTCCGTTCCACATTCTTGGGTAGAGAATCGGTCAGGACTATTCACCCCACAAAGCAGCCATTACTGATTTATAGGGCAGGGGATAGCATTTTTACACATGTCCCCATACACACTTTCTGGTCCAGACGAGCCACACTGTTCCTGGCTTGTCTCCTATCCCCCTGGCCCGGATACATTGTCACATGTCAGCTCTGGTGTATGCGCAGAACAAGCGGAGGCCAGTACACCTCGCGTCACCGCGCATGTGCCGGACGCTGACGGAGCGGCCAGGAGGACAGTGATATACAAGGGCTAATATTTCTGTAAGCACTACATTTTGTCTAGCATTAACAAGTCTTGTAGTCTTATTTTAAGTTTATTAATTTCTTAAGCTCTAATAATTGGTATATCATCTTCCCATCTCATATTTTAGGAAACTGGGTGTGTTATGGGTAGCTAAAGAGATTGTTCACGACTTTTTCCATTGATGACCTATCCTCAATGTCTGATCTGTCTGGGTCCAACACCTGGCACCCTCCGATCACCATGTAGGCCAGAAATACTCACTTGCAGAGCTGCGCCACCTACTGACAGTGGCAGGGTACTACACATCCGCCTCCTATTGATTTGAATAGAAGGTGCATGTGTTGTGCGAAAAAAATGCAGCAGTGCAAGAATATGGTCACAAATAGAAGAGTAAACTATTCTTTATTTTTATCGACTAACAAAATGCAAAGTGAATGAACAAAAGAAAAGAGAAATCTAAATACAAATATTTGACATCTTTTTATCTTTAAAAACAACATCAAAGCCTCACTTTCTCCTAGCTACACTTGCACAAACAACCCTAATCTCAATATCAAGTCTGTCTGGGATTACATGAAGAAACAGAAGGATTTTGGGTGAAAAATCGATACTTTGCTGCAGTTTTGAAGCTAAATGGCGGCCCCCCCCCCAATGTTGATTTGATGTAGATTTCTCTTTGGTTCATTTACTTCATATTTTATCAATTAATGATGTGCAAATTATTAATGCTTCTATTTGTAAAAGCATGTTTACTTTGCAACATTTTTCTCTGCAACTGCCTAAAACTTTTGCACAGCCCTGTACATATCCAGAATCTCTGCTGCGCTTTATTGTAGCAGGGCATTTACAGGGTAGCCTGGGGACGATGCTTCCTTACAGATCAGGGCCTGATCCTACAAGTATATTTCAGACTCTGCATTCTCTCCCTTACTTTGTTATTTTTAATAGAAGACGGTAAGCAGGAAAATGGAAAAATACAGGCCGGAAATTCATCGCACACATTTAATGTCCTGGAATGGTTATAATAGCCATTTTAAAGTAATTACGGTAACAGTGTTTCTAACTAAAAAAAAAAAAAAATACAGTTTTTATCTTTTTTTTTGTGTTCCCCTTGCTGCCGCTACCTGCTAGACACAGAAGATTAGTCTCCTCCCCCCTCTGGCAGCTGACAACAGAATCCCTTCTTACTTTGCCAAGGAGGAGTCATCCAGCTTCACTGCCATATTACCGCTCTACTCTTTTCTTGACATAGGGGCGGCAGGTTAGTTATTTTTTGGCTGTAAACCTGGGGTCACCGGAGAACTAGCTGCGAGGGAAGTAATCGAGCATGCGCGTCTACCAGCACATGGCGTACCAAGCAGATGTTCACATTGCTGCACACTTTGGACACCAAGTGGTGCCATGCTATGTGAGTAAATGTCATAACTCTTCCCTGGAACTTATTCGTTTTTACAACATGTAAATGGAAAACTTTGTTAGCTTTTATAAATTATACAAGGCCTTTCATATCTAATGGTGAAGAGGTCACTTAAAGGGAGAGTCTGCAATTTTTTGCTGAAACTCCTCCACTCCTTTTCATAGGCGGTGTCTAGTATTGTAATTCTGCCAAATAACTCCCTTTTTTAACTAATTTTAACAACCTTTTTAACCTTACTCACAAAAAACACGTGAAAAAACTTTAAACAAAACTCTGAAATAGTTTATACTATATAGGCTGCACACGTCCATCTTCAGCAGCCCGAACTAAGTAAATGGAGCACGTGGCTTACTAAGCCACGGAGCATGCCCGGCCGCCACTTTATTCAGAGGCCCACCGCTATGAAGTTATCCTCTATACTACCAATAAGAAGTTAAGTCAACTCCTTTAAGGGGTTAACTTATTTTCTAAATATCAGAGATAAATAGCGGCAGAAGAGAGGCATATAAAAGCCAAAACTAATGCTGCCAGGATAACACCTTGCATGTTTTATACGTAGGCTCAGCCCAAGAGTAGAAAATTCAACATACGTAGCCAACGTCTGGTCTGTAACACGTGTAGGCCCCCAGCACACTGTGCAGCAAGTCATGGTACGGTCCCCCCTGAAAACCACAAGAAAATTTGGTTAACATGTCATTTTAATTTTCTTTAATACAGAGGCAAAAAAAAAAAGCGCCTAGTTTCATATCAAAACTAAAATGTGAAAATAAACACAAAACGGTGTTTACATGTAAATCAAAGGCCATTGTAAAGATGGAGCAGAGAGCAGTGAGACTTCCGCACAGGATGGGTGTGTGTTCATCAGCAGGAATACGGACGACCAGCCTCTGGAGCACACAGATAACCTTTAGAGACCTGATGTCTGCCAGTGACAATGGCCAGGAAGACTGATAAATAGAAAACGGAGTGGTGCTCGCCTCCATAACCTGCACTGGTCCCAGCGGCGGACATGTAATGGACTGTCCTACACAAAGCAGGGACTGGGAGATTGTGTGCAAGCCTCACTGGGATGTGTTTACACAACATTTTGGTTTCCTGCGCCCAATTCCACAAGTAATTCACAACCCAGGCGATTCCACAGCCTCATTCTAAATTTTCCACAAGGAATTTGGTGCCACTGTGAGGAGTAAGTCTGTGCTGAAAAAGGTGGCTCCTCCATTTTTCCCATGGAGATGGCACGGAATAAGCGAGGATCTGCTAATCACTGAGCAGTTCTGCACCAGTGTAAGGCTGGTTTCACATTTGCGTTTAAAAACGCAGCGTTTTAAACGCAAACGCATGTGGTGAAAAAAACGCATGTAAACGCAGTAAAACGCAGCGTTTTTTAGACGCATGCGTTTTTGCATGTTTTATTACAAGCGCGGCGTTTTGATGCGTTTACATGCGTTTTTTCATGTGTTTGCGTTTTTTAAACGCATGATGAGAAGTGTGTGATAGCTGCCAATCATCAAAATGAAAAAAAAAAAAACACTATAAACAGAAATTGCTAGGGTTAGGGTTTGGATCCCTAGTAACCCTAGGGATCCTAACCCTTACCCTAACCCTAAGGGATCTTAACCCTAACCCTACCCCTAACCCTACCCCTAAGGGATCCTAACCCTATCCCTAACCTTACCCCTATCCCTTAGAGTTAGGATCCCAAGGGTTAGGGGTAGGGTTAGGATACCTTTATCAATGTTATGGTGTGGGGTGGCATATCAGTGTGTTTTCTTTTTCTTTTTTTTTCTTATAAAAACACATGCGTTTTTAATGCAACCAAACGAATGTGCTTAAAAACGCATGCGTTTACATAGACAGCAATACGTTTTTTTGCCGCAAAAAAAACGCATGCGTTTTTTTGCGGCAAAAAAAAGCCGCTAAAAATTACTACATGTTGCATTTCTGCAACACTACGCATGCATACAAAAGACGCATGCGGCGGCAAAACGCATGAAAAAAAATGCATGCGTTTTTAATGTTAAGTATAGGAAAAAAAACGCATGCTTTTTTTGCGCTAAAACGCAGCGGCAAAAAACGCAAATGTGAAACCAGCCTAACATGCTAATCTGTGGCATGAATTTGGGAATCCGCTGGGATTTCGGCCACTGACAATACTGCTGTGTAAACATGCCCATAATTACAAGGCCTAACAATAATGTCTGGGAAAGTGGACCGAGACAGGAGGACAAAGCTTCACTTTTCCCCATGGTCCCCTTCAAACACTGTGGACTGAATGTACAGTACACTGTGGACCTAGGAGCCAATGTGACGTCTGCAGTCAATCACTGGCCTCAGTGTTGTAGGGCCCAAGACCGCTGAGGACAGTGATTGACTGCAGACATCATGCGACTTACAGCTGCCTCCAATGTAAAGGTGGAGGAGAAGGGCTGGAGCAGAGGGCGAGGAAGCATTATTTGTTTTAGCAGTCACATAACTTGGCAGCCACTTTAAATAAAGAAAAAAAAAAAAGGAGAAACTTTTACCTTCTGGAAAATATACAGTGACGGGAATGTTCGGGATATGTCTAGCTTAATTAGCTCTAGACTGGCTTCTCTGTCAGCGACTGACACTCCGGCGTCTAGATGAAACATGGAAAGACATTGGCAATAGAAACCCATCAGACACTTCAATGAGTCTAAATAAGCGATGAGTGCAGATTATTAAATGCTGAATAAAGCAATAGCTACAACATCTCATACATCAGTGGCTGTATCACTAGATGCATCTTCTTTAATGCTGGATAAATCAATAGCTCCAAAGACACAACTAATTAATTCCAAGGGTAAGAGACTTGAGCGGCGCAGTCAGAGCAGATATTGATAGCTATATAGTCAGAATAAAAATGAACAGAAACACATGCCAACGGTAATTGTAATTTCTCACTTCCATGGTCACAGTTCACTGGCATCTTAATGAATAATCCCATTTACGAAGCACAATACTACACAGTAGGCTAATGGTTTGCTTCCAAAAAGCTTAAAGGGATTCTCTGGGAATAGAAAAACAAGCCCAAAAACAAAGAAACAATAAGGAAATGCCGTTAAAATTCCAAGATGTGTTTATTTAGTGGTACTGAGGTAAGAAGAGGCTGCTCACACTGTTGACCACCTGATCGAATACTAGAGATACTAAAGGTACGGAGGTAAGAAGAGGCCGCTCACACTGCTGACCACCTGATCGAATACTAGAGATACTAAAGGTACTCAGGTAAGAAGAGGCCGCTCACACTGCTGACCACCTGATCGAATACTAGAGATACTAAAGGTACTCAGGTAAGAAGAGGCCGCTCACACTGCTGACCACCTGATCAAATACTAGAGATACTAAAGGTACTCAGGTAAGAAGAGGCCGCTCACACTGCTGACCACCTGATCGAATACTAGAGATACTAAAGGTACGGAGGTAAGAAGAGGCCGCTCACACTGCTGACCACCTGATCGAATACTAGAGATACTAAAGGTACGGAGGTAAGAAGAGGCCGCTCACACTACTGTCCACCTGATCGAATACTAGAGATACTAAAGGTACGGAGGTAAGAAGAGGCCGCTCACACTGCTGACCACCTGATCGAATACTAGAGATACTAAAGGTACGGAGGTAAGAAGAGGCCGCTCACACTACTGTCCACCCTGTCTATCTGATCTAATACTAGAGATACCAGGGGTACTGAGGTAAGAAGAGGCTGCTCACACTGCTGACCACCTGATCGAATACTAGAGATACAAAAAGGTACTGAGGTAAAAAGAGGCCGTTCACACTGCTGTCCACCCTGTCTATCTGATTTAATACTAGAGATACCAGGGGTACTGAGGTAAGAAGAGGCCGCTCACACTGCTGACAACCTGATCGAATACTAGAGATACTAAAGGTACTGAGGTAAGAAGAGGCCGCTCACACTGCTGTCCACCCTTTCTATCTGACCTAATACTAGAGATACCAGGGGTACTGAGGTAAGAAGAGGCTGCTCACACTGCTGACCACCTGATCGAATACTAGAGATACTAAAGGTACTGAGGTAAGAAGAGGCCGCTCACACTGCTGTCCACCCTGTCAATCTGATCTAATACTAGAGATACCAGGGGTACCTTCCTCAAAGGTAAGAAGAGGCTGCTCACACTGCTGTCCACCCTGTCTATGTCATCTAATATTGGAGACACCAAGGGTACGGAGAAAATAAACTGTGCACATTGCTGTCCACCCTATCCAGTCTAATAGGATATACCACGAGTGCTGTGGTAAAATAAGAAGCTGCTCACACTGCTGTCCATCTGATCTAATACTGGAGATACCAGGAGTGCTGAGGTAGGAAAGGTAAGAAGAGGTTGCTCACACTGCTGTCCACCCTGTCCATCAGATCTAACACTGGACCCGTGGAAGCGTATCTGGGTATCTGGACCCGTGGAAGCGTGAATAATGCGAAACGGCCGTTGTCCTGTTTCTCTTTTCTGCATAATCTGCACTTGTCCTTGCCCGCACAACCTTGTCCATGCAATTCTTTGTAAAATAAAGGACTAAGGATTTTTTTTTACTAACATTTCGAGTGTTGCTGCTATTTTTCTTCGTTTTGGGATACCGTTAAAAGTACATTTACCTTCAGATTCATTTTCGGAGGTTGTCTCACTTAAGCTTTTCCAACGCTCCTTAGCTCTAGAGAGGAAGATGTCATACAGCTCTGAAAATGTAAGATAGAAATGAGAATAAAAGAAGAATAGTGCCTGAGAAGAAACACACTGGATCATTAACACTGGATATGCTCACCGGGGGTGATATTAAGCTCATTCCCTACAGCCAGGCTCCACACCTTGCCACGTACGCTGGGTGGTAAGCCTTGCCACCAAAGGTCTCGAACTTTCCTTGAATTTCTCCTGGAGAAAAGGAGGGAATAAAATATACACTCACTAAACTAGATTTTAGATTTCCACCACAGATGTGGATCCACAAATTCCTGAATAAGCAAAAAACTTCTTCCTCAAAGTGTTTCAGGCACAGACTCCAAATACAAAATTTATAGCAACAGACTTTTCCTTCCAAAATGAAATCATTCTCACCATATGCTGGTATGACAAATCAGAACAAGGATACATTCATTAATGAAAAACCATCTCAAGCACATTTGTCCCCAGTTACTATTGTGGAGCATGTAGAAGGTGACTTCATTCTGAAAGGTGCAATAGATACTAAATAATACTATGTGATGGCATCTACACATGCATAGCAGACCTGTCTAGAGACTTGTTTGGTGCAAACCATGCCAAGTAAGACTACTTACCTAAGGTTACGGGTGGATGATGTTAGTGCCAAGCCCATCTAACTGTGTCGCAAACTTACTTTTACCTTCATAAATAGATGATCTCCGATACACACACATTGAAGTCCCTAGTTATTGGTTTTTGTCTCGGATTTGATAACCTATCAGAAAAGGAGCCCTTGGGACCTGATCGTTGCACCCTCAGCAAACAGCAGAATATGCAGGGCAAAGCAACGGCTAGCCAATAGTATTAAGAAGCGGCCATTGAGATGAATGGCAGACCTTGTACTATATGGACAGAGCAAGTCCGACCGAACAGTCTTAATTCTGACTAATAGGGGGGCATGTGAACAACGGTGGTCTTCATGAGACAAACTTAAGAACGGTTACCGTTATTTGTAAACCATTCTCTGGGAACTAGTTTTTGGAGTAGCTAAGATTTTATCATACGATTGATTGTCCAGGGCCGGTATCTGAATTTTAAAGCTGCTGCAGTCAGATGAATATTGGTCTAAAAAAGACAAGGATGAGCCAAATGCACCGGAGCAGGAGCTGAAAATCCGGATGATTATATATTCTGACAAGACAACGTGTTCTAAATGGTCCCAGGGTGCAACCTAAAATAAAAACCTCTATATTTACCTTCCCAGATCTTCTGTACCCCCCACTGACGTAAACATTGTCACGCGAGAGACTGATTGGCTGCAGCCTTCCCAGTTTTCTTAGTGAAAGAAGAGTGTTTCTTGAAGGCTGCCTCTGATCAGTGGCCGGTGATGTATCGGGGGACCGATGGAAGACATTGCGACAAGATCGGAGAAATGGCGTAGGTCTCAGAGAGGGCTCGTTTGTGTCTCTTAGTGACTTTATATTACATCCTGGGGTTATTAACGAGGGGCGGCAGAGTCAGTAGTGTTTAACCCTTTTAAATCTCAGACATGTGCTGAAAATGGCAAAAGATGCTTCTACTGCACCCGCACCCTGCCGCCAGGGCAAGACGGGATCCTTTTCTGAAGAAATATGGAGATCCCAGGAGTAGGACCGGCGTCTACCAGACATCTACAACCCCTTTAGTATGTCTAGCCACCAGGTCTGACTGTGCCATGGTGCCACTGGTTCCCTTTTTGTTCAGGATTGCTCAGATAAAGATAAAATGAGGAGCCATCTCTATGAAAGGGGCATGTGTGTTCCCAAAGAGACCTGGCTGTAAAATATGTGTCCTCTATTGACAGAGCACGGAATCTTTCTTCTAGAACAGGTCACGGTTTCCTACTTCATGAAAAAACAATGACTGAAAGGTGGAACGAAAATCATAAAAATCAGCCAAAAAGTGATCATCAATGTGAGAAGCAGCTTGTTAGCAGAGAATGTGAGGTGGCCATTAGTGCTGCCGCGATGCCATCTGACCATGTACATCGTGTATGCCAGGTCAGATGCCCGGCGTAATACCGTGACTGGAGAACACTTACACAGCGTCCCAGTTTGGCAAGATTTCAGAATTCCACACAACCATGGCGCTCGCAATATTTTCCTCTTGCTTGAATCTTTCCTTCATCATCTTTTTTCTTCTTTGTGCCTCTTTAACCTCTACAGAAAAAAAACAAAACACGTTATATGACTCGATAAAATGTTTTCAAAAGCTTAATCCTCAGATCGTCTCTGTATACTCACCACGACCCGGGGATGTACGTGTCAGCCAAGTGTGACATCTAACCTCCTAATAGTAGCTTAGAGCACGATGAAGGGAATCTGTCAGCAAAAACCTGACTATTTCCTATAACCCAACAGTTTAATCTGAGAGCCCGATTCCAGGGATGTGTCACTTATAAGGCTGGGTGCTGTAGTTTCAATACAATGCGTGTTTTATCAGCAAGAGATTATTAACTTAGTCAGGGTAATCTGTGTAACCCCACCCCAGCACTGATTGGCAGTTTTCTGCCTATGCACAGTGTACACAGGAAGCTGCCAAACAGCGGCATGGCAAGGGTTATACACAACTCCACATTTGAGCACTGCTACATCTACAGCAGAGAATACAGGGATTCTATCCAAACTGCACCAAGTAGCCCAGTAAGTGACATCACTGGAATTAGGTTCTCTGACCCGCTTTTAGATTAGATAGCACAATCTTGCTGACAGATTTCCTTTAATATTTAAGGATCGTGTTGTTTATTATTATTTTTTATAAACCCCTCATGATCTCTCTCCATGACTGTGGTTTAGTTGACTTTTAACATTTCCTCGTTGACAAGTGTTTAGCAATATCATCTAAAACCGTAAAAGTATCCGTATCTTCAGCTAAAACAAATTCCATATTAACACTGGTGAAAAAACAAGCCTCTCCTGTCCTCCAACACGGGCTCATAAAGCTGCGGCTAAATGGTTTGGAGTCCATAAAGCAGATCCATGCGGCTTCTGTAAATGACATTATTCGCCATCGCTCGGCGGTCCCGTGACAGCTCTGTGATGGAAGACTGTAGATTGTGTGTGGGCAGATCACGCTCCCTGGGACTTCGGAAGAGACTCTTAATCAAAATACAATTTTCAGTTAAGTTATTGCCCCTCTGAGTGATGGAGGAAATGGAAAGGTCAGTGACTATTTACAGATGATGATTTATCCCCCACTTTGCACCGTTCCCCATCATTGCGCTGAACTCTGCCCGTGAGCAGCACTCGCGCTGTGGCGAGGATGATGGACTATATGGAGTCTAGGAACACCACATGGGGTGGAAAGGATTGATCTTCGTTCCCATCGACTCTCCGACTGTGTGCCGTAAACAGGCTCTACCCAATAACGCTTTACTGATTGCAGCTTTAATTACGGCTCTATTTCTCCCTCTTAATGTCTCATCTCATTCTGGTGCCACGCACGGTGCTAGGAAAGCATCATCCAAATTTATCTCAAGAAAAGTCATATGTCTGGATGGCAAAGTGAAGCGTAAAGACACTGGGCAAAACAGATGGAGGAAACCAGCAGAAAAGTAACTAGGAAAAGCAAAGACGTTAATAAAGTAATGGTCACCAGATTTCACAATACAAGACAAATGCATTACTAAATAGATCTTAGACCTGATGAGGCTGGTAGACTTATGATTGTGTACTTCTGTATGAACGTTTACACCAACACGCTGTCCAACTAGCTCCTCAGCGTCCCTTCTTCCTCCTGCTGCAGAGAACTCACACTGCTAAGCACAAGCTGCAGCCAAGCATACACATGGACTCCTGATTAGTGCTGATAGTGTGCTCATTACTTGGGTGATCTCCCAGTATTTTGGGCGTGCTTGCAGATTATGTTTGAGTCACTGCAGCTGCATGATTTGCGGCTGCTAGACAGCCTGAATACATGTGGGGGTTGCCTGTTTGTTAGAGAATCCCCACATGTAATCAGGCTGTCTAGCAGCCGCAAATCATGCAGCTGCACTGACAAACAATCTACAAGCACGCCCAAAATACTCGGACAACACCCGAGCATGCTCGGAAATCTCGAGTAACGAGCGCACTCGCTCATCACCACTCCTGATCTCTCTCACTCTTTACCTGGTCTCTTTATAATTAGTATCCTACAGAGATATAGATGTGCATGGTAAATACATCAGCCTCATCAGGTCTATAAAATCTAATAGTGTGTGCTATACAGTGTGTATTGTGGAATCTGGTGACAGATCTGCTGCAATACAAATAAAAAACAAATGTGCATTTCTGATTTTCTCTCAGTCATTAAAATTGGTACAAAATGCTGCAAAGATGCCAAAAGGACTAACGAGCTGTGGATTGAAACTACTTCAAATCTTAGGACAAAATAAGCAAAATGCGCAGGAGAGCTCAGCAATCTTATTCACTCTGATGGAACTGAAAACGGCTATGCTTTCACAGCAAAAACGGGATGTGAGAACATACTCTAAGGGTGAGGTCACACTAGGTGGGTTTTTTATTTAATTTTTTTAATTTCAGAAATCTCATGCACACGCTGTTTTTTTTTTTGTCATCAGCGTCTCGTGACTTGAATGTTTTTTGGCACAATAGAGCATGTCACTTCTTTCACCGTTTTTTTTATGCATTTTTCAGAGTTTTTCATACATTGATAGTAATGGGTGGTGAAAAAATGCTGAAAATCTGAAACAAAAAATGCAGGCATCAGGTTTTGCAACGTTTTTGGGGGCCAAAACCTGGTTCAACAGAATGAGATTTTGTCACTAAACTTTATCAGCATGCACAAATGACAAATGTAGGATGATAAAAGTTCAGGAAAAAACAGCAAAAAAACACAAGCAAAACCTGTTTTTTTCAGCAGCTTCTTTCCTGCCAAGAGATCAGGTTTTAATGCAGAAAAAATACTGAAAAAACACCTAGTATGGACTTACCCTAAGGAAAGAAAAAGTAACAGGACAAAGCCATTGGGCCCCGGGATGCAGCAGATAATTGGGCTGTAACAATCTCACCCTGAATTAGGAGCGATTACCCGGCTGGCAGGAAAGTGATAACGCAGGGTTCTGAGGGTCCGCAGCCTTATTACAGGCAGTGACCCGTCGGGCTGGTTAGTGAGGTCTTGCTATCGATCACGGTACTGATACTTGAGATCATACAGTACAGGAGGAGCGGCTGGTAGGAAAATGTGCAGCTTTCAGCTCCAAAACGGATGACAATGAGGCCATTTATATGACAGCGAGTCGTATAATCCAATATTACAGCCCATAACGGTTTTAGCACCTTCCAATAGTGAAGAACGAGCTATAAAGTGAGAATTGTGGCACAGCAGCTTTATTTTATCACTCTCATACAACCTTGCATAACACTGAACGGCTGGGAAGCTATAAGACGCCAACAATAAAACGTGTGGGATTAAATGACATTTTATAGCTTGTACCTTCTGCAGCCGTATACATGGCTCGTCTGTGTATTGTCCTGACCTGCCTCCATTATGTGGTGGAATCATACACTGTGTAACTGACTTGTCAGACGGCCGTATAACACCGACGACGATCGCATCGCAGTGCACGGACTGACCGGTGGCTCTGCCGACCCAGGCGCGACAGTGACATAGAAATACATGCTGTCACGCATGCAATCGTCATGCGTGGTATTGGGCCGTCTGACGGCCCCTTACAGTAGAGAGACTAAAATTACCTTACGCTGGGCAGAAGGAGAAACATGAAACGACATGAAGTCTCCAGCAAACAAACTGACTGTTTTATGCTGCAGTTCAAATAACAACCAGAATTTACCAGGCGGTGGTGTGAAAATGCCGCTCACATCGACAGCTGGGGTATGTCCGCACAGGTCAGAGATGCTAGGAATTTTCCAAGACAAAAAAAAAAAATCTGCAATGGATTTCAGTACCAACCATGTGGATCAGATCTGAATAAATCCTAAAGAGAATCTGTCAGCAGGCTTTTACTATGTAATCTGAAACAGTGGGATGATGCAGGGACAGAGACCATGATTCCAGCAATATATATCAACGCAAACAACTCAGAGTAGTAGAGGCCGAGTACTGAAGAGATCCATAAAAATTAAAGTTTTTATTGACCACAAACAAGTTTAAAAAAACATTAAAAAGACAAATGTCCAACAGGGGACGCTAGTGTGACCATAATAGATAGATATAACCAAAATGCAGGAAAAGCAACGAATTAGATCAATGGAAGGGATTTTTCAATGTTTCAGGTACCAAGGTTCCTTATTGGGGCTTATTAAACAGGTTTACCATGCAGAAGAAAAACGCCTTATTCAGCGGCATCAGGTATATGGGCAATGTGACAGCGGTGCGGAGCAGTAACATCCAGTCTAAGGGGAAGTTCACACAGGGCGTTTTTGCAGCTTTTTTTTCTGGAGCAAAACCTGATCTTCTTGGCAGGAAAGAAGCTGCGTCAAAAACGCAGGTTAGGGTGCATTTTTTAGTTGCGTATTTGGTGCGGTTTTGGTGCCTTTTTTTCTGCGTTTTTTTTCCTCTTTGTCCAGGCTAATGTCCTTGAATTTTCAGCAGCAAAAACACAGCAAATAATGATACCTGCGCTTTTGTTGTGTTTTTGCTGAGTTTTTTCAACACCCATTCAAGTCAATGGGTGAAAAATGCTGAAAAAACACAGCAAAAATGCTGAAAGAAGTAACATGCTCTATGTCCAAAACACACAGCAAAGCACAAAATACTGATCACACAAAAACCCAATGTGTGTGCATGAGATTTCTGAAATCTCATAGGCTTTGCTGGTACTGTAAAAAGCAGCTGAAAATTAGCATTAAAAAAATGCACCAAAAAAACACAAATTCAACTCCCTATTGAGACAATTTCTGGACTGGGTATTTGAAAATAGAATAGACATCAATGGTTCATACAGATGTCAAGCCAATGTCAGAGATACCTGGATGTGAGCCCAAGAATGGAGATGGTCACCACTCGCATCCCTTCACCCCGACGCACGTTTCGCCGCCAACTTATTGAAGTCACTTCTCTTTTTTGTCTTGTGGCATTCACTATTTTTTTTTTTTACACCACACTCTTCAAAATTGCCTGTGTTTTATGAATGTGGTGTGAAATCTAAAATGCACTTCATTTTTGTTTTTGACCAGTTTTGGGGACTTATCAGAGTCTAAAGTCACAGATCCTTTGAAAAGTTGAATGTCAGTCTAAGGCCATGTTCACACGATCCTTTTTTTCATGCGGAATTGCCGCGATTTTCCCGCTGCGGGTCCGCATTACATTGTACCCTATGGAAAACAGGAACTGCTGTGCCCACAATGCGGAAAATAAAAAAAAAAAGCCGCGCTGAATAGCTGCGGGAAAAAAGAAGTACCATGTCACTTCTTTTTTCGGAGCCGCAGCGGTTCTGCACCCATTGACCTCCATTGTGAGGTCAAACCCGCAGTAAAACCCGCAGATGAAAAAAAATATCTGCGGGTTTTACTGCGGTTTGTGGTGCAGAACCGCTGCAGCAGGAAGTGCGGGGAAGCGGGCGGAAGTGCGTGGGCGGAGTGTGGCTGCCCCCCCGTGCTCCGATCCCGCCCCCCCCCCCCGTGCTCCAATCCCACCGCCCCGTGCTCCGATGCCCCCCCCCCCCCCCGTGCCCTAATCTCCCCCCCTTACACTTACCCGGCGTCCCGGTGTCCGTCCGGCCGTCTTCTCCTTGGGCGCCGCCATCTTGCAAAATGGCGGGCGCATGCGCAGTGCGCCCGCCGAATCTGCCGGCCGGCAGATTCGTTCCAAAGTGCATTTTGATCACTGAGATATAACCTATCTCAGTGATCAAAATAAAAAAAAAAATAGTAAATGACCTCCCCCCCCCCTTTGTCACCCCCATAGGTAGGGACAATAAAAAAAAATTAAGAATTTTTTTTTTTTCCACTAAGGTTAGAATAGGGTTAGGGGTAGGGTTAGGGATAGGGTTAGGGTTAGGGGTGGGGTTAGGGGTGGGGTTAGGGTTAGGGGTAGGGTTAGGGTATTTTCAGCCATTTTAACCCTAAAAAACTTCCTAGAAAACACACAGACTCTGCATAGAAAACTGCATAAAAAAAAAGGATCAAAAAAAGCATCAAAAAACGCATCAAAAAAGGACAAAAAAAGGACCAAAAAAAGGACCTGCGTTTTCTGCCAAGAGCTGCAGTTTTTTAAAAAACAGTCCTGAAAAAAAAAAGGATGGAAATCAGGAACGTGTGAACATACCCTAAAAGTTTGCCAAATTAAAACTGGGGACTGGAGATGTGACAAAAAATGGCAACATTTGCTAAAAGTGGCATTTCACAAATCTGTCTAAAACAACTGGACAAGAAAAGCAGTCAAGGATAAAGAAAAAAAACACCAACTTACAAAATGGTGCAAATCCAATAGTAAATAAGGTACAAATACTAAAGCCACTAAGGCCATGTGCACACGTTCAGGATTTCTCGCAGAAAATTCCTGAGAATTCCGGAAATTTTCTGCAAGAAATCCACATGCGTTTTTGCCGCGGTTTTGACGCGTTTTTGCCACGGTTTTGACGCGTTTTTGCAGTGTTTTTTTCTGGACACTTCCCAATGCATTTTGGAGTGGGAAATCCGCAAAAAAAAACGGAAAATTAACGAACATGCTGCGGTTTTTACCGCGATCCGTTTTTTTCGCTGAAAAAAACGCATCATGTGCACAAAACATGCAGAATTCATTCTAAATGATGGGATGCTTATTGTATGCGTTTTTTTGCGGTTTTATAGCGTTTTTATCTGGAAAAACCGCGAAAAAAACAGGGCAGAAAGATGTTACATGAACTACAAGTCACAAAGTCGAAACTCGTCCTACCTCGCTTCTTAGCTTCCGCTACCATCTCATCATACTCCTGTCGGTGGCGCAGGGTTTCATGGACGGATTTTGCTGGAAGATTCCTATAATAATAATAATAATAGTAATTTAAAAATTGCTAATGTCAATTACAATTAAGTAGTGATATGTTATGTAAGGAGGAGACAAGACATTGGAAGATTTTATTTCCACTATTAATGCAGATAACTAAATCTAAGTTCCCATTACTTTGTTTGCTTTTGTTAAATGAACACAACCTGAATTCAAGCACAAACAGATCTGTTCCATAACTGATGCAAATGGAGGCCGAGGGACCCCACTGATGGCTAGGAGGTCCATAAGGGCTTGGTTACTGAAGACCAGAAGACATGCTGAAATAGTTTTCAACACCTGAGATGATAGTGAGCAGACCCCGAAATATTAAGCTAGATGCACTTTCCCAGTAGACTGCACAATCTAGGTTCTGCCTATCAGGAACGGACTGGGGCTGAAATTCAGATCTGGCATTTGAAACCACACAGGCCCATGTTGTCCTCATCCCCATGAACCAGATGAGATATATCACTAATATTACCCTGGATGGAGGAAAGGAAGATTTTCTACAAGACCAATATGTCTAATGATACCTGTGGCCTGCTGGGGTAAGTGACGGAGTCAGCGACTTTGTGCTCCATCACAACTCTTAACAGTATGGGTGTCTTGAGAACACAGATTCTGTTAACAACGTAGCAGACAAGGTAGCCCATGATCAGCCAGGCCCTTCGGGCATTTGCCAGAATTGCCAGATGGCCAGTCCAGCCCTGCTGCCAATACTATCCAGCATAGTAGAGAATAAAAATCCAATTAAATGGTGTTAGCACAGTAAGAACACATATACTCACGCAGGTCGATCTTCTAAGATGAGAGCGGTGGTAGAGAGTGGTTCAATCTCAAATTTTTTACGTCTTATGGATTGTGCTGGGACTTTGCATGCCCTCGCAGTGCGTTCTTCATATTCCTTTAAAAAAAAATAAATACATTTGCTAGGGACTATAAAGTAGATAAAAGGAGTGGTTAGTGGAAAGAAGGTGAATATAAATATATAAATCCTAGCACAGGTAAAACATGGAGGAACTCCGCAATTTCATATTCATTATATTCATATGAAATCACCCTATTACAACACTGTAACCTTCTGTCCATTGCCCAACCTGCACACAAGTCAGCTAATGGCTCACAAGTGGTTATATTACGGAGGATATGTCAGCAGATTTCTGCTATGAAATTTGAGAGCAGCAAAATGTAGAGACAGAGACCCTGATGCCAGTGCTGTGGCACTTAATGGGCTTCTTGGTGTAGTTTTGATAGAATACCCATTTTCTTGGTGATCAAGTCTGCACGTGAGATGTAGTCCTCTAGTGAGAATCTCATGCTGATAAAACACTGACTGTATTGAAGCTTAAGCACACAGTCTAATAAGTGACATCAGTGGAATCAGGGTTTCAGCTCCTACATTATGGCGCTCTCATTAAACCTTTTGACATTCTTTTTCAAAGGGATTAAATGGAATACATCTTAGTAATGTGACAGCATTGCTGTGATGACCTAAAAAAAAAGTATATTTTTGATTGTAAGTGGGGCCCACGGATTATTGCATTTGACAATAGCTGATGACTTCCCATTTCAAAGACTTCATTTCACGCTTGTTTCATTGTAATGAGCTAGAGCTTTCGGAAAGTACAATTTTCGGTGACTCACAAAGTGATGTTAATATCCGCAGATGAGAAACTGAACGATAGAAAACCTTCCCACTTCTTCTGCGTGCGCTGCTTGTGTAAATGACTACAGGGGTGACTATGGGTCTTACAGACAATCTGGTATAAGCTGTGAGACGACTGCTGCAGGAAGGACGTCATACAAGATGGTGCGTGCCAGCATAGGTCTGTAGCCATTCTACCCCAGGTGGTGGCAGACATCCGAATACAAGGCTGCCTGTACATCAGGCTTTATGGAGGAGGAAGGGTCCTGAAGTATCCCTCACATGGACAGCTCTCGTGGATGAGAACACAACCTTTTACTTGCAACACTTATGTTCCTTATCAATAGAAGAAAGCGAGAGGTGCAAACCGGTCCCTAATGTCAGATAATCGGGGGAAGCCAACAGGTGCTGCATCACGGTTTACAGAGCATCTAATGGCCACGGCTCAGCGTTATCCTCCATGACATTGCACCTGAGTGCTACCCCTCTCCTTCCACCCCTCCCCAAATATTGGAGCACATCCTGGCTCTCCAGTCAGACTTTTGAAACAATTGTTGCTGTGGGACGCCCCACACATAGACAAATGTTGGTGACGGGTCACCCGAATGTGTGCTCCTGTGTAGGGGCGATATGGCCGAGGATGGGTGTTGGCTGAAAACTTGGCTGAAGCATTGCTTGGCCGGCGGTCACCGCTCTTCTGAACAATCACATGCACATGAATACGGTTTTGTACAATGTTACAACCCAGATTCAACTCCAACAAAGACGCTCAGTCCTGCTTCCACGGGGACAAGCTGGGAAATCTGCCAAATATTTGGATACATTGAATCAGTTAGAGAAAAACAAAAAAAACAAACAGTATTTTGTATACGTTCACATTAATACAGCGCTCTTTGCCGATTACTGCGTCAGGTTTTCTATAGGAATAACCGAAAAACAGTATTCCGAGGAGGAACCGGGCAGCCAGAGCCGTGAATGGACCAGACGGGGTCACCACGGACGCTGGGTGTGTATGTAAAAAGATGAATGTCACAGTGAATTCATTCAAGTGAATGGCTATGTCGGGGCTCCTCTTGGAGAACTATTTTGGGGGTTTCAGACAGGAACTGTGACAGCGCTCAGCAGGGCGCACAGCGTTCATGTGAACATGGCCTTACCTGCAGCCACAGCGATAACCTGATGCAAAAACCACTTCAAAATGTGCCGCGGTCTAATGGGAAGCACAACCGCAGAGCGAGAACGCAGCTGTATTCCTAGAGCCGCTCGCTTACAGTCATCACTCTCCTGCTCCTATGCGTGCAGCGTGCGGTGTCAGGGAGCAGGAGAGTGACTACAGCCAATCACTGTGCAGCGAGCGCCCACCGATCCCACCAGTACCCGCCCCAATGCCCGGAAGCGAGCGACTGCAGGGAGAATGGAACTTCCAATTACACTGCTGCTCATATGGAACAATATTTCCCTGCAGATTGCGACTATGGCTAAGGATTAATAACATTTGTTTTGGTTTTTTGCCAACAGATTCCCTTTAAATGTTTCCTACTATTTATGCAATATCATCTACACGGAAATTTTTTTTTTTTTATTGAAAAACAGAACAATTAAACTTAGTGGGTAGAAAAAACCAACGGCCCCTAAAAGAGTTCATTGGGGCTGCAGCCAAGACCCGTGTCTGACCTGCTCTTTTACCATTTTATGGGGATATTCAGTGCAGTTCTTTGACAGTGCATGAAGTGGGAAGGAGAAGTAAAAGTCATTCATTTCCATCTCCCATTCCGCTTGTATCCACTGCTGACTGCAGTAAATGCTGTGTGTGAAGTCACCTTTCTAAAAAGAAAAGAAAAAAAAAAATAACCTGGAACTACTGTCACGTAGGTAGTGGGCTGCTAAGCCCAAATGCTCCATGCAAATAAAAGTCAGCTTAAAGAGGCTGTCCAGGACTTACTTTACCTTTTCTTTTTTTAACCATGGGTCTAAAAATTCACATACAGGTAGTTGACAACTATCTGCCTTAACTGGCAGTCATCGACCACTCGTGCCGGCGATTCAGCTGTTCTACATCAACAGAGCAGCTCTTCGTCTGGGCTGCTGTCAACGGGGCATGACTGCCGATTTCATGCTGATTGACAGCAGGCTCCCCGCAGTTAGGTAGCGGAGAGCTGACAGTCAATCAGAATGAAATCGGCACTCACCCCGTCAACAGAGCAGTGTGGAAGAGAAAATGCTGCTCTGTTGATGTAACATCAACAGAGCCACTGGCAGGAGCAGTCTGTGACAGCTGAGATTGGTGCCAGTCACAACAGGCAGGTATGTAACAACTGTCAGTTCTTAGGCTCACTGTAAAAAGAAAGAAAAAAAAAAAAAGCGTCCCTGATAACACCTTGAACACACTCTGATTTTGGAGGGTCCAACTGCCCATCTGACGTGTATAGATATGTTCAGACTCTTCCCCAACAGATAATGTCGGCGAAGAGAAGGACTTGACAGTCTTACATAAAACACAGAATCCTTTTGAATTCTCTGGGGATAAGAAGTGTCTGGCAGCAGCGTACTCCCTTCTGCCCATTGGAAACTATTAAGGGCATATTCACAAGTTGTATGGTCAACTCTATGGTTTCAAAACATGCTAGATCCTCCTCCCACTCTCAGCAGACATCTAGGATCTGTCAGTTGTCCCTTCCCTAAATATTGGTGTAAAATAACATATAGCAAATGTGTATGAAGGGTTTTTCCGAGCAACAAAATCTTCGTTATTATGCTTTACTTAACATATTCCACAGCATTTTACATATATAATCACTGTCCCCATTGGGGATCACAGTCTACATTCCCTGTAAGTATGCCTCACAAACACGGAGAGAACATTGAACTCCTTGCAGAAGTGGTCTTTGGTGGGATTTGACCCCAAATCTATATGGGATTTTATTTTAGACCCGTAAGACTACAAATTTTGAAATCCTAACATGACTTTTTAAGTAAATAATTGCAATTTTCTTAAAACAATTATCCCAGAGAATCTTGTCTGAGAAGTAGATGGTATCGCTGTATTATTGGTCCATGTATGAATTATCAGTGCCTATGACAATATGCTGAGGGTTAAGCCTCCCTCTCCATACACTTTAAATGGTTGTCGGTTCCCTGGGAGCGCTCTCTCGGATTCTCCCATACACAGTAGCAGTCACTCGGCCCAGCGCTCCGGGGCGCTCTATGAGAGACATGCTGCCACGCGTCTCTAGAGGTGGCTTATGTCACAGAAAACAAAAGTTTGGCAGTCCGAGTTCCTACAAGCTGGTTCCTTATCTGTCCCGACAACCATCTGGTAGGTTCCCCATATACATTTGACAATAGGACAAACCAGTCAATATCGACAAGTTCGGCCAACGTTCGTCTGATGTGTACAGGGGGCTTTAGATTGGGCATAGACAAAGAAATGAAAAGGGCACCAGTCAGTTGTTACTTAATTCCAGGAAGAATAGCAGAGACGAGAAAAGATGCTCCAGCAGGGTTACACAATGCCAGGAGAGAGGACGGGTAAAGTGTGACTTGGGCAGCACGGTGGCTCAGTGGTTAGCACTGCACCAAGGACAACATCTGCAAGGAGGTTGTATGTTCTCCCCGTGTTTGCGTGGGTTTCCTCCGGGTTCTCTGGTTTCCTCCCACATTGCAGACATACTGATAGGGAATGTAGAATATGAGCCCCAATGGGGACAGCGATGATAATGTCTGTAAAGCATTACGGAATATGATGGCACTATATAAGTGACTAAAATAAATAAGTAAACTTAATTGTCTAGGGCATGGAGAGTACAGAGCTGTAATATATGTTGTGGATGCCAACATTAACATTCAGACGGCAGTCAGCTGCAATGTCCTTGAAAGCAGATTGTTCCATCTTGTAAAAATCACAGCTCCATTCCTCTCCTTGCTCCTGGCAACACAAATATGATGTCCCCATTTATCAGAATGATGTCATTCGGGAGGCAGCCAGAGGTTCCCAAGGTCATGCGGACCCTCCCCATGATATATTCGGGCTGGGATGAGGTCATTCCTGCAGTATCACAGGAGGATTCACGCTCGCTCGCTGCTCTCCAGGCTCCCTCACCCATGAGTCAGGCCAGCTGCAGCTCCACCTTTAGGCTGTGTGCACACGTTGCTGTTTTTTTGCGTTTTTCCCCAATAAAAACGCTATAAAACTGCAAAAAAACAGCATACAATAAGCATCCCATCATTTAGAATGAATTCCACATGTTTTGTGCACATGATGTGTTTTTTTCCACGAAAAAAAACGCAGCCTGTTCATTAATTTTGCGTTTTTTTTTGTGGATTTCCCTCTACAAAATGCATTGGGAAATGTCCGGAAAAAAACGCATCAAAAACGCGGCAAAAACGCATGCAGATTTCTTGCAGAAAATTTTCAGGTTTTTCTCAGGAATTTTCTGCGAGAAATCCTGGACGTGTGCACATAGCCTTATAGGAAGCGATTCTGCCCAAACTAGGAATTAGCCCGGAAACTTTGGTAATGGAGGAGGCAGCAATCCTCAAAAAGTATATAGCAGGAAGAAATAAAGCTACAATGGAGACCATGTTACAGATAAAGGACAAGTAGGGAAATGCAAGGGGCACATGGTCTTATGGGATATGGGGCCTCCAGACTCTTCCCCAAAAGATGATGGTGGGTGAAAGGGGATTAGGCATGTTGCATTGAAACATGCCTGATCCTTTGTCCTTATAGCAGACTAGATGGTGGCCCAATTGTAACGCATTGGGTATGCTAGAACAGGGGTCCAGAACTCCAGTCCTCAAGGCCCACCAACAGGTCATGTTTTCAGGATTTCCTTTGCATTGCACAGGTGATGCAATTATTACCTTGGCAAGACTAAGGAAATCCTGAAAACATGACATGTTGGTGGGCCTTGAGGACTGGAGTTGGGGACCCCTGTGCTAGAATATGCATGTCCACGTAGTATATTGCCCAGCCGCGTAGTATATTGCCCAGCCGCGTAGTATATTGCCCAGCCACATAGTATATTGCCCAGCCACATAGTATATTGCCCAGTTACGTAGTACAGGGGTCCCCAACTCCAGTCCTCAAGGCCCACCAACATGTCATGTTTTCAGGATTTCCTTAGTCTTGCCAAGGTAATAATTGCATCACCTGTGCAATGCAGAGGAAATCCTGAAAACATGACCTGTTGGTGGGCCTTGAGGACTGGAGTTGGGGACCCCTGACGTAGTATATTGCCCAGTGATGTAATATATTGCCGAGCTACGTAGTATATTGCCCAGTTACGTAGTATATTGCCGAGCTACGTAGTATATTGCCCAGTTACGTAGTATATTGCCCAGCCGCGTAGTATATTGGCCAGCCGCGTAGTATATTGCCCAGCCGCGTAGTATATTGCCCAGCCGCGTAGTATATTGCCCAGCCGCGTAGTATATTGCCCAGCCGCGTAGTATATTGCCCAGCCGCGTAGTATATTGCCCAGCCGCGTAGTATATTGCCCAGCCGCGTAGTATATTGCCCAGCCGCGTAGTATATTGCCCAGCCGCGTAGTATATTGCCCAGCCGCGTAGTATATTGCCCAGCCGCGTAGTATATTGCCCAGCCGCGTAGTATATTGCCCAGCCGCGTAGTATATTGCCCAGCCGCGTAGTATATTGCCCAGCCGCGTAGTATATTGCCCAGCCGCGTAGTATATTGCCCAGCCGCGTAGTATATTGCCCAGCCGCGTAGTATATTGCCCAGCCGCGTAGTATATTGCCCAGCCGCGTAGTATATTGCCCAGCCGCGTAGTATATTGCCCAGCCGCGTAGTATATTGCCCAGCCGCGTAGTATATTGCCCAGCCGCGTAGTATATTGCCCAGCCGCGTAGTATATTGCCCAGCCGCGTAGTATATTGCCCAGCCGCGTAGTATATTGCCCAGCCGCGTAGTATATTGCCCAGCCGCGTAGTATATTGCCCAGCCGCGTAGTATATTGCCCAGCCGCGTAGTATATTGCCCAGCGGCGTAGTATATTGCCCAGCGGCGTAGTATATTGCCCAGCGGCGTAGTATATTGCCCAGTTACGTAGTATATTGCCCAGCCACGTAGTATATTGCCCAGTTACGTAGTATATTGCCCAGTTACGTAGTATATTGCCCAGTTACGTAGTATATTGCCCAGTTACGTAGTATATTGCCCAGTTGCGTAGTATATTGCCCAGTGGCGTAGTATATTGCCCAGTCACGAAGTACATTGCCCAGCCACGTAGTACATTGCCCAGCCACGTAGTACATTGCCCAGCCACGCAGTATATTGCCCAGTGACGTAGTATATTGCCCAGTGACGTAGTATACAGCACAGAGCCACGTAGTATATTGCCCAGCCAGATTTGTCACAGGTGAAAAAATAAACATATACTCACCTTTCCGAGGGCCCCTTGCAGTCCACAGCAGCTTGCGGTCCCAGGGTTGGTATCAGAGCGCAGGACCTGTGATGACGTCGTGGTCACATGACTGTGACGTCATGGCAGGTCCTTCTGCCATACCATCTTTGCCACCGGAAACTGCAGCGGAATATGGCGGCCGGTGGCAGCGGCTCAGCAGACTACAGAGGGTGAGTATAGCAGGTTTATTTTTTTTAAATTATTTTTAATATTACATTTTTTACTATTGATGCCGCATAGGCAGCGTCAATAGTAAAAAGTTGGGGACACACAGGGTTAATAGTGGCGGTAACGGAATGCGTTACCCGCGGCATAACGCGGTCCGTTTCCGCCGGCATTAACCCTGTGTTAGCGGTGACCGGAGGGGAGTATGCGGGCGACAGGCACTGACTGCGGGGAGTAAGGAGCGGCCATTTTCTTCCGAACTGTGCCCGTTGCTGATTGGTCGCGGCAGCCATGACAGGCAGCTGGTGAGACCAATCAGCGAATGAATAACCGTGACAGAAAGAAGGACAGACAGACGGAAGTGACCCTTAGACAATTATACAGTAGATTAGCTTCCATGGGAGCCTATTCCACCTAATGAGTGCCCCGAGTGTACATCTTAACGGCTGACCGGGAGGTGGTGTATGGCCATCTTTAGCTCTGCTATAATGTGGCGGAGATCAGCATAAGGTGTGGTGCATAAGTTTCAATGTGGAGAAGGAGGATAGCCTTTTGTCAGACATCTTTGTTAACACCAAGCATTGGATCTCCTTTGGAGTGAGGATAAAACATTTCCATCATACCCTTAACGGTCTAATGCTTGGCCCCAACTCTGCCTGCAGAAAACTAGCTGAAGTATTGAAAGGGTGAACATGGTGAATCCTCGCATCGCGGTGACTGCACGCGGTAAGGATTCTCTGGTCATGTGACCACAACTATGTAATATGCATACTCCCAGCCACATTCCGACTGTGTCCGGCCTCGCTCAATACACTTGCATTGCGTGAGGCCACGTGACCGCGTGAAAGCAAGTCGCATACTTGCTGTCACCGGAGAATCCTCACAGTGTGCGTGATGTGAGGATTCACAAGTCTGCAGTCACATGGAGTGACTGCAGATTTGTAGCCGGACAACCCCTTTAAAGACATCATGCAAATGTCTATATCTCACGTACATGTGCCACTGTTTTTCCCCTGAATGGAACACACACTAGTATAGTATAGGGTGATATTCACATGAATGCCATTATGCACGTCTGAATGAGGTCTGAAGGGCATAAACCATCCACGTACAACATTTATCACTTATCCATCCAGTATATAGGACTGAAGGAAATAGCTGAGCGCTGTACTCTGCCATCAGCCAGTCCTATAGACGATGAATGCACGTGTGACCATTGCTCTGTTCTGGAAGGGGATCCCAGGATTGGGACCATCAGAGATCACATAGATACCACATATCTTCTGGACAGGTGACACATTTTGTTCATGGTTCATCCCCTTTAACTAGTTTTATTCTGGCCTACTGGACCTCACCACCCACAAAATACCAGGATTGGAAAAGTTTACTCCTAATATCAGTTTAGCTCCGTCCAGTCTTTTCTAGGTTATTTTTGAGCTTTTCTTTGCCATTCTATATACTTTGGTATGTGATGGCTCATACAGTGCTATATGCTTGTTATAGTCATTCATCTTTCTGTCAGGAGAACAATTTGCACAATACAAACGTGCTGTAAATGCAATGTATGACATAGAAATCCCGCACGATTACATCCCACTCCGGAATCCTCCAGATCCCAGTATACACCATCACTCTATATGTAAAGAGGAATGGTTAGCTCTCCGTGTAAGAAAATGCTGGCGACGGCAATGACCGACTACTAGAGAATATTTTCCTTAAAACTCTGTTTTTTGTCATTCCTTGGTTACTCCTGAGAAAAGTATGAACAAATCAGCATCCTAGGGTAGGGACAATTAGAATTCTTAGGTAAGAAGTCACAAACAATTTGTGCGACTAGCTATGGTGCGAGCATTGTGTGAAAAACAGTGTTACATTGAAACCTATGGGGGAAGCGCTGTGTGCAACTTACAACCCAAAATCTAACAGGATTGGATTTTTTTTTTTTATCTCTGCTCCAGTTATGTCTTCATGTGGCGTTCATAAAAACGCAAATCCACTGACGATATGCCGTAATGTAACAGCGCAATATCACATCACGCTTCACCCCATAGACAACGTCCATGTCAGTACGGAGCGTCCCGGCAGCTGACAGTCAGCACGGATTGGACAAGGTTGGGCTGCTGCCGGTCGTCAGACTATGGATAACTCACAGCATTATGGCTTTCCTTCTGAAAGGAAACGGATTGGTGCATTTATTCATAAACCGGAGGACGGCACAATGCAGAGGCTGAAGGAAAGCAGCTCTAGTGCGGATAGAACATAGGAAGTACACAGACGTGTCTCAAGAGCCGACGGATCCTATATATGGCCATGGCAAAAGTGTTGGCACCCTTGAAATGGTTTTAGAAAATGAAGTATTTCTCCCAGAAAATTATTGCAAAAACACATTTGTTGCTACACATTTATTTCCTTTGTGTGTATTGGAACAACACACACAAAAAAACAAACAGGCAAATAAGGCAAATTGGACATCATTTCACACAAAATCCCAATAATGGGCTGGACAAAATTGTGGCACCCTCAATTTAATATTTGGCTGCACACCCTTTGGACTAAATAACTGCAATCACTGGTTTCCTATAACCATCAGCTTCTTACACCACTCACCTGGAATTTTGGATCACTCTTCTTTTGCAAATTGCTCCAGGTCTCTCATGTGCAGGCGCCTTCTCCCATCAGAAATTTTAAGATCCCTACACAGGTATTCAGTGGGATTTAGATCCGGACTCATTGCTGCCACTTCAGAACTCTCCAGCGCTTTGATTCCATCCATTTCTGGCTGCTTCTTAAAGTATGTTTGGGGTCATTGTCCTGCTGGAAGACCCATAGCTTAGCTTTCTGACACTGGGCACTACATTGCGACCCAAACTCCTATGGTAACCTTCAGATTTCATGATGCCTTGCTTGCAGACAGGCAAGGAACCAAGTGCAAGGGACAGCAAAACAATCCCAAACTATATTTGAACCTCCACCATATTTGACTGTATGTACTGTGCTCTTTTCATTGTAGGCCTCATTCTATTTTCAGTAAACAGAAAAATTAAGTGCTTTTTTGGTAAACATACATTTTGGTAAACTGCAGTCAAGCTTTATTTATTCCTCTGTGTCAGCAGTGGGGGTCCTTGAGGGTCTCCTGTCATAGCATTTCATTCAAATAGCGACAGATAGTTCACCCTGACACTGATGCACCCTGAGCTTGCAGGACAGCTTGAATTTCTTCGGAACTTGATTGGGGACTCTACCATTCGGACTATCCTGCATTGCATCCTTTTTCTGTGCCTTCCACATCCTGGGAGATTAGCTACAGTGCCATGGGTTGTAAACGTCTTGATTAAGTTGCGTACCACGGACAAAGGAACGTCAAGATCTCTGGAGATGGACTTGTAACCTTGAGATGGCCAATATTCAGCAATTTTGGTTCTCAAGTCCTCAGACAGTTCTTTTCTTTCAGTTCTCCATGCTTAGTGTGGCACAGACAGACACACAATGCAAAAACTAAGTCAATTTCTACCGTTTTTATCTGGCTTCAGGTGCTCAGGTGCGATTTTCATAATGCCGACACCTATTACTTGCCATAGGTGGATTTGAAACTGCATCACATGCTTGAAACAAAGCTGTTTATCTACAATTTTGGAAAGATGCCAACATTTCGGTCCGACCCATTTTGGGGGTTTTGTGTGAAATGATGTCCAATTTGCCTTTCTCAGTTTTTCTGTTGTTCCAATACACACAATGAAAATACACATGTGTAATTGCATTAGTTTTCTGGAACAATTTCAAAAGGTGGCAACACTTTCAGCTAAGACTGCACAGCTCTGAAAATACACGCACACAATTTTGCTAGGATGGCGAGGATTTCAATCCACACTAGCCTTGTACAGTGGAAGACGTATTGTCAAAAGTACAAAAAATACGGTACTCCAAAAGGACCTAATCTTGCAAATAACGGTGATATAGGGGAATATTTTTGAATACTTCAAAGTTTCACAAAAAAGTTGTGACTTTTTGGAAAATGAGCAGAACTTAGCCAGGATGGGGAGTGCGGACGATCAACTTACGCCACAATGTACTGTCGTCCACGACTGGAGCACGCTTCTTAATGAATTTTCTGCCTCCTATTTCAGAGCTTTCTTCATATAGACTGGCGTGCAAAACTTTATATATCTGTGGCCCTAGTTGCTAAATTTGGCACAAAATGGGCAATTTGTCATGGCTGCATGTTAAATATTCTAGTAGGTTTATATAATGTACAAATATGTTGCATCTGGTCAATCTATGCAGACTGTTTTTACACAATAATTACTATTTATCTGCGTTAATGTACAGCAGTATATGAGGAGCCTGACACAGGACATACCATGCTAACCGCACAAGTCTTATACAAATGCTCGCAATGGTCAGACATGTAACATGCAGAGCGGTCGCTGGGTTCAGTACACATTAGATCGGATCGATTTGATGAATGGGTTGCAATAAACATGCACAACAAGACTTGACTGTCAGACAGCCCATGCATTGAGCAAGCGGTAACTAAGAAATAAATAGTATATTAAATTCCATACCCCTGTGTTTAATAGATTTGGTGTGGAGACTGAAGAGAGACTGCCAGAACTGTCATCCTAATGAGAAAAACAGAAGTGAAGCCTTAGTGACACACCAAACATGGAGGAAAAGAAAGAGCAATCATAATGCCATCTGTGATAATAAACAAGTGTGTGAAATACTCAACAATCCTGATATATCTGCCCGCTCCCCACATCCTAACACATCATCTGTCTAGGGGACATCCTCCTGACCATAGGTTATTAACCTACAGTATGAGGACAGCCTACAGGGCGCCTGTGGGAAAACACAAGTCTAAATAAGCATAAAATAGTATAAACTAACAAAATAATCATCTAATCAAGGCATTGTTGCTCAGGTGACATTATATATAAAAATAACATCACTGGCCTCAGTCATTCATGCCCACGTGAAAGCTGTGGAATATGATTGGCTGAAGCGGTGACAGTAATGATGGATGTGATGTCACTGTGACAGCAGGAGAGGTGTTTGAATAGGCAAGCAATACTTCTTTTATTCCATTTTCTGCTTTTTACCCATTGGCATAAATCCCAAACAACCCCTTTAAGCTACTTCTGCACTATTACAGTAAATCTCTGTCTTGCTAAAGACCCCATGACTGCCCCATAGCTCTTCATTTACACTTTACCTTAAGAAAGCTGTTCGTCTTATGGCTATCTGTCAGTGTACCTCGTTGTATAGAATACTACCTAGTTTGTACCTTTTATCACACTTTATCATTTGCATGGTCACATTACTTCAGAACAGATCACAATATATTACTGTATTTTGCTCAGTATGTCCGGGATTTTTTTTTACCCCATACAACAAAGTTATTCATTAGAAATACACTGCTTGAACTGTTTTCAACATTAGTGATTAGTCACAGAATTATCCCCCAGTTACAAGGAAAGGAAGTGGTGTAGTGAAAAACTGTATCATCACTGTCTGCTGCCCTCATCCTGGCAGTGATATGGCGATATCCAGGCTACCAGCGCTCCGTTACTCCCACTACTGCTGGAAACCAGTCATACAATTAGGGGGATGACCATGTACCCTCCACCAATAGACGTTACAGTGATCACTACAGCCACATTACCTATGGAGTGCTATTCATGCTCATAGATGTCAGGCTATCTGTGGAGCTGCTCCGCGCTGCTGATAGTATGAAGACATCAATCCAGAAGGAGATTTAAGAATAGTGCTTTATTCAACGCATTTCAAAGTATTAAAGGAACTGGTCACCAGGTTTGGGCGATACGAGTTACGGCCCCCGCCTTTCAGGGCTGACATACAGCATTCTATATTGCCCCCGATCAGACCTGTAAGAGAAGAAAAACAACTTTTATCATACTCACCTGTCCGATGAGTGTCTTCTTGCGATGCCGTCCTCCTGCTTGCTTCATGTGGATGACGCGTCCCTGCACCATCCAAACGGGCTCCCTGGCATCGCGCTCCTGCGCAGGTGTACTTGTGTGCCCTGCTGAGGCTAGCGTAAAGTACTACAGTGCGCAGGCGCCGGGAAAGGTCAGAGAGGCCCAGCGCCTGCGCACTACAGGATAACTCCACCTGCGCAGGATCGCAATACCGGGGAGCGATGAGGCAAGCAGGAGGGCAGCATCACAAGAAGATGGGAGGCGCCAGACCAGGACCTGTGACCCCCATCGGACTGGACTGCCCCGCAGGTGAGTATAATGAAAGTTATTTTCTTCTCTTACAGGTCGGATCGGGGGCTTATCTACAGCATTAAAGAATGATGTATATAAGCCCTGAAAGGCGGTGGCTGTAACTCATATCGGCCAAACCTGCTGACAGGTTCCCTTTAACTACTTCTTCATCAGGAAAAGAACCATGTCTTCCTGACGAAGAAGCAATTAACACTTTGAAACGTGTTGAGTAAACCACTATTCATTAATCAACTTCTGGACTGACGTCTTCATACTATCAGCAGCGCGGAATCACTCCACAGATAGCCTGACATCTATGTGAACGGTCACCTGCTGACCCGTGGATCTGCTGCAGCTACCACTTATACTAAATGCTCAAACATTGGATCTATCAGGTTAGTGTAGTCTAATATAATTTTTTCCAGTATACCAGATGAGACCCTACTTGCACTCTTTTTCTCCTACAGTTTCTCTCCTTTAGTTAATTCTGAAAGGACAATGCTGCTGTAAACAGATCTCTGAGCAGAAGCAGCTTTATCTGGCCAGGAAAAGGACGGCCTATGGATGAGGAACCAGCACTGGAGCAGGAGAAGGCCACCTGGTTATTACGTCTAGAGACCTTACACATATTACATTAGAATAGGGCCTGTGTGGCGGACTCGCTGGGCACCACCAGCCATGTAAGAGCGGACGGAGTAACTTCTCACTGCAGCCATGTGCTGTAGGAAGCTGGAAGCTTGGGATCAATGGGGTGATGGCCAGCAATCACATGAGTCACAGCCTGTACAAAAATTACACATTCATATTGTTTATTGAATGCTTCATTTTTAAAGGTGGCCACCTGGTGCAAACAAGTGAATGGGTGACCGGATACTGATCAGTAAGGTCTCACTGGAACCTGCAGAATGAGGGACTTTAATAGAAGCTGAATGCAGCGGCCACGGCCCATTCCCATCTGCGGCTCCACTCGTTATCTAGGGAGCTGCCAGTAGAAGCCGAGCACAGTGCTCAGCAGGACCCCAGGAAACAATGGGCCCTGCCACTGGATTTAACGGGGAGAAAAGCTCCTCATTCTGTCAAATTGGCGCAAGTCTCCGCATCGATCATCCTGAAGAAAGGTTATAACTTCTAACTTCTTTTCACTGGACAACCCCTTGAAGCTCGATATTGCACATGACCGTACTACTGTGAAATTATATATATTATATTCTGTCACGTCTAATGTATCTATACACGCATTTTTATTGCATTTTTATTGCTATCTACACACACAGACATGAAAAAATATATGTCCAGGATAATATTCGAACGCCAAGCAAATGTAATTATTTTCATGGCTTTGCTGATTTGAAAAAAAATTGACAAAACTGCTGACAAAAAGGAGAAAAGGTCCCGTGCTATTGCTATAGAAGGACTGCACAGGAAAGCAAGAAGCATCTGTTCCTTTGAAGAGGTTTGCAAGGCCCAGCCCTGGGACACCCGAGATGCCTCCCACACACATTCCAAAATTCGCAATCATTTCCTCACCAATCTCCACAAGAAGCTAAAAACCTGTCCTATCTACACGGTAATAATCTCCATCTAGAGAATTTAGCTAAATGTACTCTAAGGGTACCGTCACACAGTGGCATTTTGATCGCTACGACGGCACGATTTGTGATGTTCCAGCGATATATCCGTGACGTTCCAGCGATCTCGCAGTGTCTGACACGCTCCTGCGATCAGGGACCCCGCTGAGAATCGTACGTCGTAGCAGATCCTTTGAAACTTTCTTTCGTCGTCTAGTGTCCCGCTGTGGCGGCATGATCGCATGGTGTAACAAAGGTGTGCACGATATTGTATACGATGTGCGCATAGTAACCAACAGCTTCTACATCGCACATACGTCATGAAATTATCGCTCCAGCGTCGTACATTGCAAAGTGTGACAGCAGTCTACGACGCTGGAGCGATATTGTTACGACGCTGGAGCGTCACGGATCGTGCCGTCGTAGCGATCAAAATGTCACTGTGTGACGGTACCCTAACAGTGGGGACCATCAGCGTTCATTACTAGGTATAGCACCAATCGTGTCCAACAGAAGGGGCGGATATTGACCCACTGTAGGAGTCGTTGGGCAGCCAGTACCACACCAAGTGAATGACGGCTATTTCCATAAACCGCTACGCAAAAGTGTAGCTACCATGTGGCGGATACAGTTGAAAGAAATGATGAGAGAGGAAGCGTCACGCAGCCCCTCCAATCATTCCCCCTCTGCGTCTGGTTTCACTGACGCAGACACTGACAGCGCGCAAGGATGTCACTACATCCCGCCAGCTGTGTGGGTGCTTGGAGGAGTGGGGGGGGATGAGGAGAGGTGAGTATTGTAATTTTTTTTTTCTAGGTAGAGCATTATACTATACTAGATGGTGGCCCGATTCTAACGCATCGGGTATTCTAGAATATGCATGTCCACGTAGTATATTGGCCAGCCACGTAGTATATTGCCCAGCCACGTAGTATATTGCCCAGCCACGTAGTATATTGCCCAGCCACGTAGTATATTGCCCAGCCACGTAGTATATTGCCCAGCCACGTAGTATATTGCCCAGCCACGTAGTATATTGCCCAGCCACGTAGTATATTGCCCAGCCACGTAGTATATTGCCCAGCCACGTAGTATATTGCCCAGCCACGTAGTATATTGCCCAGCCACGTAGTATATTGCCCAGCCACGTAGTATATTGCCCAGCCACGTAGTATATTGCCCAGCCACGTAGTATATTGCCCAGCCACGTAGTATATTGCCCAGCCACGTAGTATATTGCCCAGCCACGTAGTATATTGCCCAGCCACGTAGTATATTGCCCAGCCACGTAGTATATTGCCCAGCCACGTAGTATATTGCCCAGCCACGTAGTATATTGCCCAGCCACGTAGTATATTGCCCAGCCACGTAGTATATTGCCCAGCCACGTAGTATATTGCCCAGCCACGTAGTATATTGCCCAGCCACATAGTATATAACACAGCCCACGTAGTATGGTATATTGCCCAGCCACGTAGTGTATTGCCCAGCCACGTAGTATATTGCCCAGCCACATAGTATATAGCAGAGCCACGTAGTATATTGCCCAGTCACGTAGTATATTGCCCAGCACAGAGCCACGTAGTATAGAGACTTAAAAAATAAAAATAAACATATACTCACCTATAGCCCGTTGAAGTCCAGCTATACTTACCATCCGCCGCCTTTCCCGCTCTTCTCTACGCTCTCTGGACCGCTCCATTGCAAGCGGCAGCTTTCGCTCCCAGCGCTGGTGTGAGCAGGACCTATGATGACGTCGCGGTCACATGACCATGACTTCACGGCAGGTCCTTGTCGCACACCAGCCCTGGGATGGGAGCGGAAGCTGCCGCTTGCAATGGAGCGGTCCGGGGAGCGTGGCGAGGAGCGGGAAAGGCGGCGGAGGGTGAGTATAGCAGGTTTTTTGTTTTTATTATTTTTAACATGACATTTTTACTATTGATGCTGCATAGGCAGCATCAATAGTAAATAGTTGGGGACACACAGGGTTAATAGCAGCGGTAACGGAGCGCGTTACACCGCGGGCCGTCACCGCTGACATTAACCCTGTGTGAGCGGTGAGTGGAGGGGATTATGGAGCGGGCGCCGGGCAGTGAGTGCAGGGAAGTAGGGGAGGTACTAATCGGACTGTGGCCGCCGCTGATTGGTCGCGGCAGCCATGACAGGCAGCTGCCGAGATCCAATCAGCGAACAAATAACCGTGACAGAAGGACAGACAGACAAACAGACGGAAGTACCCCTTAGACAATTATGTATATAGATATGGAGGCCTATGGGGAGTGCATTATACTATATGGAGGCCAATGGAAAGTGCATTATACTATATAGAGGACTATGGGGAGTGCATTATACTATATAGAGGACTATGGGGAGTGCATTATACTATATGGAGGTCTATCAGGAGCGCAGTATACTATATGGAGGACTATGGGGTGTATTATGGAGGCTAATTAGGGGGCCATATTATAGTGTGGGGATTACAATGAGTGGGCTATCATACAGTGAGGGAGTAGTCATACAAGTGGGAGCTAATGTGGGGTCTTTGTACAGTATGGGGGCCATCATACAGTTTGGAGGTTACGATGGGGTCAGTGTATATATATATATATATATATATATATATATATATATATATATATATATATATATATATATACAGTGAGGGGGCACTATACTGTGTATAAGAGATAATCATACTGTGTAGAGGAAAGCTGTACAGGTGGTAGACTTGGGACATTATTAACCCCTTCCTGACCTTGGATGTCCCTAGTACATCATGGTTGGCAACGACTTACCGACGTTGGACATACTGGGTATGTCATGGTTAAAATACGGCACCGTGACCGCAGTCATGGTGATCGCATTATGTTGCCTTCTGTTTTTAACAGCAGAGCACTGGGACTCCGTCACGGGGTTTGGTGCCACCCCCCGTAACTACAACGAACAGCCTATCCAAGCGTTTTCAGTGTTTCAGGCTATGAAAATGCCTGAAACACTGATGTCCAGCCTATCAACGACGGCGTCATAAGGGCCAACTCTGATTGGTGCTATGGGACGCTGATTGAACCAGAGTGCACAGAGGTGATCTGATCTCAGTGTGACTGTTCTAAGCTAGAATGAGGAGCGGTCATACTGTCGGGCTGTGCCTTGTGACACCAAAGACTTTTTCAAGCCTGTGCCATCACAGCTGGTGCTGCTCCTGAAGAAAGAAGACATTCCTGATCCTTCCCTGCTCCATGATCTTTCCTAATCCACCCCAATCTCCCTCCGCACCCCTCTTCTTCCACCAATCACTGATCAGTACTTGATTGCTCAAGTTTTGGCAGTTATTTTATTGTTCATGTGATCTGCAGCTACTGAACGCTGATCAGTGACAAACCACTGATCAACATCTGTATTCGCTGTTTTCCAGGACCTTTTGGCCCCGCCTACCCCACCTCTTAGCAGCACATCCGTGCGTGCATCCTGCAACCGCTAAGCGCTGGTCAGTCGCAAAAATCACTGATAGGCCACTTGTGCTGTTTTCCTAGACTTTGCTATTTCACTGTCTCCCCTTTATCCTTTGAACCACCTCCGTGTGTGCGTCCTACAGCCTCAGATCACTGATTTTTGCATGCGTGCTCGCTTTTGGCCAGGACTTTTCGTTTTCCCTTTTTTTTTTATCCCCTTTTTGCACCACATCCGTGTAGATGCCCCAGGACAGAAAATGAACAAGTGCCCACAGTTACTGACCCCTTACGAGTCACAGATTCCAGATTTTGTGGCGCAATTAGGAATCCAATTTGACACCACCGACCTCACAGAAATAGACTTTCAAAGTCTTTTTCTCTGAGGATTTTGTAAACTTCATGGTGGCTGAAACAAATTTGAACACCCAACAATTTTTGGCCTAAAACACAACTACTTAATTTTCTAACTTGACCCCTGTAGACGCAGTAGAAATTATGACGTTTTCGTGCCTTGCTCTTCACATGGGGCTAGCGAAGAAGCCAGAACTTCAGCAATATTGGAATGTTTATGTTTTACACAACAATGTTCCATATGGCTATCACCTGGAAACTTTTAGAGGCCAGCCACAATTTTTTGCATTACAACGATAATGCACAGTGTCTGCTTTCTCCCAGAGATGACCCCAACTTTGACCGTGTTTTCAAGTTCGGACTCCGCAACAAATTTGCTGAGGTGCGCATTACCCAAAGGGACATTTGCGTGGATGAATCCCTAATATATTTCAAAGGGAGGCTCATATTCCAGTAAGACGGCCAGTTACGGAATTAAACCCTATAAGCTGTGTGAGAGTACATCAAGGTACATCCACAGGTTTAGGGATGGGAAGGGCATCCAGATTCAACCCCCTGAATGCCCCCTGTCCTTGGAGTGGGAAAATTGTGTGGGATTCGCTGCACCCACTGGTGGATCAAGGTTATCACCTCTACGTATATAACTTTTATACCAGCACCCCACACTTCTCTCTCTGCGTGATCTACCACACAACGCTGTGCTGTCTGCAAAAAATCAGACACGCCTCCCTGAGACAAAAATTGGGAAGCTGCACAGAAAGGGTGAGAGCAGAGCCCAATGTAGCGACAACATGCTGGTGGGCAAGTACAAAAGGGATGTCCTTTTCTTGACCACTACACATGGTAATGAAAGCAACCTCACTGCTGTAATAAGTACCTCTACACAGATCACCAAACCAGACTGTGTACTGGGGTACAACAAGAACATAGCTGGAGCTGATCTCTCTGATCAAGTCCTCCAGGCATACAGCGCCATGGAAAAAGACAAAATGTGGTACAAGAAGCCGAGCGTGCACATCGTACAGACGGCATTGTACAATGCTTTCCTTCTATCACATTTACTATGTGCAGGCCAGACCGGTAGGTTGTACCTTCAGTTCTAGGAGGTAGTGATCGAGGCCCTAATCTTTGGCATTCAGGAAGGAGAGGGTCCCAGTACTTCCGGAAGTGAAGGTGCTCGTATCGTACCAGGCCAACATTTCGCCGGTGAGGTCCCTCACATCTCAGAAAAAGGAAAGTCATAAAAGAGGTTCCAAGTGTGTTACAGAAGGGGGATACATAAGGACACTGTTTGGCAATGCGACACCTGCCCCGACAAACCTGGCCTGTGTATAAAAGAATGTTTCACACTGTACCACACCTCCATGGACAACTATATTCATTTCTGACTTGAACAACTCACGTACAGTACACAATTTAAGTATGCAATTACATTATAAAATTCATACAACAGGAAAACACTGGATCAATTTCAATATAGGGTCACTTGTGGGGGCTCTCCACCGTTTAGGCACATCAGGGGCTCTCCAATCACGATATGACGCCAGAAGAACATTCTATCAAAGTCTGCATTCCAAAGTGTCACTCCATCCCTTCCGAGCCCTGCCAACAGTAGTTTTCTCCCACATATGGGGTATCATCATACTCCGGAAACATTGCACAACAAATTTGGGGGTTAATTTTTTCACGTTACCCTTGTGAAAAATTTTTAAAAAATGCGGCTAAAAGCACATTTTTGTGGCAAAAATGTGTTTTTTTTTTTTATTTCCACGGCTCAACAATATAAATTTCTGTGAAGCGTCTGTGGGTTCAGGTGCTCAATACACATCTAGATAAGTTCCTTGAGGGGTCTAGTTTCGAAAATACTGTCACTTGTCTGGGATTCCACTCTTTGGGCACACCAGGGGCTCTCCAAACGTGACAAGGCGTACACTTAACATAATTCGGCGTACTCGGGAGAAATTGCACAACAAATTTTGGATTCCATTTTCTCCTGTTACCCTTGTGAAAAAAAAAAAAAAAAAATTGGGTCTAAATTATTTTGTCAGAAAAAGTGTTATTTTTTTCCTTCCACATTCCATTCATTCCTGTGATGCATCTGAAGGGTTAATAAACTTCCTGAATGTGGTTTTGAGCACCTTGAGGGGTGCAATTTTTAGAATGATTTAACTTTTGCGCATTTTCCGCCATATAGGCCCCTCGAAGTCACTTCAAATGTGATCGAAATGAAACGCTCCAGAGTTATTAACTCAAAGTGACACTGGTCAGAATTCTAAAATGTGGCCTCATCAGGAAGGTGAAAACAATCTTGGGGGGGGGGGTAGAGGGGTTAAAAGCTAAGTGGGCACTTATTGTTATAGGGGAACTCAGGTTATTGCGACTGTCAAAGTGACACTGAGGACATTATTACTTTCTAGGTAGCAAAATGTGGGCACTGTTTTCTAATTATTGTATTCTAGAGGGTTCTTTTACCAGGTAGAGGCACACAGTACCACGCAGTTGGTGCACTATTAGGGGCACATACTGCAGCAGAGGGGTATCAGCAGGATGAGTAGTTTGTGCAGGTTGGGTATAGATGGGGACGGTGCCTGAAGTGTGCGAAATTCAGATGTGTCTTTTTTAGAAGACATAAATAAACACTGTGTGCACTGCTATATTGTGGTGCAGAGACTAGGTTCCCAAACCATCAGTAATTAATACAAAAGTCTCGCACTCAACTTAAATCTCATTGATTGATAGATTTTATTGGTGCAAGGTAGCACTGGAAACGTTTCAGCCCTTATCGAGCTTTCATCAGTCACTACAATGTTTGAAGAAAATATACATAAAAAAACAGTGTGTAAACCAAAAATAACAGCAACCAAATATGTAAAAAACAAAGTATATACAAAATCTCGCAAGATTATACAATAGCCAGAGACCTATATCATAAATTCATTAGATGTGTTACGTAGCAGTAAGAACACGCATATAAATTCTCGCTCGATATGAATTATGGTGGATAAAAGAAACACACATACCGTGCTGTGCCTTATAATGTGTACCGATTATATCATAAGTTGGGATGCAGATCGTACCTGATGCCTAGTACAGCATGAGAGAAGGATTTAATAGCGGTATAGTGTGGACCAGGAACAATAAAGCCCTGATAAAACGGACACATACTTACAGCCAAATGACTGCTAAGAAATAAGATGGTGATCTTGTGTAGTATACGAAAACTACAGAGTAGAAGAGCTGTGAACAAAGGTAGGGGAGAGAGAAGAGGTTCATAACCCTGTATAACGAGGCTGCATGGTGTGCTAGCAACCCAATGTGTGCTTTACCTTATACATGTAATGTAGGCGGTAGGAGGTGATGACCTCAAGGGCGGCCAGCATAAGAGCAGGGGCTACAAGGGATATAATAGAAATCAGGGAATAGGGGAACAACAAGTCCATATGTATCCACTAAGAGGGTCTGTAACAGGGAGCGATATAACATACCTGGAGGGAAAAGCCGCCTGAATGCGGGTGATATCCCCTGAGACGCGGAGTCCACCGCTAGTCTGGGGTATGGGAGGAGAACCGCGCTTTTTTAAGCCCAGCATTGACATAGTGATAGGAGCGCCGAGACCGGAAGTGACGTCAGAAGTCCCGGTCAAAGCGGAAGTTAATGGCCGTGCGTTTCACTGCGTGGATATGCGTTCCACCAGGAAAGCGCTGTAATGGATGTGCATTAAACTAGTATACAGGGCTCACGGGCCGTGTCGCCATTGATAACATTAGTAATGATGCGTAATAAATGTATATTTGGTGTGGACTGATAATGGTGTATAGGGTGGGAGGGATGAAAGGAGGAGTAATGGGAGGAGAATGGTTGCAATGTAAAGGAATATAGCAGAGGATAGACGGGGGCTATTTAAAGGAAATGGTACTGCATATTCCATGATATATGTTACCATAATATAGCACTGAGATGTGCGTGTTATACTGAGACTTTTGTATTAATTACTGATGGTTTGGGAACCTAGTCTCTGCACCACAATATAGCAGTGCACACGGTGTTTATTTATGTACACTTTACCCATACGTGTTAGCACGCTATATAGCCATGTCCACACTTCCCACGTTCTCCTATAACGCAGAAGAAACCGCTAACATTCTCGCTCGATCACAATTATCTAGTGATTGTCTGTTAACACCGCCACGTGAAATACGGGGGCGTGATCTTGAACGTGAACTCAGATCCCAAACCAATCTTGAACTCCACTGCGCTACCCTGTCAGAATATATAAGAGTACAAAGAATCCCAAGGGGACTACTGGCTCCTCTGCGCCCTACACTATTTAACCCCTTCATGACCGGGGGATTTTTCGTTTTTCCGTGTTCGTTTTTCGCTCCCCTCCTTCCCAGAGCCATAACTTTTTTATTTTTCTGTCAATTTGGCCATGTGAGGGCTTATTTTTTGCGGGACGAGTTGTACTTTTGAACGACATCATTGGTTTTAGCATGTCGTGTACTAGAAAACGGGAAAAAAATTCCAAGTGCGGTGAAATTGCAAAAAAAGTGCAATCCCACATTGGTTTTTTGTTTGGCTTTTTTGCTAGGTTCACTAAATGCTAAAACTGACCTGCCATTATGATTCTCCAGGTCATTACGAGTTCATAGACACCAAATATGACTAGGTTATTTTTTATCTAAGTGGTGAAAAAAATTTCCAAACTTTGCTAAAAAAAAAAAAAAAAAAAAAAATTGCGCCATTTTCCGATACTCGTAGCGTCTCCATTTTTCATCATCTGGGGTCGGTTGAGGGCTTATTTTTTGCGTGCCGAGATGACGTTTTTAATGATAGCATTTCGGTGCAGATACGTTCTTTTGATCGCCCGTTATTGCATTTTAATGCAATGTCGCGGCGACCAAAAAAACGTAATTCTGGCGTTTCGAATTTTTTTCCCGCTACGCTGTTTAGCGATCAGGTTAATACTTTTTTTTAATTGATAGATCGGGCGATTCTGAGCGCGGCGATACCAAATATGCGTAGATTTGATATTTTTTTATTGATTTATTTTGATTGGGGCAAAAGGGGGGTGATTTAAACTTTTATGTTTTTTTTATTTTTTTCACATTTTTTTAAACTTTTTTTTTTTAACTTTTGCCATGCTTCAATAGCCTCCATGAGAGGCTAGAAGCAGGCATAGCACGATCGGCTCTGCTACATAGCAGCGATCTGCTGATCGCTGCTATGTAGCAGAATTGCACGTGTGCTGTGAGCGCCGACCACAGGGTGGCGCTCACAGCGACGGGCAATCAGTAACCATAGAGGTCTCTAGGACCTCTATGGTTACCATTCACAAGCATCGCCGACCCCCGATCATGTGACGGGGGTCGGCGATGACGTCATTTCCGGCCGGAAGCGGTAGTTAAATGCCGCTGTCTGCGTTTGACAGCGGCATTTAACTAGTTAATAGGTGCGGGCAGATCGCGATTCTGCCCGCGCCTATTACGGGCACATGTCAGCTGTTCAAAACAACTGACATGTCCCGGCTTTGGTGTGGGCTCACCGCGGAGCCCTGCATCAAAGCAGGGGAGCCGGCATCGGACGGTATAGTATGTCCGATGCCGGTAAGGGGTTAAGGATTCCCCTGATTTCTGCACTAGATTTGAGCACATCCTAAATAAGTGTTCACTAGATCTCATCACCTTGACGGTGGAGTTCCTCCAACGGGCTATTTCTGATAACGTTGAAAAGATCAAGGCTATTGAATTACAGTTATCTACAACAGGTACACCGGAGGAGCTATCCACTCTCAAAACAGAAATACAGGATCGGATCACCAGACACAAAAGGGACATCGAAGCCAGGAAACGCAACAAATTTGCAAGAGACGCGGAGGACTATAAGAACAATAAAGTCTACAGATGGCAGGACAACTCTCGACGCATGAACACACGTCCAAACCAGCATACATCCTCAGATCTCTCAAACTCGGGGTCGGATCACGAGGCCGGACCCTCCACTACTGTGTCCACACTTCCTTTTTTAGGACGCCGGTACCCCACAAGAAGACGAGACGGGGACAGAAACATAAGGAGAAATCAGGACAACTACAGGACTACCCAATCGAAGGTATGGACAATCTAGTCATTAACATCTCGTCCCGTACCTTAAGTGTGGCCGAGCACTCACTTCTGCAAAAAGGTCTCATTTTGCCCATCCTATCGATGCCGCACCTTCGATCTAGACATGGATCTTCAAAGATTCTTCCGGTTGATTAGATTAAAAGCACACTTTTCTACTATTCCACCCCATGTAGATATGGCTTCCACGAGCAATAACCTTAAACTGTTATCTTCATCGAGTTTAGGTCTACGGAACAAAAGTAATTTTAGACCACCACAGTGCTCCCATGCAGTTGAAACCTTTATTGGGTTTATTAAAGATTCATTCACATTATTAAAAGAGGACATTGAGAGGGGACATCTATTTTATCCCCCCAACCTCACTATTGAGGAGAGACATTCTCTCAAAAATCTTCAGGAAGATAGGTCCATTGTAATAAAACCAGCTGATAAATGTGGGGCACTAGTCGTGATGGACAAGTCTAAATACCTAGTCGAAATAATACGTCAACTGAGTGATAACTCAGTCTACCAGTCACTAGATAGGGATCCTTCGCCTGGTATTCGTCATAAGATTGAGGCCATACTTCACAGGTACACCGACCTGGGCGTCTTAGACCAAAAGACATGTAATTTTCTCTTAAGCCCCAATCCCATAATACCGGTCTTTTATACCTTGCCGAAAGTCCACAAGAACCTGGAAAACCCACCGGGGAGACCCATAGTGGCCTCCACGGATTCCATACTATCTCCCATGGCTGGGTACATTGAACGTATACTTACCCCACTCATTCAGAGGTCCAAATCATATTTATTGGATACCGGTTCCTTTTTACATCTCATCAGTGAAACCAACACCATCCCTACTGACGCCCTCTTGGTAACCCTCGATGTGAGGGATCTGTATACTTCCATTCCTCATGAGGAAGGTATCCTCTCGGTACGCCATCTACTCGAAGGTACGGATAGGGATATAGACCAAACGTCACTATGTATTGATCTGCTCAGGACCATACTCACTTCCAACTTCTTTCTGTTTCAAGACACATTCTATTTGCAAAAACGGGGGACCGCTATGGGGTCGAACGCAGCACCCCCTTACGCAAATGCGTACATGATCGATTTCGAGGAGAGCATGATTTACCCTAGTTCTTTATTCAGGGACAATGTTATTGTATGGAAAAGGTACATAGACGACGTTTTCTGTATATGGCGGGGTTCGGAAGAGACCCTTCACACCTTTCTATCCTTTCTCAATACCTCTTGGCCTGGTATCACATTCACCATGAGTTACGATTTATGGAGAATGAACTTTCTAGACACACTGGTAGTGAAAGACTTGAGCGGCCTTTTGAGTACGGATCTTTATTCCAAGAATACAGACCGCAACAGTCTTTTACACTTTCATAGCCTTCACCCCCCATCCACCAAAAGATCAATACCCAAGGCACAATACCAGAGGGTGAAACATATTGTCTCCAACATTGATACCAGAGAACTACGCACACAAGAGATGACCCAGAAATTTAGAGCTAGAGGTTATCCCTCATCCCTTCTGGAGGAATCCAGAACCACCACTAACAAACCAAGGACTGACACCACTTCCCGTATTCCGTTTGTACATTCATTCCACCCTTTTATGTACAGATTACATAGAGCTATACGTAGCAATTGGCCAATCCTTGCAAATGCCTATCCCAATGTTAGGGAATTTCAAAATCCATTCCTCCCATGTTTTAAACGAGCCCCAAGCTTGCGGGATAATTTAGTGAGGGCAGATATTGACACGAATACCATCACACGGCAAAGGTTGCTGGGTACACCGAGAGAGGGCACTTTCCCCTGTTTACGTTGTGTCCAGTGCAACAATGTTCAAAAAGGCAATACAGTCACCCACATTCTGGTAAAGAATTTAAAATCAGAGGATACTTCACATGTGATTCTGCATATGTGATATATGTGATAAAATGCCTGTGTGGCTTGTTGTATGTGGGGGAGACGTCACAATCTATTAGGGACAGAGTGTCTAAGCATAAATCCACCATTCGTTGTAACAACCTATTACTACCACTACCCCATCATTTCCATGCATTGAAACACAATATTGCACAATTAAAATTTCAAGTCCTAGAGCAAGTCCCTACACAACGTAGGGGGGGAGATAGGATACTTATGCTTAAGAGACGTGAAGCATATTGGATCCATACGTTGGACACCTTATCACCCAGAGGTCTTAACAGGGACTATGAGCTGTCTGCATTTATATGAGGATACTGTATAAAGATCTTGCCATGTATACATATCATGGATATGAATGTTGTTGATCTATGTACTGACTCTGAATTTTATCTTTTAGAACCGTCTATATTAACGATGAATGGCACATCACGAATCACCATCTGAAGCACCACTCTCTGTGCCACTGTTCACTACGGATACGTACTTATGTGTGAATGACACTGTTGCCACTGTCTTGCTTCATCGTTGTATGTCTATCAATATAGACCATCAGACACAGTATAACACGCACATCTCAGTGCTATATTATGGTAACATATATCATAGAATATGCAGTACAATTTCCTTTAAATAGCCCCCGTCTATCCTCTGCTATATTCCTTTACATTGCAACCATTCTCCTCCCATTACTCCTCCTTTCATCCCTCCCACCCTATACACCATTATCAGTCCACACCAAATATACATTTATTACGCATCATTACTAATGTTATCAATGGCGACACGGCCCGTTAGCCCTGTATACTAGTTTAATGCACATCCATTACAGCGCTTTCCTGGTGGAACGCATATCCACGCAGTGAAACGCACGGCCATTAACTTCCGCTCTGACCGGGACTTTGACGTCACTTCCGGTCTCGGCGCTCCTATCACTATGTCAGTGCTGGGCTTAAAAAAGCGCTGTTCTCCTCCCATACCCCAGACTAGCGGTGGACTCCGCGTCTCAGGGGATATCACCCGCATTCAGGTGGCTTTTCCCTCCAGGTATGTTATATCGCTCCCTGTTACAGACCCTCTTAGTGGATACATATGGACTTGTTGTTCCCCTATTCCCTGATTTCTATTATATCCCTTGTAGCCCCTGCTCTTATGCTGGCCGCCCTTGAGGTCATCACCTCCTACCGCCTACATTACATGTATAAGGTAAAGCACACATTGGGTTGCTAGCACACCATGCAGCCTCGTTATACAGGGTTATGAACCTCTTCTCTCTCCCCTACCTTTGTTCACAGCTCTTCTACTCTGTAGTTTTCGTATACTACACAAGATCACCATCTTATTTCTTAGCAGTCATTTGGCTGTAAGTATGTGTCCGTTTTATCAGGGCTTTATTGTTCCTGGTCCACACTATACCGCTATTAAATCCTTCTCTCATGCTGTACTAGGCATCAGGTACGATCTGCATCCCAACTTATGATATAATCGGTACACATTATAAGGCACAGCACGGTATGTGTGTTTCTTTTATCCACCATAATTCATATCGAGCAAGAATTTATATGCGTGTTCTTACTGCTACGTAACACGTCTAATGAATTTATGATATATGTCTCTGGCTATTGTATAATCTTGCGAGATTTTGTATATACTTTGTTTTTTACATATTTGGTTGCTGTTATTTTTCTTTTTTAGAAGAGTCCTGGCTGCAAGAAGTTGTCATGTTGGTGAATGGTAACTAAAATGAAACACAAAAAAAGCCAATAATTCCCACCCCAAATTTCCATTCTCTTCATTGTTGCTTCTGACTGTCTGGTGGTAAGACAATTGACTGGAGCTGTATCATCTCCCCTGTTGGCAGCAGGACATTATTAATTGGAAATTTTTGCAATATCAGCACATTTCAATTTTTTTCCCCACTTTCCTGTGCATGACTTGTACTTTTGAATGACACCATTCACTCGTCCCGCAAAAAACAAGCCCTTATATGACTATGTGGATGGAAAACTAAATAGTTATGGTTCTTGAAAGAAGGGGAGGAAAAAACTAAGAAAATGGAACACAGCCTGGTCATGAAGGGGTTACGCTGCATATGTATTGTCTGCGCGTGGCCACTGTGAATTAGTGGTGACTTGTTACCACTTCTGGCAAGTAGGAAAATCCTACCAACAAACACTACATGTCCTACAAAACATTGAGTCATGCAACCAACACCAAATTACAAATTTCATCAGAATGACATGAAACCATAATAAAAAAGGGAAAATAAAATCTGAATCAAAGGTGACGACTCAAGCAAATACACCATGGTACAATGCACAATTTATGGAGGGACCAAAGCGGCAAAAATAACTATTATTCATCTACACCGAAGATTAGACCCATGGTAACGTCCACAGTGAGAAAAAGGACAAAAAATGACCAGTGCTCAGTAGATAATATGGTAAGAAGTTAGGATGAAGATTCAGAGTCCATGAACTGGCAAGAACCAAGTGTGTATAACACCGATGCGTGAGTCGCGTGGGCCTCGTGTGTCGCAGGTCCTGGTCCGGTGCCTCCCATCTTCTTGCGATGCCGCCCTCCTGTTGCTTCATGGCTCCCTGGCATGGCGCTCCGGCGCAGGCGTACTTATCTGCCATGCTGAGGGCAGAGCAAGGTACTGGCAGTGCGCAGACGCCGGGAAAGGTCAGAGGCCCAGCACCTGCGCACTGCAGTACTTTGCTCTGCTCTCAGCATGGCAGATAAGTACGCCTGTGCAGGAGTGCCATGCCGTGGAGCCATGAAGCAACAGGAGATTCACTTTAACCCCTTCATCCCCGGGCCCTTCTTCCTTTTTGCATTTGTTTTTCGCTCTGAGTCATAACTTTTTTATTTTTCTGTCAATATGGCCATGTGAGGGCTTGTTTTTTTGTGGGACGAGTTGTACTTTTAAATGACATCATTGGTTTTACCATATCGTGCACTCAAAAACAGGACAAAAAATTCCAAGTGCAGTAAAATTGCAAAAAAAAAAAGTGCAATTCCACAACTGTTTTTTGGATAATAATTCTCCAGGTCATTACGAGTTCACAGACACCAAACATGTCCAAGTTCTTTTTTTATTTAATTTAAAAAAATCCCTGCAAAAATTGTGTCATTTTCAGAGACCCGTAGCATGTCCATTTTTGGTGATCCCTGACGTTCTCAATGATACCATTTTGGTGCAATTACAATAATTTTTTATTGCTCGTTATTGCATTTTATTGCAATGTTGCGGCGACCCCAAAAACTTAATTCTTGCGATTCTGAATGCGGCAATACCAAATATGTGTATGTTTGTTTGCTTTTTTAATGGGGCAAAAGGGTGGTGATTTGAACTTTTTTTTTTTTTTTTACTTTTGGCATGCTTCAATAGTCTATGGGAGACTAGAAGCTGCCATAACCTGATCATCTCTGCTACATACAGGCGATGATCAGATGAGCAATCCGGCAGTGACAAACAGAGGTCTGCAGGACACCTCTGGTTGTCATGCCAACCCATCAGTGACCTGAGATCACGTGACCGGGGTCACAGATGGGTGGATTTCCAGCACGATTGCCGGAAGAGCATATTAAATGATGCTGTCAGAGTTTGACAGCGGCACTTAACGGGTTAACAGCTGGGGGAGGAACGCGATTCCACCCGCAGCTGATCCGGGCATTTGTCAGCTGTTCAAAATAGCTGACATGTGCGGGGAAAGATATGGGCTCAGCGCCTCAGCCCACATCAAAGAGGGAGAAACAACATGTGCCATACATGTATGCTGACAGCTTCCCTTTAACCCTTTAATCCCATATGACGCACTATCCCGTCAAGGTGACCTGGGACTTAATTCCCAGGGACAGGTTAGTACGTCATAGCGATCGGCCAAGCTCACGGGGGGAGCGCGGCCGATCATGGCCGGGTGTCAGCTGACTATCGCAGCTGACATCTGGCACTATATCAAAGATGATCGCAGTGTTCCGGCGGTCCAGGGAAGCATCGCGCAGGGAGGGGGCTCCCTGCGGGCTTCCCTGAGACCCTCGGTACAAGGCGATGTGCTCACCTTGTACCGAGCATCTCCTCCCTGCAGGCCCCGGATCCAAAATGGCCACGGGGCTGCATCCGGGTCCTGCAGGGAGGTGGCTTACCAAGCGCCTGCTCAGAGCAGGGGTTTCGTAAGCCAGGAGCAATAGACGTCAGATCCCAGATCTGACACAGTGCTCTGCAAAGTGTCAGATCAGCGATCTGACCTTATAACATGATGCCCCCCCCTCGGGCAATGTTCTAAAGTAAAAAAAAAAAAAATATTTAGATGTGGAAAAAAAAAAATTCCTACATAAAGAAAAAAATATATATATTGTTCCCATAAATACATTCCTTTATCTAAATAAAAAAACAAAACAATAAAAGTACAGATATTTAGTATCGCCGCGTCCGTAACAACCCGACCTATAAAACTGTCCCACTAGTTAACCCCTTTCAGTGTACACCGTAAAAAAAAAAAAGGAGGCAAAAAACAACGCTTTATTATCATACCGCCGAACAAAAAGTGGAATAACACGTGATCAAAAAGACGGATATAAATAACCATGGTACCGCTGAAAACGTCATCTTATCCCGCAAAAAACGAGCCATGATACAGCGTGATCAGCGAAAAAATAAAAAAGTTATAGTCCTTAGAATAAAACGATGCAAAAATAATTCTTTTTTCAATAAAATATATTTTTATCGTATAAAAGCGCCAAAACATTAAAAAAAATGATATAAATGAGGTATCGCTGTAATCGTACTGACCCGAAGAATAAAACCGATTTATCCATTTTACCAAAGGCGGAACAGTATAAACGCCCCCCACAAAAGAAATTCATGAATAGCTGGTTTTTGGTCATTCTGCCTCACAAAAATTGGAATAAAAAGCGATCAAAAAAAGTCACGTGGCCGAAAATGTTACCAATAAAAACGTCAACTCGTCCCGCAAAAAACAAGACCTCACATGACTCTGTGGACCAAAATATGGGAAAATTATAGCTCTCAAAATGTGGTAACGCAAAAAATATTTTTTGCAATAAAAAGCATTTTTTAGTGTGTGACAGCTGCCAATCATAAAAATCCGGAAAAAAAAAAAACGCTATAAAAGTAAATCAAACCCCCCTTCATCACCTGCATAGTTAGGGAAAAATAAAAAAAAGTATTTATTTCCATTTTACCATTAGGGTTAGGATTACATTTACAGTTGGGATTAGGGTTAGGGGTGTGGTTAGGGTTATGGTTGGGATTAGGGTTAGGGGTGTGTTGGAGTTAGGGGTGTGGTTGGGTTAGGGTTTCAGTTATAATTGGGGGGTTTCCACTGTTTAGGCACATCAGGGCTCTCCAAACGTGACATGGCGTCCTCTCTCAATTCCAGCAAATTCTGCGTTGCAAAAGTAAAACCGTGCTCCTTCCCTTCCAAGCTCTCTCGTGCACCCAAACAGGGGTTTACCCCAACATATGGGGTATCAGCATACTCAGGACAAATTGGACAACAACTTCTGGGGTCCAATTTCTCTTGTAACTCTTACGAAAATAAAACTTTGGTGGGCTAAAAAAAACATTTTTGTGGGAAAAAAAAATGATTTTTTATGTTCACGGCTCTGTGTTATAAACTGTAGTGAAATACTTGGGGGTTCAAAGTTCTCAACACATCCAAGTTCCTTGGGGGTCTAGATTCCAATATGGGGTCACTTGTGGGGGGTTTCTACTGTTTAGGTACATCAGGGGCTCTGCAAATGCAACGTGACGCCTGCAGACCAATCCATCTACCGTAAGTCTGCATTCCAAATGGCGCTCCTTCCCTTCCGAGCTCTGCCATGCGCCCAAACGGTGGTTCCCCCCCCCCCCCACACACACACACACACACACACACACACACACATACGGGCTATCAGCGTACTCAGGATAAATTGCACAACTTTTGGGGTCCAATTTCTCCTGTTACCCTTGGGAAAATACAAAACTGGGGGCTAAAAAATAATTTTTGTGGAAAAATTTTTTTATTTTCACGGCTCTGCGTTATAAACTGTAGTGAAACACTTGGGGTTCAAAGCTCTCACAACACATCTAGATAAGTTCCTTAGGGGGTCTACTTTCCAAAATGGTGTCACTTGTGGGGGGTTTCAATGTTTAGGCGCATCAGGGGCTCTCTGTTATGACCTGGTGGTTAGGAGCACCCGGAATGACCTGATAGTTAAACCTCATACAGGACGAGCTCTGGGATGTGGGAGCTCTGCTGACCGCAAGCCCTAATCCTATCACACACACTAGAAATAGCCGTGGAGCTCTCCTGACCAGACCTAGGCGCCTCGTCACAGCCTAAAAACTATCTAGCCCTAGAGATAGAAAATAAAGCCTACCTTGCCTCAGAGAAATTCCCCAAAGGTAAAGGAAGCCCCCCACACATATTGACTGTGAGTAAAGATGAAAGTCACAAACGCAGAAATGAAACAGGTTTCAGCAAAGGGAGGCCAGACTTACTAAATAGACAGAGGATAGGAAAGGTAACTTTGCGATCAGCACAAAAACCTACAAAAGACCACGCAGAGTGTGCAAAAAAGACCTCCGCACCGACTCACGGTGCGGAGTGGCCACTCGGCATCCCAGAGCTTCCAGCTAGCAAGACAAAATCATGAAAACCAGCTGGACAAAAAAACAATGAACAAATAATGACTATCAGGAACTTAGCTTCTGCAGGAGAAGGCAGGTCACCAGAGAGATCCAGGAGCGAACTGAACCAATGCAAAAACATTGACAGCTGGCATGGAGTAACGATCTGAGAGGAATTAAATAGAGCAGTCAACCAAAGGATAAACCACGTCACCTGTGTAAGGAACCTCAGAAGCAGCAGCTTCACTCACAGCCACCAGAGGGAGCCCATAGACAGAACTCGCCGAAGTACCATTCACGACCACAGGAGGGAGTTCGACAACAGAATTCACAACAGCTCTCCAAACGCAACATGGCGTCCCATCTCAATTCCAGCCAATTTTGCATTGAAAAGTCAAACGGCGCTCCTTCCCTTACGAGCTCTGCCATGCACCCAAACAGTGGTTTAACCCCCACATATGGGGTATCAGCGTACTCAGGACAAATTGCACAACTACTTTTGGGGTACAATTTCTTCTGGAACCTTGGGAAAATAAAAAATTGGGGGCAAAAAGTTAATTTTTGTGAAAAAATATTTTTTATTTTTACGGCTCTACATTATAAACTTCTGTGAAGAACTTGGTGGGTCAAAGTGCTCACCACACATCTAGATAAGTTCCTTAGGGGGTCTACTTTCCAAAATGGTGACACTTGTGGAGGGTTTCAATGTTTAGGCACATCAGGGGCTCCCCAAGGCAATATGGCGTCCCATCTCAATTCCAGCCAATTTTGCATTGAAAAGTTAAACGGAGATCCTTGCCTTCTGAGCTCTGCCATGCGCCCAAACAGTGGTTTACCCCCACATGTTGGGTATCGGCGTACTCAGAACAAATGGCACAACAACTTTTGGGGTCCATTTTCTCCTGTTACCCTTGGTAAAATAAAACAAATTGGAGTTAATTTTTTTCTGAAAAAAAAATGAAATGTTCATTTTTTTTTTTTTTTTTTTTTTTAACATTCCAAAAATTCCTGTGAAACACCTGAAGGGTTAATAAACTTCTTGAATGTGGTTTTGAGCACCTTGAGTGGTGCAGTTTTTAGAATGGTGTCACACTTGGGTATTTTCTATGATATAGACCCCTCAAAATGACTTCAAATGAGATGTGGTCCCTAAAAAAAAAATGGTGTTGTAAAAATGAGAAATTGCTGGTCAACTTTTAACCCTTATAACTCCCTAACAAAAAAATATTTTGTTTCCAAAATTGTGCTGATGTAAAGTAGACATGTGGGAAATGTTACTTATTAAGTATTTTGTGTGACATATCTCTGTGATTTAAGGGCATAAAAATTCAAAGTTGGAAAATTGCTAAATTTTCTAAATTTTCGCCAAATTTCCGTTTTTTCACAAATAAACGCAGGTAATATCAAAGAAATTTTACCACTATCATGAAGCACAATATGTCTCGAGAAAGTAAAGTCAGAATCACCGGGATCCGTTGAAGCGTTCCAGAGTTATAACCTCATAAAGGGACAATGGTCAGAATTGTAAAAATTGGCCTGGTCATTAACGTGCAAACCAGAGTCGGGGCTTAAGGAGTTAAGGAGCAGTAATGAAGACGCTGCCATGGAATGTCCATATATTCTGATTTTGAAATGCAAGTTGGAACTGATTTTTTTTTTTTATTATTATTTAGGGGCCTTACTGCTACATAATAGCCATAGATGTAATTACACAGAGAATAGGAAACATTGTCACAAAGTCATGAAATCGCAGCCAATGCTGGTGAATATGGGTATGAAACAACAACTGGGGAGATTCTGGTCATTGCTCTGTAACTTCAGAAACTGCTGGTAACAGATCGGTCATTATTACATACCATCATTTAGGGTATGTGCACACGTCAGTATTTCTTGCAGAAATTTCCTGACAAAAACCGGACATTTCTGCCAGAAATCCGCATGCGTTTTTTTTCGCGGTTTTCCCCAATGCATTAAATAGCGGGGAAAACGCGAAAAATCCACAAAATTAATGAACATGCTGCTTTTTTCGCGAAAAAAAAACGCATCATGTGCACAAAAATTGCAGAATGCATTCTAAATGATAGGATGCATATGTATGCGGTTTTTATGCATTTTTATCGAGAAAAACCTCGAAAAAACCTGAACATACGCACATACCGTTCGTAGTTATGCCGAGACAGATTCTAGTGTAAAATGTATAAAAAGGGTCTGCTGAACTACCATGCATGAATAACACTGGTGAATTGTCATGTGGCAGAGGGGAGCTGGCATTGCCCTAATGAGCGCCTGGGTGCAGCCACTACCTCCTCACAACTCACACCTAAGCTCTCTTTTTTTGTAACACTGATGTGAATGGCATAAGGGTATAATGAAACCAATCACATCAGAAAAGACTTAAGATCAGAAGCTACATTTCCTGGTTGTCTTCCTGCATTGGATATAAAGAATTAGGGGCATTAAAATAGGGAGGGTGCCGATACTGCGTGCCCGAGATAAGCGGCCAGGCTGCACCAGCAGATATCAGGACACACACACTTCGTGGCTTAGAATGAACGGCCACTGATGAGATCAGAGGAGAAATAACTGAATTCAGAGTAAAAGGCTAAATATACTTACACATGTGTAAATTTTCATTTTGGTTGTAGGCTCAATAATATGCACAATGGTTCTACTTGGACAATTCGTTCCTGAATGCCCGAGTCCACCATGTTAAATAACAAAAGCTTACACCCACCTCCTGGTGCTAACATGGCATTTATGTCACCAGTTGTTACCTTTATTATTTCATCAGAGGGAACGATCACCCCCCAATTGGCTGCAGCTTTCCGGTGACATTCTCACGTGAGCACCGACCTGACACCAACATTGCTGGAATGGCGCTGGTGTGGGAGGAGAGTATACACCTACCTATTTCACTAAAGAGACTGGCACTTAAGATGCGGTTCCCCACGTACGGATAACCCCTTTAACGAAGGGTAGGTTCTCATGGTGCAGATGCCACAAGTAGCTACAAACAACGCCCACTGCAAGTGCCAATAAAGTGCCCAAGTGTCCGAGGACACAGCCATTCCCAACAAACATGGTCACTTATCTGCCCTTCCACAAGCGGGTGTTGCCTCGGGCCATTTAGGACTGCTGCACGGAGGGACCCTTTACTGCCCAGTACTAAAGGGGTTTACAAAGTACACTTCAATCAATAGACCTTGGAATAATAATAAGTTCCACAACTGGGTGTGTTAAAAAATGATGGTTATTATGCCAAGAAAATCTTATACTATATATTGGCTGTGACCATGGCAGGGATGAATAAAAAGACTATACAGACAGGACAGCACAGGATCGTACAGGATTCTTTCACTGCCCGTTTTAAACAGGTTTTTTTTTCAATGCGTTATATGATAAAGTCACTAGGAAAACAAGTGGTTAAGGGTATATAATGTGACCAGGGTGTGGGTCACATGTTTCCTTTTCCAGATCGTGCAGACCCTTAAAGGGCCAGTACAAGCCCAGAGACAGTGGTGTACTGTGTGAACTGGGGCCTGAGTGCCGTGGGGGAGTCCACGGGGTGTACCCCAGGGAAGGGGTAGTGTCCCTAAAAGTGGGTGGTGACCCAAACGGGGATGGTTGCTCAAAAGGGGGCGGAGTCCCAAAAAGGGGTGGCGACACAAAAGGGGATGGAGGCCCAAAAAGGGGTAGAGCCAAAAAAGGGGCGGCGATCAGTGACGAGGCACGACTGTGTCCTTTTTGGCTGGATGGAGAGCGTGTGTGGGGGTTGTTAGACCCGGAGAGGGAAGAGTCTTTTCTGAGGACCCTTTATGAAAGTTCTGTGTCACCTGGGACAAAGGCGAAAGTGGGTGGCATAGTTGGGGGCACTAAAGGTCTTCAGGTAGCCACTCTCTATATTGTCGCAGCTGAGGTTTCCACGTACCATGAGGTGCCTGTAGTCCCAATCTTGCCATGTCCTATGGTAATAGGACAAGATTTGGAAGCACTGTGGGACTGGTGGGAAAAGGGTGAAGTGTTTGTGGAAATAAAGTGTGTGGGAGGTAGTAGTGTTGAGAATGCGCCCCCCAGAGTTGGCAGTCCTAAGTTGGGCGTGACCAAAGAAAATGGTGGACGGCCCCAACTTACGGACATGTCACCTGATGTGTGCTACGATGTGACTGGTAGAGGTCTAGTAGATAAGGATGGGGTGGTTAAACAGAGTGGAGCTGTCACCCAGATAGCGAGTGACTGTCGGGGACCTCATATTGTTGGGTGTGATATAGACTATGAGGGTGACTGTGACTCTGAGGAAGTAAGGGAGTACAGTAAAGAGGAGGCCACGAAAGGAGGGGGGCCTGAAGTGGATACCCGGTTGAAGCAAGAGGAGCTTCGGAGACAGGCTGCTGGGAACCGTGTGGGTGCCTTAGAGTTAAGGGATGAAGGACGGCGCGTTACAGGACTGCTACGCCCAATTGATGGAAGATGGCGGCCACTTTCGACCCGAAATGTGGACAAACAAAGGGGTGGGAGTACCCTGTCGGATGAAAGTAGTGTCACTTCAGCTAACTCAGGACTGAGTGACATAGGTGGGAGACCTTGTAGCCAAAGTGGTGACAAAGGGGCAAACTATGACCAGACAGTAGCCTCGACTGTAAGTGGGACTCATGACCGCACCAACCGTGGGTGGCGGCCATGGAGAGAAAGGCCGGGTAATCGGGCGCACTTGGAAAGTGTGGTGACTAAAGGTTTGGTGACACAGACAGACTGTGACATAAGGGCCAAAGCTCAAGGCCTACGTGTTGACCGCTGGGGGCGGGGTAAATCCAACAAGGGTATGATTATGTGTGATGCTCAAAACCGACTGAGACGGTTCTCTCGTCTAGTAGGACAAGGTAACGTGCGTGACCTGTCTCGAGACCCCAGGTGTGACAGGTGTTCAACCCCACAAGTTTGAACGGGGGGGGGGGAGTGGGGGTGTATGTGATGCAGTGACCCCTGAGACAGCTAGGGGGCGCTGTGAGTACTCCTTGGGATGTGCATGGAGGCATATCTATTGTGATAATCGTGGTGAAACAGTGACTGGCTGTGTTGTGAATGGCCGATATGTGTCGCAGAGGGAGTCTGCGTGGTAAGTCTGATGCAATGATGTTGTTCTGGGACCTGTAGACCCTCAAGAGTGTGTATATGTATGGTGTAGTTGTAAGGGAGACTTACTAGACTAGTTGTGTGAGATGGGCGGGACAAACTAGCCACACATCCACACTCCCACCCAGGGGAGTGGTTAAGGGTATATAATGTGACCAGAGTGTGGGTCACATGTTCCTGTGTGGTTCCAGTGTTTGGACCTGAGTGGTGAAGGTCATGGAAGTATGTATTGAATTTCCTGGGAGTAGGAATCCTGAAGAGCACATGCTAATGTGTTGGATTTCCTGGGAGTAGGAGTCCTGAATAGCATACTGAACAACCTGTGTTGGATTTCCTAGGAGTAGGAGTCCGGAAGAGCACACAATGGGGCTTTGGACTTGCTAGTGGCCTGGGGTGTTGGACTGACGTCCTGAATAGCACCTGGACAGGTCATATGCCTAAGGTTTTGGTCTGACGTTCTGAACCCCTTCATGACCCAGCCTATTTTGACCTTAATGACCTGGCCGTTTTTTGCAATTCTGACCAGTGTCCCTTTATGAGGTAATAACTCGGGAACGCTTCAACGGATCCTAACGGTTCTGAGACTGTTTTTTCGTGACATATTAGGCTTCATGTTAGTGGTAACTTTAGGTCAATAATTTTTGCGTTTATTTGTGAAAAAAATGGAAATTTGGCTAAAATTTTGAAAATTTCGTAATTTTCAAATTTTGAATTTTTATTCTGTTAAATCAGAGAGTAATGTGACACAAAATAGTTAATAAATAACATTTCCCACATGTCTACTTTACATCAGCACAATTTTGGAAACAAAATTTTTTTTGCTAGGAAGTTATAAGGGTTAAAATTTGACCAGCGATTTCTCATTTTTACAACGAAATTTACAAAACCATTTTTTTTTTAGGAACCACCTCACATTTGAAGTCAGTTTGAGGGGTCTGTATGGCTGAAAATACCCAAAAGTGACACCATTCTAAAAACTGCACCCCTCAAGGTACTCAAAAAAACCACATTCAAGTAGTTTATTAACCCTTCAGGTACTTCACAGCAGCAGAAGCATCATGGAAGGAAAAAATGAACATTTAACTTTTTAGTCACAAAAATGATGTTTTAGCAACAATTTTTTTATTTTCCCAAGGGTAAAAAGAGAAACTGGACCCCAAACGTTATTGTACAATTTGTCCTGAGTACGCCGATACCTCATATGTGGGGGGGGGGGGGGGGGGGGACCACTGTCTGGGCGCACAACAGGGCTCTGAAGGGAAGGAGCGCCATTTGACTTTTTCAATGAAAAATTGGCTCCAATCTTTAGCGGACACCATGTCACGTTTGGAGAGCCCCTGTGTGCCTAAACATTGGAGCTTCCCCACAAGTGACCCCATTTTGCAAACTAGACCCCCCAAGGAACTTATCTAGATGCATAGTGAGCACTTTGAACCCCCAGGTGCTTCACAAATTGATCCATAAAAATAAAAAAGTACTTTTTTTTTTTTTTTTTTTTTTCCACAAAAAAAATTCATTTAGCCTCAATTTGTTCATTTCCACATGGGCAACAGGATAAAATGGATCCTAAAATTTATTGGGCAATTTCTCCTGAATACAGAGACACCTCACATGTGGGGGTAAACCACTGTTTGGACTGTTTGGGCACGCGGCAGGGCTCGGAAGGGAAGGAGTGCCATTTGACTTTTTGAATGAAAAATTAGCTCCAATCGTTAGCGGACACCATGTCGCGTTTGGAGAGGCCCTGTGTGCCTAAAGATTGGAGCTCCCCCACATGTGACCCCATTTTGGAAACTAGACCTCCCATGGAACTAATCTAGATGTGCGGTGACCACTTTAAACCCCCAAGGGCTTCATAGAAGTTTATAATGCAGAGCCGTGAAAATAAAAATTCATTTTTCTTTCCTCAAAAATTATTTTTTAGCCTGCAATTTTTTATTTTCACAAGAGTAACAGGAGAAATTGGACCCCAAAAGTTGTTGTCCAGTTTGTCCTGAGTATGCTGATGCCCCATATGTGGGGGGAACCCCTGTTTGGGTGCACGTCAGGGCTCGGAAGGGAAGTAGTGACATTTTGAAATGCAGACTTTGATGGAATGGTCTGCGGGCATCATGTTACGTTTGCAGAGCCCCTGATGTGCCTAAACAGTAGAACCCCCCCACAAGTGACCCCATTTTGAAAACTAGACCCCCCAAGGAACTTATCTAGTTATGTGGTGAGCACTTTGAACCCCCAAGTGCTTCACAGAAGTTTACAACACAGAGCGGTGAAAATAAAAAATCATTTTTCTTTCCTCAAAAAAGAGGTTTTAGCAAGCAATTTTTTATTTTCGCAAGGGTAACAGGAGAAATTGGACCCCAATAGTTCTTGCCTAGTTTGTACTGAGTACGCTGGTACCCCATATGTGGGGGTAAACCACTGTTTGGGCGAACGTCGGGCCTCGGAAGGGAGGGAGCACCATTTGACTTTTTGAACGCAAGATTGGCTGGAATCAATGGTGGCGCCATGTTACGTTTGGAGACCCCTGATGTGCCTAAACAGTGGAAACCCCTCAATTATAACTCCAACACTAACCCCAACACACCCCTAACCCTTTATCCCAACTGTAGCCATAACCCTAATCACAACCCTAACCCCAACACACCCCTAACCACAACCCTAACCCCAACACACCCGTAACTCTAATCCCAACCCTAACCCTAATCCTAACCCCAACCCTAACCACAACTTTAACCCCAACACACCCCTAACCCTATCCATAACCCTAACCACAAGCCTAATCTTAACCCTATTTCCAACCCTAGCCCTAACACTACACATACACGTGTGTATACAGACACACACACTGCACATACACGTGTGTATACAGACACACACACCCCACATACACGTGTGTATACACAGACACACACACTGCACATACACATGTGTATACAGACACACACACACACACACTGCACATACACGTGTGTAGACACAGACACTGCACATAAATAAAAGCCTGTCTCCTCTTCAGATTGAGATATAAATACTGTTAAATAGGACCTGCGCTGTGCGTTACTATAGTGTATGTAGTGTACCCCGATTCCCCACCTATGCTGAGAAATACATTACCAAAGTCGCCGTTTTCGCCTGTCAATCAGGCTGGTCAGGTCGGGTGGGCGTGGTGACATCGCTCTTTTCTTCCCCAGCTTTCCGTTGGTGGCGTAGTGGTGTGCGCATGTCGCAGTGACGAATCCACTGCGCGCACGTGAAGCAAAAGCGCGCGTTCTGCGCTATTGCCCCTGTCATCGGTGGGGGCGGCCATCTTCCTGGGGCCGCGCGTGTGCAGATGGAGTGCTCTGCTGCACGGGGCTTCAGGAAAATTGCCGCGGGATGCCGCGCGTGCGCACAAGAGATCGCGGCGGCCATTTTCCCAAAGCCGAGTTTGCATCTCGGCTTTGGGAAAATGGCCGCCGCGATCTCTAATGCGCACGCGCGGCATCCCGCGGCCATTTTCCTGAAGCCCCGTGCAGCAGAGCACTCCATCTGCACACGCGCGGCCCCAGGAAGATTGCCGCCCCCACCGATGACAGGGGCAATAGCGCAGAACGCGCGCTTTTGCTTCACGTGCGCGCAGTGGATTCGTCACTGCGACATGCGCACACCACTACGCCACCAACGGAAAGCTGGGGAAGAAAAGAGCGATGTCACCACGCCCACCCGACCTGACCAGCCTGATTGACAGGCGAAAACGGCGACTTTGGTAATGTATTTCTCAGCATAGGTGGGGAATCGGGGTACACTACATACACTATAGTAACGCACAGCGCAGGCCCTATTTAACAGTATTTATATCTCAATCTGAAAAAACGGGGTGACAGGTTCCCATTAAGCAGTCTTAACCTCAGATTAGAAATGCTGGGGGCCTCTAAGAGAGCGGGGGTCTAGAGAAACTGCACAGTTCTTTCCCCTTCCCTCTAACGCCTACACTATATACCAGTGTGTCTACGCTTCAGTTCCTCTAGACTTCCACAATAAAGAATCCTTAACGTCACATGATTGTGATGTCACCAAAGGTCCTTAATAGTGATCGGCAACCCCGTGGATGTTCAGGTTCAGCCGATCATTTAAAAAAAAAAAAAGTTTGGTTTGGGTACCAGACTAGTACCCCAACCCTATTCAGATGACCGAGGGGACCGAACACCTGTTTGCCATGCTGTCATCTATGTGACAGAGCAGCAAACACGGGCTCTGATCGGCGGTAAGATCGTTACCGCTGGATAGAGAGCTGTGGTTTCCATGCTGTCGGATGATGTGTCTGGCGGTAAGAAGGTTACCAAAGGTCACAGGCGTCGGCTAATGAGTACTTCTTTCATCAGCGTACGCCTGCTGTTGCTGATAGCAGCGGGAGCCGAAGTACGGTGATGAGAGTTCATCAGCCACCGCCTATGCTATAAATAAATTAAAAAAACGAGGTGGGGGTCTCTTATTTTTGTTAACCAGAGCAGACAAAACTGACAGCTGCAGATTGCAACCCCCAGCTGTCAGCTTTATCATGGCTGGCTATCAAGAATAGAGGGGTCCCGCGCTGTGTTTTTTTTATTATTACTATTTAAATACTTTTTAATTATGTGGAGTCCACACCCCATACCAGCTGGGGGCTGGTATTCTCAGTCTGGTAAGGGGTCATGGATATTGGCCCCCTGAGCCTAAAAATAGGTAACCTTTTTAATGGCCGGTCATAGCTGCTGGCTCACATGCAGTAATCTAACAGCTGTCTGAGCGATGGTACAGTTCTTACTGACAGTGTTTCTCACGCTGTCATTCAGATGACAGCGTGGGAAACCTCTGATGTTCAGGGTGCAGATTCCGAACCGTAATACAGACTTCCTGAAGAAATCTGTGTTTGGGGTCCGTGCACGACACTAGCTGTCTAACTGCGTGAAGTCGGTAGTGAATCAAATCAGCATGACGTAGGCAATCACGTCCCATCAACAGAGCAGCCGGGAAGAAGGGCTGAAGAGGAAGAGCTTAAAACATCTGCAAGGAGTTTATTTGTTCTCTCCATGTTAGCATGGGTTTCCTTCCACGCTCCAAAGACATACTGATAGGGAATGTAGATTGTTAGTCCCAATGGGGACAGTGATGATAATGTCTGTAATGCAGTGTAGAAGTATTGGGGCTATATAAATGAGCAAAATAATGAAATTAAAAAGAAGACTGATTTTTAACTGCTGAACATACGAGGGTAATGAGACTGGAGGGCTGGTTAAAGGCCATATTCAAAGACTTATTCACATGTAGCAGATAAAGTTAGTGTTGTGGATTTTACTATGTTGCAGTTTTTCCCACCTATTCACATTTTCTACAGCTGACGGACCGCTTTTTCCGACCGCGCATGCGCGGCCGGAACTCCGCCCCCACCTCCCCGCACCTCACAATGGGGCAGCGGATGCGCCGGAGAAATGCATACGCTGCCTCCGTTGTGCGGCACAACAAACGCTAGCGTCGGAATCTCGGCCCGACGCAATGCGACGGGCCGAATCCGACGCTAGTGTGAAAGTAGCCTAAGTCTGATATTACCCTAAAAAAAATAAATTCAGAAAGCAGTAGGAAAACGAAAATAAAATTACTAATACAGAACACAGGTTTTGGGAAACTTACAGTGCAGATAAGTGATGCTTACGTCTGTAACAGAGAGAGCACACTAAACAATTGTGTGTCCAGTCTAGGATCGCACAGCGAAGACTTGTCATGTCATGGCGTATCCTATATGGACAGGGATGGCGTCTACACAAGGGGGCCGCTCACCTGCTGAATGATTTTACAGTCTTTCGGAGAGTTCTCTCTAGGAGGAACTTTACCAAACAGCTTCCAGCCAGGAGCACTCGATGCTGCGGATTTGAGGTCCTTTGATCTTTTAGAAAAGAAGTTCCTGGAAGAAAAGAGACGTGTATTAAATACCTGTTTAGCCATAGAGCTACACGAGTCATCAATGAATGGACTGTGACACTGCCTCTTAGCACAAAAGGTTTAATAATAATTTATAACAATTATCTGAATACCTCTTTTCGAAATAGCATGTAACGTGCAAAATCACATAACACAATATTGTACAGCGGGAAACAAATACAGTATAATAATGAAGGTCACAACTAACTATGGATCCTCAGGCTATCCTCTCCTACACTAGAAAGCATCAGTAGCTGCTTTTCCAAAAAGTAGTAATCTCAGCGGATAGAAGCAGGGCTGTGGGGTCAGTAAACCATGGTTACAATGCCTATTTATCTACACTCCGACCCCTTCACAGTCAAGAATTAGCAAGAACAAATTTACTGCAGTAAAATGGTAACATCCGTACTAAATAGGAACCATATATTGATATACCGTAAATATATTTTATATTCTATTTACGGTTCTAATCTTTATCAGGACTATGAGGTTTTTGGCCTATCTGGCTAAGAACTTGCAGGTAGTTGCCATTTACCTGGCTGTTCTGCCCTGTGACAATGTGTTCCGGCTCAGGTGGTGATTCTCCCGCTTCCTTTGATCTGATTTTAACAGACCAGCTCTTCTTTTTTGCTCTGTTGATGGGGCGTCACTGCCGACGTCATGCTGATTGCCAGCTTACTCCCTGCAGTGAGGCAGTGGGGAGCAGACCATCAATCAGCATGACATCGGCAGTGACACCTGACCAATAGAGAAGAGAAGGAGCTGCTCTGTCAAACTCACGTCACTGTAAGAACCGCTATCAGGAGTGGTCCGCAATCATTCTGAGCTGAAATAGTTCGGCGCTGGGCAGAACAATCAGGTAGTTAGGAACTACCTTCTGGTAAGTTCTTAGTCCAATAGGCAGAAAAAAAAAGTTCTGGATATTTAATATATTATCCAAAAATAAATAAATAAATAAAAATATATATATATATATATATATATATATATATATATATATATATATATATATATATATATATATATATATATATATATACACACACACATTGTGGCAACAGCGGAATAGGAGCTAGTTTTGGGTGGAGTTGGAATTTGTAGAAATCCATTAACTCGCGCCACGCCGTTCAGGCAATAAAGTCCACTCTTTTCTTTATTTTTTGTGCTGCTTTTCTTATTTTTTTCATATTGTTATATATATATATATATATATATATATATTTTTTTTTTTTTAGAGCGCGAGTTAATGGATTTCTACAAATTCTAACTCCACCCAAAACTAGCTCCTATTCCGCTGTTGCCACAGCCCTCAACAAACTCAAAAGCAGCCAAAGAGCCTGGAATATTAACTCAAGTTTTTGGGGTTGCTTGATGACAAAAGCTTTGACTGTGGCTACAAGAAAGAAAAAAAATCACGCCTGTTAAAAGTTACAGTACGAGTTCTTATTTCAGGTTAATCTGCCGGGTCCACGTGCTGCTTCACGTTGCCCATCTCCATGATGGAGATGCCTACCATTTAAACATGCAATATCTTGTCTCTAAGGCTGGTTTCACACTTGCGTTTCAAAACGCATGCGTTTTTTTTTTTTAAAAACGCATGGTGAAGAAACACATGTAAACGTGTGCAAACGCTGCATTTTTTTGACGCATGCGTTTTTGCATGTGGTGAAAAAAAACGCGGTGTTTTGACGCGTTTACATGCGTTTTTTCATGCGTTTGCGTTTTTTAAACGCATGCAGATAAATGTGTGACAGCTGCCAATCATCAAAGTAAAAAACCCACTATAAACAAAAAGAGCTAGGGTTAGGGGTAGGGTTAGGGGTAGGGATCCTAACCCTAACGGGATCCTAACCCTACCCCTAACCCTAAAGGGATCCTAACCCTACCCTTAAAGCGATTAGGGTTAGGGGTAGGGTTAGGATCCCTTTATCAATTTTATGGTGTGGGGTGGTTTATCAGTGTGTTTTTTTTGTTTTTTTTTAAACGCATGCGTTTTTAACGCATGCAAACGCATGTGGTTAAAAACGCATGCGTTTACATAGACAGCAATGCATTTTTTTGCCGCAAAAAAAGGCATGCGTTTTTTTGCGGCAAAACAACGCCGCTAAAAATACTACATGTTGCATTTTTGCAACACAACGCATGCAGAAAAAAACGCATGTGTTGCAAAAACACGTCAAAACGCATACAAAAAAACGCATGCGTTTTTAATGTTAAATATAGGGGAAAAAACGCATGCGTTTTTTTTGCGTTTTTTACCGCAAAAAAAAAACCGCAAATGTGAAACCACCCTAAAATGGACGAGACTAGCCCATGTTGCAATTTTTCATGTGCAAAATTAATCACGTGCACAATAACCATAACATTTGGCTGTCTGAATATATGCAAACTTGTCTTTCCTATAGGGGTCTTTCCAAAGTGCAATTTGCTGTGTCCATCGGATGGAAGAATTCCCCCAACATATACCTTGGACACATGTAAAGGCTTACAGTGCCATTTGCCAGCCATAGGCTCCTTTTTTTCCCTTAATACAACAACCCGCATGGCAAAAGTTTCTTTCATGAATGTCTCTACTGTGCCATTTCATGTGGCAAAAAAAAAAGGACACTGCCGCGCATTTGTCAAGCAGATATTGTAGGTTTCCACAGTATTCGTTATGATTTTAACAATTTGTGTGCATCTGTTAATTACATAAAAACATGTTAAAATCCAAATACGTTTCCTACAGTGAAAAGCAATGACTTGGTGCAGATTTTGGCATGCATGTACAAAAATCCCTGTAAAACTACAGCTTCTGTTCAGCTTTCAGCATCTATTAACCTCTTTAGCTGAAATGTATCATGGCGAGCAGTCCTTCAGCTAATTTCCAGAAAGCTCAGTTTTTACGAGTATTCCTTCTGCCTTCTGCAAATATATTTGAATGGCCTAGAGGACTAGTTCAATGATGTAGCCCGAAATGCTGTGAAATGTGCCATCCCCATCTGTGGTGAGATCTGGCCGCTGTAGTTACTAAAGTATCATGGAAGTGATGTCTCATCAGAAACTGAAGATAACAAGTCCTTCATTAACAACTGCTGGGTTGCACTTATTATTATGGGCAGCACGGTGGCGCAGTGGTTAGCACTACAGCCTTGCAGCGCTGGAGTCCTGGGTTCTAATCCCACCCAGGACAACATCTGCAAAGAGTTTGTATGTTCTCTCCGTGTTTGCGTGGGTTTCCTCCGGGCACTCCGGTTTCCTCCCACATTTCCAAAGACATACTGATAGGAAATTTAGATTGTGAGCCCCATCAGGGACAGCGGCGATGATAATGTGTGTGCAAACTGTAAAGCGCTGCTGAATATGTTAGCGCTATATAAAAAATAAAGATTATTATTAGAGTTTCAGTTCTTCCAAGGAAAATAGGTCATCCAAATGATGTTTTCACTTTCCCTCCTTGCTGGAGAGCGGTATGTGATTTCTTCTCAAATCCTTGTGATCTACCACAGCCATTTCCTCTTCTCTTTTTCTTCCACGAAATCTGAGTGAAACCATGTGTCAAAACACCAGCGTCCCATACAGCCCTGCAGAAACTATGCGCACTGGAGACAACCCCAGGACTCACCCTCCCTTTTTGTTATTATTTGACCTTTTTCTTGTCAAATCATCCAATCAATTCAGAACTTGGGCAAAAGAAAAGCTTGTTCACATCTGTAGGGTCCAACAGCCGCTTTTCTCCAGTCTAGTAAAGCATCAAAAGGAAAAAAGATAACAAAACTAACACGACAGTTTCTTCCTTTGTGTCTGATGTCCTTTGATGACAGTGAAATGGTGGATGTCCAAAAAAACAAACAAGCGCGTAAAACTGCACATTTCATCATTTGCTTCCAGCTTTGCCAAAAAAACCTGACCAAACTCAACGGATTGTGAGCCAAGCCTAAAAGGGACGATACATGAATATTACATGGAGATGCTGAATTCTCGAAAACTGGACAATAATCTAATCAATGGCAGATGTCTGAGGAAAGAAAGAAGGATCGGGGATGTTGGATTTCAGTATGCGTATTTGTTTTGTTGTCAGGGGAGAGCACATTACCCACCTCGCGAGAAGCCTGGATAGACTTACTGCCCTCTCCCCACTGAGAACACATGCACACTCAGCCAAGCAGGCATAGATATCGGGAGCTGGGAGAAACTTCATTTGGCTAGCAGTCTATGGCTTTAGGGTGAATCCTTTGCTCAGTCATGTTAAAAATACTTGGTCAGCCCCCCAACAATCAGTAGACAGATATTCGAGTGTCTGTAGAGAGAAAAGGAAGGGAGAGGGAGGAAACGATCGCTGAAGCTACCAGGAAGCGAGAGGACCAATAACCATCATGGATGGCAGGAGCTTCTGGAGCTCACGTTCAGTTGGGCACCTCAGGGTAAAACATGCCTGGCTGCAATCACACAACCAGGCTCTGAGTTATGCTGCCCATGGCTCGGACGGCAAGAAGCTGATCATACGTTCCCTTTAACCCCTTCATGACCCAGCCTATTTTGACCTGAATGACCTGGCCGTTTTTTGCAATTCTGACCAGTGTCCCTTTATGAGGTAATAACGCTTCAACGGATCCTAGCGGTTCTGAGACTGTTTTTTCGTGACATATTGGGCTTCATGTTAGTGGTAAATTTAGGTCGATCATTTCTGCGTTTATTTGTGAAAAAAATGGAAATTTGGCTAAAATTTGGAAAATTTCGCAATTTTCAAAGTTTGCATTTTTATTCTGTTAAACGAGAGAGTTATGTGACCCAAAATAGTTAATAAATAACATTACCCGCATGTCTACTTTACATCAGCACAATTTTGGAAACAAATTTTTTTTTTTGCTAGGAAGTTATAAGGGTTCAAATTTGACCAGCGATTTCTCATTTTTACAACGAAATTTACAAAACCATTTTTTTTAGGAACCACCTCACATTTGAAGTTAGTTTGAGGGGTCTATATGGCTGAAAATACCCAAAAGTGACACCATCCTAAAACCTGCACCCCTCAAGGTGCTCAAAACCACATTCAAGAAGTTTATTAACCCTTCAGGTGCTTCACAGCAGCAGAAGCAACATGGAAGGAAAAAATGAATATTTAACTTTTTAGTCACAAAAATGATCTTTTAGCAACTATTTTTTTTATTTTCCCAAGGGTAAAAGGAGAAAATGGACCCCAAAAGTTATTGTACAATTTGTCCCGAGTACGCAGATACCTCATATGTGGGGGGAACCCACTGTTAGGGCGCACAACAGGGCTTGGAAGGGAAGGAGCACCATTTGACTTTTTCAATGAAAAATTGGCTCCAATCTTTATCGGACACCATGTCGCGTTTGGAGAGCCCCTGTGTGCCTAAAGATTGGAGCTCCCCCACAAGTGACCCCATTTTGGAAACTAGACCCTCCCCCCCAAGGAGCTTATCTAGATGCATAGTGAGCGCTTTGAACCCCCAGGTGCTTCACAAATTGATCCGTAAAAATGAAAAAGTCAAATTTTTTTTTTTTCTCACAAAAAATTTCTTTTAGCCTCAATTTGTTCATTTCCACATGGGCAACAAGATAAAATGGATTCTAAAACGTATTGGGCAATTTCTCCTGAGCACACCGATACCTCACATGTGGGGGTAAACCACTGTTTGGGCACACGGCAGGGCTCGGAAGGGAAGGAGTGCCATTTGACTTTTTGAATGAAAAATTAGCTCCAATCGTTAGCGGATACCATGTTGCGTTTGGTGAGCCCCTGTGTGCCTAAACATTTGAGCTCCCCCACAAGTGACCCCATTTTTGAAACTAGACCTCCCATGGAACTAATCTAGATGTGCGGTGACCACTTTAAACCCCCAAGTGCTTCACAGAAGTTTAGAATGCAGAGCTGTGAAAATAAAAAATCATTTTTCTTTCCTCAAAAATTATGTTTTAGCAAGCAATTTTTTTCCACAAGGGTAACAGGAGAAATTGGACCCCAATAGTTGTTGCCCAGTTTGTCCTGAGTATGCTGGTACCCCATATGTGGGGGTAAACCACTGTTTGGGCGCACGTCGGGGCTCAGAAGAAGTAGTGACGTTTTGAAATGCAGACTTTGATGGAATGGTCTGCGGATGTCACGTTGCGTTTGCAGAGCCCCTGATGTGCCTAAACAGTAAAAACCCCCCACAAGTGACCCCATTTTGGAAACTAGACCTCCCATGGAACTTACCTAGATATGTGGTGAGCACTTTGAACCCCCAAGTGCTTCACAGACGTTTACAACGCAGAGCCGTGAAAATAAAAAATCATTTTTCTTTCCTCAAAAATTATGTTTTAGCAAGCAATTTTTTATTTTCGCAAGGGTAACAGGAGAAATTGGACCCCAATAGTTGTTGCCCAGTTTGTCCTGATTATGCTGGTACCCCATATGTGGGGTAAACCACTGTTTGAGAGCGTCGGGGCTCGGAAGGGAGGGAGAACCATTTGACTTTTTGAACGCAGGATTGGATGGAATCAATGGTGGCGCCATATTGCGTTTGGAGACCCCTGATGTGCCTAAACAGTGGAAACCCCTCAATTCTAACTCCAACACTAACCGCAAGGCACTGCATTTTACCTGCGGATTTACCGCTGATTTCCAGTGTTTTTTGTGCGAATTTCACCTGCAGATTCCTATTGAGGAACAGGTGTAAAACGCTGCGGAATCCGCACAAAAGAATTGACATGCTGCGGAGAATACAACGTAGCGTTTCCGCGTGGTATTTTCCGCACCATTGGCACAGCGGATTTGGTTTTCCATAGGTTTACATGGCACTGTAAACCTGATGGAAAACTGCTAAGAATCCGCAGCGGCCAATCCGCTGTGGATCCGCAGCCAAATCCACACCGTGTGCACATAGCCTAATTCTAACCATAACCCTAGCTCTAACCCTAATTCTAACCCTAGCACGAACCCTAACCCTAGTGGAAAAATAAAAGTAAATACATTTTCTTTATTTTATTATTGTCCCTACCTATGGGGGTGATAAAGAGGGGGGTTCATTTACTATTTTTTTTTATTTTGATCACAGTGATAGGTTTTATCACAGTGATCAAAATGTACCTGGAACAAATCTGCCGACCAGCAGATTCGGAGGGCACACTGCGCATGCGCCCGCCATTTTGGAAGATGGCGGCGCTCATGGACAAGACGGACAGACACCGGGAGGCTTGGTAACTATGAGGGGGTGGGATCGGAGCACGGGCGAGTGGATCAGAGCAAGGGGGAGCGGACAAGAGGACGGGGGGAGCGGACAGGAGGACGGGGGGAGCGGACAGGAGGACGGGGGGAGCGGACAGGAGGACGGGGGGAGCGGACAGGAGGACGGGGGGAGCGGACAGGAGGACGGGGGGAGCGGACAGGAGGACGGGGGGAGCGGACAGGAGGACGGGGGGAGCGGACAGGAGGACGGGGGGAGCGGACAGGAGGACGGGGGGAGCGGACAGGAGGACGGGGGGGACGGAGCACAGTACGGCACAGGACGGAGGACTGGGGAGGAGATTGGTGGCGGGGGCAGATCAGGGTTTCCAGCCATGGCCGATGATATTGCAGCCTCGGCCATGGCTGGATTGTAATATTTCACCACTTTTCATAGGTGAAATATTACAAATTGCTCTGATTGGCTGTTTCACTTTCAACAGCCAGTCAGAGCAATCATAGCCACGGGGGGGGAGGGGGTGGGGGAGGGGGCAAAGCAACCCCCCCTGGGCTGAAGTCCCACTCCCCATGTCCCTGTAGGTCGGGTGAAATTGGAGTTAACCCTTTCACCCGACCTGCAGGGACGCGATCATTCTGTGACAACATATGCGTCACAGGTCGGATTGGCACCGACTTTCATGACGCATACGCTGTGTCACAGGTCGGGAACGGGTTAAACAGTCATGATCGGAGGCTGAAAGCACTGGAGGGGGGGTTGGACATATACACTTCAGCCTTTTGATGAACCTATAGAATAAAGTCCCTTAATATCACCCCCCCCCCCCCCCCCAAAAAAAAAAAAAAAAAAAAAAAACACCACACATGTTGGCAGTCATTAAGGGGTTAACTTCGTCTCCTGCACAGATCAACACAGAATAAATCTTTCCGAGAAATATCAGCAGTCTCTACTGTATAGCCAGTCTTGGGACAATTAGATCATGAATCCATTCCATACCCCTTGATCAGCTACGACTCCTAAATGCTGATGAGCCAATATTCACTCTCGGACATTTCCTGGACACTATTTTAAGATGTTTAGTTAAAAACAACCCCTTTCGAGAAGGAACAGTAATCGGATTCCCCAGGACCCGTTTCCAGTACTTCCATCAAACAGCTCATTTTGTATTGGAGAGTCAGGGCCATCTCAGCAGCAGTATGGCCGTTCTTGTAATACAAGGAGACATGGAAAGATTACTCTGTACTATTGGCTCCATTCTGGCCCCCACAGATGGCTACTATCAGCACCACCACTCATTTATGTCAAGATTTCTTTATAGAGCATCAGGAGAAAACTTCTAAATGCCAAAAAGCAGGAAAGGGTCCAAAACATTAACAAATCTTAATCTTGGCCAGTTTGGGTTCAAGAGGTTTCTGGAACAATTATCTTGTGTATTCTGGCTTGTCCAGTACAAAAACAACAAGATGCACTGTACTCAGCTAAGGTCCAAATGCTGCCAGTTCACCGCTGCCCATAGTCTTTGCTAACAGGCTGCAGTGGTGACATCACAACTACAGCATATGTGATTGTGGCAGCCAATCACTGGGCTCGGCAGTCTCGTGCCAGCTATTTTTTCATGACTGTTGAGCCAAGATTCGCTGCAGAGGATAAGTGCACTGTACTCCTGTAGTTGGGCTAACTTTAATTAAAGTGGGTGTCTTACAATAACATGAAGGAAATGTGTTTTAATAGTTTTTTGGGGGGTTATGCAAACCATTCAGAAAATGAATGCAGGATTCACATGTGTGTCGTGGTCTGAGTGCAGACGAATGGATGCATGGACTGGCCGCTGGGCTCATCAGAACAGCGGAGGCTGGTGAGTTTGGGTTATGAGTCTGCTGTCAGTCCGTGCATCACGTGGCCCGTGGCACAGATGTGCAACCTAAGGCATCACAAGTGGAACATTAAAAATTAAGTCTCCACAATACAGCATTTCTAGCATAAATCTAGTGGTGCTTTGGTTAGTAATGCTGCATTCACCATGACTCACTTTAGACATCACTCTCTGACATCGCTCGGGATGTCCTGCAAATATAGCCATCTGTTCAAATAAGAAAACGGAGATGTCCTGCATATTCGACTTATGAGAGAAACCACTCAAGAGTATGACATCCAAAAAATAAAAATATACCATAGATTTCATAGCACATTCGCACAAACATGAGAAACATGCCTTTAAAGTCCTGAAAAACACTGAACCTGAAGCAAAATCTATGGCTGCGTGCCCACGATCAGGAATAGCAGTGTTTTGGACGCAGCGTATTTTTGCAGTCTTTTACATTACAAGCACAGTGGATGAGATTTATAGACGCCCCATGCCCACTGTGCTTTTTAACGCTGCATAAACTCATGAAGCGGAAGCATGTCAATTTCTGTAGTGGAGATTCCCATGTGCGTAATCCATATATTTACAGACAGGGCTGTGGAGTCGGAGTCGTGGAGTCAGAGCCCATTTTTGTGGAGTCCGGTGTCATGGAAATTGAGGAGTCCGAGGTTTGGCTTACCGACTCCACAGCCCTGGTTACAAAACACATGCATTAAAAGAGTGCAATGTAGAACGCAGCGTTTTGGAAGCCAAAACGCTACTATTCCTGATCGTGGGCACATGTGTAAGAGAAAAATGGGAGCAATTCTGCATTAGGAACCAGCTGAGAGGTAAAGGTGTAAAGGGAAGAGGTTTAGATTGCCTGGTCTTAAGTGCTGATGCCCTTCACCCCCCATCAACACACCCAAATTGTTCTCTGACATGGGGGGAGGCAGGCGTATTCACCCTGCAATGTGTATACTGTAGACGCTTGGATGAGGAAGGTCATATATAATCTATAGCCATATCTAAATGTAAATGGCATACCTAATCTTTATGACCGATAAGGGCAAACAATAGCTACTGCAGTTACACAATGTCACTGGCACTTCGGGAATGACACTTTTTTTCCCATAAATCAGCAGTATATGTGAAAATAAGAAACTTTGTACTATATCATTTCTTAGAGAAAACTCCTCTTTCTCCTCCGGACTGATTATCCATTCTTAAAATTCTGAATTGATGTGTAAAATCTGTATTCAGTGAGTACAGACATAGCCATTACTGAGATAGGTGCTGACAGTTGGTGCTCATAGAGTTCCATGGAGAACGGTAAGTGATGTTCTAGAGCAGATCTTGCAGCAGAAGGCCTGCGTCCGCCTCCAGATCCTCCCTATAGAGTTAAAAGCACCAACTGCCGCCTCCTATCTCAGTAATGAGAAAAGCCTGTAGTCACGGAATACAGAGTTTATGGAGAATTGAGAGTGGATGATCAGTCCAGGAAGAGAAGGGAGAACATTTCTCTGATCATATAATCTACAAAGTTACTTATTTCCATGTGTACTGTTAATTAAAACAATTACTCTAAGTAAACACAGATGAGAAACCAGGAGCAGTTTGGCAAGTCACATCAGATCTATGTTCACAGATTCAAAACAAACATACAAAGAACATTGTAGCTACTGTGAACCATCAAGGAGGCTCGGTTATGTTTTGGGGCGGCTTTGCTGCATTTGCACAAGGTGCCTTGAATCTGTGCATAGGGGTAGGTGCACACGGGCTGGACCCTGCGTACCTCTGGAGCATCCACAAGTTACAGAATAGTGGATGGGATTTTCAAGAAATCCCATGCCCACTATGCGTGCACAGACGACCTCAGCTTATCTGCGGAGACGGACGTGTGGCGCGGCTTTCCAGACAGCAGCATGTCTATCTTGTGGAGATGCGAGCCTCCGTAAGATAAATTTCGCTCATACAATGTATTGGACGCGGTGAATCCGCACGGTTCAATGAACACATGCGTTCAAAAGACGGCAGCGCTTTGGATGGAGCGGACGACACATGCTGTGTCCAAAGCGCTGCCAATTACTGACCGTGTGCACCTACCCTAGTACAACAAAATATGAGGACTATGAAGGCATTCTGGCCAAATGTGCTGCCCCCTGTCAGAAAGCTTGGTCTGAGTCGCAACTCATGGGTCTGCCAACAGGATAATGACCCAAAACACACAGCAGAAAACATCCAAGAACATTTCAATGCAAAGCATTAGACTATTCTGAAAGTGGCTTCTATGTTCTCTGATCTACATCCTGTTGAATATCTGTGGACGGAGCTAACCCTGCCGGCTGGAGAAGGCGCCTTTCACGCCTGAGACCGCGGATCAGTTTGATCATGATGAGTGGCCAAAGTACCTGAAGTCTCAATGAGTTACACAAATCGTTAGTTTGCAGGAATTGCATCAAAAGGGTGTGCAACAAAATATAAAGTTATGTACCATCATTTTTAGCTAGGCCGTTTTCATTAGTTTTTTTTATTTATTTATTTTTTTAATTTTCTGTTGACCCAAAATTCAAAAGCAGCGTCAGATTTTCATTAGTTGATATTCAGTAAATATAACCTGAAATCGACAAAAGTAATTTTCAATTTATTTCAGTGACCATTGTGGATTTTTCTGTATATCCACTTCTAAGCCAAATATTTTCTTTTGTGGATTCTTACTTCACCTTTCACTGAAGCCCACTAGTGATGAGTGAGCACTCTCGTGTCCTAATTGAGTATTTTCCTTGTGCTTGAAAAAAATACTCTCGACACCACAGTTGTTTGACAGCCGCGGCGGCCAGAGGTTTTTTTTTTTCTAAGCACGCCAAAAATACTCCAAGATACAAGCGTGCTGAGATAACACCTTATCCGAGCACGCTCACTCATCACTAAAGCACACTTATGATTAGACTTGCTACAGTTCACAATTATATTGTACAAACAAGCAACTTCACAAGTTTCCCCTTATTAAATATCCTCTCAATTCTATAGTCAACAGTGTGTTACCTAGGTTACTGGCCACCTATACAGACTATCAGAGGTGGCTGGTTTCCTAGGCAATGAGAGTAACAACTAAGCCGTGTGTTACAGCATCAATAGATCCGGCCAGCTTCCGTCCCTCTGAACTCCTCCGAAGCTGCCCCGGCTTGCAGAATCAAAGAGTCCACAGTTCAGGTCAGCAGCTCCAACATGCCACCGGCCGGAATTGTCAATCTCCCACCAAGCAGTGTACTTCTAAAAATTAATAATGAAAAGACCTCTTTAAAGTCACTTTACAGACTGTGAACAATCATTGGCATGTGTAAACATGACGCCAACTACCCAAACAACCAAAACGCTAGTTTATCGCCCCACATAACCAGGTGATGTGCTACCAACAATGTACCCAATGTAAGAAGAAGAACAAATGAACAGTAATGTCACATGCACAATACAACCATGACCACCGCAGCAGACAGATTATCTCTGCCAAAAAGGAAGTGAACGATCAGAGAAATCTCTTCACAATATTGCCCTTGTGTTTATGGCCAAACCTGCCATTGTACATGTGACTGAGGAGACATCTAGACGCCTGGACTTATTATTCTACTGAATGGAATAAATGAAGATTTGCAGCCACCCACAAAGGAATTTTTCGCCTTGCGCTTCGGTTTGTGTTTTTTCTCACCTTCTTCTATGGGGCAGCATGGTGGCTCAGGCTCAGTGGTTAGCACTGCAGCCTTGCAGTGCTGGGGTCCGGGGTTCAAATCCCTCCAAGGACAACATCTGCCAGGAGTTTGTATTTTCTCCCCGTGTTTGCCTGGGTTTCCTCCCACATTCCACAGGGAGTTTATGTTGTGAGCCCCAATGGGGACAGTGGCAGTAATGTATGTAAAGCACTGCGGAAAATGCTATATAAGCAAAGCATAATAAATAATAATACAGAGCTATAACAAATAGATATTTGCTTAATTTTGCAAGAAAAGTTATAGTTTTGATTGACACATTCATTTTGCTATGCAATACACTGAAAATCATGAAGAAAAAAAATTTCCAAATGGGATGAAATGGAGGAAAAAATGTAATTCCGCCATTGCTTTATGGGTTTCGTTTTTTGTTTTTGTGTGGTGAAAAGGACCTGGAAATCTGATTATACAGGTCACCACCGTTAGAGGGGTTGATCTCTTCTACTATAATAATACAGTATTGCAGTATATGGCCACGTTCACACATTCAGTATGTGGTCAGTATTTTACATCAGTATGCGTAAAGGTACCTTCACACTAAACGACGCTGCAGCGATCCAGACAACGATCCGGATCGCTGCAGCGTCGCTGTTTGGTCGCTGGAGAGCTGTCACACAGACCACTCTCCAGCGACCAACGATGCCGGTAACCAGGGTAAACATCGGGTTACTAAGCGCAGGGCCGCGCTTAGTAACCCGATGTTTACCCTGGATACCATCCTAAAAGTAAAAAAAAACAAACGCTTCATACTTACCTTCTGCTGTCTGTCCCCGGCGCTCTGATTCTCTGTACTGGCTGTGAGCACAGCGGCCGGAAAGCAGAGCGGTGACGTCACCGCTCTGCTTTCCGGCCGCTGTGCTCACAGTGAGTGCAGGAAAGCACAGCGCCGAGGGACAGACAGCGGAAGGTAAGTATGTAGTGTTTGTTTTTTTTACTTTTAGGATGGTATCTAGGGTAAACATCGGGTTACTAAGCGCGGCCCTGCGCTTAGTAACCTGATGTTTACCCTGGTTACCAGCGAAGACATCGCTGAATCGGTGTCACACACGCCGATTCAGCGATGTCAGCGGGAGAGCCAGCGACCAAAGAAAGTGCTGGCCCTCTAACCCCGACCAACGACATCACAGCAGGATTCTGATCGCTGCTGCGTGTCACACTGAACGATATCGCTAGCCAGGACGCTGTAACGTCACGGATCGCTAGCGATATCGTTTAGTGTGAAGGTACCTTAAGCCAAAATCATGAGTGGAACAATCACTGAAGAAGTAGAATAGAAACATGTCACTCACAAATACTAATGGAAAATACTGATCATGTGAACGTGGCCTATAGTCTACTATGGTGATCTGTGGCTGAGCCTCATAGGAGTAGCAAGGAGGGTCTTCAGCAGGACTGGTGCTGCCATGGTTACAAGTTTTGCTGCAGATCACACCCATACTAATGAGTGGAGAAAAATCTGTAAAAAAAAAAATCTCGTGTTAAAAAAAATGCATTAAAAACGAAGCAGAAATACGTATTTTATGTGGCGTTTTTCCTGCAGAGATGCAGAAATTTCTGCAAACACTTAACATGTGCACATGGTAAAAATAAACTCTGGGACAAAGTATTTCCAGGCAGCACAGAAGAAATGTTACAATGTAAATATGTGAGGACGGAATCTGGGGCCTGGCACCTAGTACTTATCAGAAGGATCTCCGAATGAGGGGAGGGATAATGACTGCGACCAGGTCCATCCCTTTCCTGCTAGGAACAATAGTTAGAATCACACAGAATGACACACCCCGACAATATCTCATTCCAAGACACAAACGAAGATACAGACCAAAAGTATAAATTATTATTTTATACCACAGTTTTCAGTTAGCCATTAAAAGGTATCAACCACTGAGGACTCTCAATTCTAAATATTTTTCAGTTTTATACCAGAAACGTTCCAATCATTGCCCTTCTGTAACCGTGATAACAAAATAGCCCGACCTCTCATTATCCCCCTTACCGGGGAAGTTCTTTGTAGAAGTTTGGATTTATTGATACATAGTAACGATGTCGGGGAAGATACAGATCTTTCCCCTTGAGAAAGCAGCACGGTGCTGCCGCGAAACGCGCGTCGGGGTCCGTTCTCCGGCTGTCTCCCTTATTGGTAAGCCTGGCCTTTTGTCCATCAGACTCCTTTTACTTGTTATGGAACTTAGCGATACTTAAGACATATTCTCGGGATGTCTGTGGCCATGACTATAGATCCTGTGCAGCTGGCTTACCTAATTTAGACCATTTGCTATGGTTTGTCATTATTTGACATTATTAAATCATGGGGTTTTTCTCTTTTGCAGCGCTGTGGGTGTTTTTCAGCATTTGATTAGCATCATCTTGTGTGTGTTACTTTGTGGCACAAACAAATTTTAACTTTTATATGGATCATTAAATAAACTTTGTTACCTAGTTTTCATCGATGCTCTGGATGTTCTCCTTATTTATAAGATACAGATCGGGTACTGTAAATTTAGATTGAGTGATTTGGTTCTCCCGGGCTCTGTTAGCAGCTTACCCTTCACTGCCCTGAGCATGCGATCTCCAAGCCTTTGGGTTCTGCTCACATCTGCATTATCAATTCTGGTTGTCTGTTCTGACAAAGGAGCAATAAAACAATTCACAGCTGTGAGGACACAAAGGCCACTCAACCCACTGATCAGTCTATAATGGGGTCCGCTGGGGCATCATCTTGGTGAAGAAAAAAAACATAATGTAGCATGCTGTGATTTTTCCCATCCTTTTTTTGTTTTTTACATAGCTTCCGCCTATTTTTTTTTTTATAATGTTGTAAAAACTTGTCGTGAAACACTGAAAGAGTATGATAAATGATATTTCTTGTAACGGAGATGATGCGCGCTCATTAGGAAAACTCCCAGTAAACACATTCCACATAAAGGGATTGCTCATCAGTCACACTAGCACAACTTGTCTGTATGAGCAGTTCCTCCCCACGTCTTTCCCCTTCGTCACGTGGCCAGATAGCTGCACATACATGGGGCCGTCTTGTGACTTGTTTACTTTCACACATTATCACGAAATTAATTCAACTGTACTAATAATAATAACAATAATAATCTTTATATAGCACCAACATATTCCGCAGAGATTTACAGTACTAATACTAACATCCATCCTCATGTGAGGAGACCAAGATATTTTAAACTTGGGTGGGGGCGGGGAAAATCACAAAAATAAATGAGTTTCACCTGCTGAACCTGTTTTTCTCTCCACCTAAGGCCGGCCTCACACTAGCGAGTTTTACGGACGTAAGAGAGGTGCTGAAAATACGGATTGCATACGGTACAATGATTCTCTATGCCCCAGCTCCTATCTGCCGTATTTTACTGATCCGTATTATACGGTCTTCTACGGCCGTAGAAAATCGCAGCATGTTGCGTTTGTCACCGTATTGTGCAAAAAATCTGCCAATGAAAGTCTATGGGGGCCAGAAAAATACGGATTACACACGGACCAGCAGTGTGACTTACGAGAAATACGCTGCGCTGTTAGAGAGAAAAGCCGGCAATTCAGTGCGGTGTACAGTAAAATCACACTGACAGCTTACAATAGAATAGGTGGAGTAAATGTATACACATAGAATAGGGGTATATATATTGAGACACATATATGTATATACATATTAATATTTCATACAGCGCTAGATAGCTTTAAAGCAGGTAATTCAATTGCCGGCTTTTGCTATCTCTTTCCTAAACCCGACATGATATGAGACATGGTTTACACACAGTAAACCATCTCATATCCCCGTTTTTTTTGCATATTCCACACTACTAATGTTAGTAGTAGTGTGTATGTGCAAAATTTGGGCACTCTAGCTATTACAATAAAGGGTTAAATGGCGGAAAAAATTGGTGTGGGCTCCCGCGCAATATCCCACGGCTACACGGGAATGGGAAGAGAGTGGCTGGGGGCAGATGTTTTTAGCGGGGGGGGGGGGGGGGCAATAACCGTGGACCCTCTACAGGCTATTAATATCTGCCCTCAGTCACTGGCTTTACTAATGTGGCGGAGAAAATTGCGCGGGAGCCCACGCCAATTTTTTCCGCCATTTAACCCTTTATTGTAATAGCTAGAGCGCCCAAATTTTGCACATACACACTACTAACATTAGTAGTGTGGAATATGCAAAAAAATGGGGATATGAGATGGTTTACTGTATGTAAACCATGCCTCATATCATGTCGGGTTTAGGAAGGAGAAAGAAAAAGCACACCCTGCCTACGGAGGAGATACGGACCACTATTTTGGGGACTTTTCTGCGTATTACGGCCGTAAATTACGGACCGTATTTTTATACGCAGAGTGTGACGCCGGCCTAAAACTGACAGCGTTTTTGCAGTCCTTGCATTCTATGGCTCCTAATCTAGTTCGAACTAACATTGCCCTTACACCGCCGTCCATAAATCGGTCTCCTCTGAACGAATCTCCTAATACCCTCTAAAGACCTCCTCTCCTCATCACTTATACGCACCTAACCAATTGCCTCCAAGACTTCTCCTGAGTATCCCTGATCCTGGAATTCTGTGCCCCTACATATCCGATTATCCACCACATTAGGAAATTGCAGACAGAAGTTGAAAACTCATCTGGCGAAAGGTCACAGCCTGCAATGACCCCAGTGTCACCTCACATCACCGGAACTAATAGCGTTCCAGAGTCAAACATACCTAGCTGATATAATACAGCCAGAGAGTGGTACAAGCTGTCCATAGATTGAGCAGCATGTATCAAAAATGAAATGCGCTCCAATTGGTTGCTATGGACAACAAGTTTTTTTTTTCATTTTTTATAGCTTTGCTAAATTAATCCCATTCTCTCACGTTCATCTCGGTCAGATCAGGACGTCGTTCTAACAGGATTTCCCATTTTGGGATGGAAAATGCAAGTCGCTTTAAACAGGCCCCCTGAAAAAAACACAAATTAATGGACGTTTCTCCTGCCACCTCAGATAGAGGGAGCTTTAGCGGGTGACAGAGTGCAAGAAAATACAAAAAAGAACAGCTGAGCATAAGCAATTCTGCAGCCAGAACCCCACTGATGAGGAGGTGATGGTATAGGACATCCTGCACTGAGAAAACCACTTGAGTAAGACCAAATGCAAACAGTGAAAAATCTGCTGTGGATTTCAGCTGATAGCAATATGGACTCGGGAGGTTTTACCCTACAAGAGCAGATTCACACATCTGACTTCCATGATCTGACTTGAACCAAACTCGTCAGTCTCATACACACTAATGCGGATGCTGAGTTTGGGTGACGAAACTCAAATACGGACCAGACATCGCAGATCCTACCAGGATTGGCAAAGTCGGATATGTAAAACTGGCTCAAAAAGGGGCCCTGCTGGGCCACAAAAGAGTTCCCCAGCACCAAAATATTGCAACATAAGGGTGCATGTCCACTGTCTGGATTTACGGCGGAAAACCCGCTCTGCCCAAAGTGCCGCCCCCTTCTGAACTTGAGGTGATTCCGGATGTGTTCATTGCACAGATCCGGAATCTCCGCACCCTATGCATATGGCCCTGTGATTTACCTTGTGGCGACAGAGCGTCGCCGCAAGGTAAACGGCCATGCTGCGATCTAAAAAGACGCGCCGCATGTCCGGAAACGCAGGGCCGCCAGGTGCGTGTTCGCACGCATAGTGCCCCCTCTCCGTGGGTGGCACCATAATAACACCCCGGCAGCAGGCACGCTGTCTGGGTGTTTTGTTTGACTCCGATCTCTCCTTCACCTCCCACATACAATCTCTTGCCAGTTCGTGCTGCTTACACCTAAAGAACATCTAGAATCCGCCCTTTTCTCACCATGGAAACAACAAAAACCCTCACTGTCGCCCTGATCCACTCCCGCCTGGACTACTGCAATGCTCTACTAATTGGCCTCCCCCTTACTCAACTTTCCCCACTCCAGTCTATCTTTAATGCAGCAGCCAGGGTCGTCCATCTGGCTAGTCATTACTCGGACGCGTCCGCTCTTCGCCAGTCGTTACACTGGCTGCCCGTTCATTACAGGATACAATTCAAAGTACTTGTTCTCACCCACAAAGCTCTCCACAGTGCGGCACCCCCATACATCTCCTCCCTCATTTCTGTCTATCGGCCTAGCCGACCGCTGCGCTCTGCAAATGACTTTCGACTAACCTCTGCACTAATCCGTACCTCCCATTCCCGACTCCAAGACTTTTCCCGCGCTGCGCCAATCCTCTGGAATGCTCTACCCCAAGATATTAGGACCATCCACAATTTGCATAGTGTTAGGCGCTCACTCAAAACACATTTGTTCAGAGCGGCCTATCACATTCACTAATCAAAGTCATTTTATGTTTGTGTGTGTGTAGCCCATTCACTATCTCCATCTATCCCCCACCCCCTGAAGATGGCTGGACCATCATTGTAAATACATCATTGTAAATACACACCTGTACTTTGTATCTCCCCCACCTCATTGTAGATTGTAAGCACTCACGAGCAGGGTCGTCTTATTTCACTTTAATTATTGTATTGTTAACGTTGTTACTTATGACTGTTGTGTTTGAAACTGTTACTGTAAAGCGCTGCGGAATATGTTGGCGCTATATAAAGATTATTATTATTATAGTGGAGACGGGATTTCATAAAATCCCCTCCACTTTGCTGCAACATCTGCGGTTGTACACAGCATCCAATCTGCAGCTAATCCGGATGTAAACCGGCCCGTGGACACATACCCTAACTGTTGTAACTGTTAGACTCATTGCCAGTTATTGCATGATTGCGGTTGTTGCTACTAAGGGTGGCCCATCCATTTCTTAGTTTTAGGTGGCAATTACTTTTCACACAGGGCCCTGTAGGTTTGGATTTCTTTTTCCCTTCATAATAAAGACCTTCATTTAAAAACTGCATTTTGTGGTTACGGTTACTTGTGTTATCTTTGTCTAATACTTACATTTGTTTGGTGATCTGAAACATTTAAAAGTGTGACAAACATGCAAAAGAATAGGAAATCAGGAATTGAGCAAACACTTTCACACAACTGTATGTAATAAAGTGTCACAAACTGTCTGAGAAGCCAGAACTGGAAATTTCCATGTGCACAGAGAAATGATGGAAACAGGACACAGCCTTCTCTGGTCTGGTAAGCCTCAAGTGTTATTTTCCAGCAGACGATCTGTTTTCCAATGTCCAACAATTACAAAGCAACGTAACAGTCTGTGACGTTACACATTAAAAACACACAAAACTAATGCAATTACGTAGCAAACTGTACATAACAGATTGTAAAGCATCTCATTCTACTACGGTCTTAAAACATTAAAGCAGATGTTTATTTTTCACCAGCAAAATAGACACAGTCTGTTGATTTTTACTTAAACAGGTAGTCTCATCGCAAATATAGCTTTTCAATATGTACAAGGTGAAATATTTTTATTAGTAATTACTGTACCTCAAATTAGACATTCTGAATACTTTATGTAGTTGCATCACTCACCCCATGTGAACGTACTGCAGTCACTCGGGTGTCCATAGTTACGGCCACTATGGTGTTCCCGGCCGCTCTTGCGCAGTTAATAAGGAGTTTATCATTATCAATGGCCGGGTTCTATGCGCACTGACTGTACAGCCATCCTGTCTAGAAGCTCTCCTCATATAGCGCTTTCACACAAGTAGGCTATGCAGTCAGTGCGCATAGATCACAGCCACTGAATGTGCAGTGCAGGAGTGAGGTGACGGGGCACGGAGCCACTACGCAGGCTGTAACTATGCTCGCTACAGAGAACCCGGCCATTGATAATATGCAGTGCAGGAGTGAGGTGACCGGGCACGGAGCCACTACACAGGCTGTAACTATGCTCGCTACAGAGAACCCGGCCATTGATAATATGCAGTGCAGGAGTGAGGTGACCGGGCACGGAGCCACCACACAGGCTGTAACTATGCTCGCTACAGAGAACCCGGCCATTGATAATATGCAGTGCAGGAGTGAGGTGACGGGGCACGGAGCCACCACACAGGCTGTAACTATGCTCGCTACAGAGAACCCGGCCATTGATAATATGCAGTGCAGGAGTGAGGTGACCGGGCACGGAGCCACCACACAGGCTGTAACTATGCTCGCTACAGAGAACCCGGCCATTGATAATATGCAGTGCAGGAGTGAGGTGACGGGGCACGGAGCCCCTCCACAGGCTGTAACTATGCTCGCTACAGAGAACCCGGCCATTGATAATATGCAGTGCAGGAGTGAGGTGACCGGGCACGGAGCCACTCCACACAGGCTGTAACTATGTGCGCTACAGAGAACCCGGCCATTGATAATATGCAGTGCAGGAGTGAGGTGACCGGGCACGGAGCCACTACGCAGGCTGTAACTATGTGCGCTACAGAGAACCCGGCCATTGATAATATGCAGTGCAGGAGTGAGGTGACCGGGCACGGAGCCACTACGCAGGCTGTAACTATGCTCGCTACAGAGAACCCGGCCATTGATAATATGCAGTGCAGGAGTGAGGTGACGGGGCACGGAGCCACTACACAGGCTGTAACTATGCTCGCTACAGAGAACCCGGCCATTGATAATATGCAGTGCAGGAGTGAGGTGACGGGGCACGGAGCCACTACACAGGCTGTAACTATGCTCGCTACAGAGAACCCGGCCATTGATAATATGCAGTGCAGGAGTGAGGTGACCGGGCACGGAGCCACTACACAGGCTGTAACTATGCTCGCTACAGAGAACCCGGCCATTGATAATATGCAGTGCAGGAGTGAGGTGACCGGGCACGGAGCCACTACACAGGCTGTAACTATGCTCGCTACAGAGAACCCGGCCATTGATAATATGCAGTGCAGGAGTGAGGTGACCGGGCACGGAGCCACCACACAGGCTGTAACTATGCTCGCTACAGAGAACCCGGCCATTGATAATATGCAGTGCAGGAGTGAGGTGACCGGGCACGGAGCCACTCCACACAGGCTGTAACTATGCTCGCTACAGAGAACCCGGCCATTGATAATATGCAGTGCAGGAGTGAGGTGACGGGGCACGGAGCCACCACACAGGCTGTAACTATGCTCGCTACAGAGAACCCGGCCATTGATAATATGCAGTGCAGGAGTGAGGTGACCGGGCACGGAGCCACCACACAGGCTGTAACTATGCTCGCTACAGAGAACCCGGCCATTGATAATATGCAGTGCAGGAGTGAGGTGACCGGGCACGGAGCCACTACACAGGCTGTAACTATGCTCGCTACAGAGAACCCGGCCATTGATAATATGCAGTGCAGGAGTGAGGTGACCGGGCACGGAGCCACTACACAGGCTGTAACTATGCTCGCTACAGAGAACCCGGCCATTGATAATATGCAGTGCAGGAGTGAGGTGACCGGGCACGGAGCCACTCCACAGGCTGTAACTATGCTCGCTACAGAGAACCCGGCCATTGATAATATGCAGTGCAGGAGTGAGGTGACCGGGCACGGAGCCACTACGCAGGCTGTAACTATGCTCGCTACAGAGAACCCGGCCATTGATAATATGCAGTGCAGGAGTGAGGTGATGGGGCACGGAGCCACCACACAGGCTGTAACTATGCTCGCTACAGAGAACCCGGCCATTGATAATATGCAGTGCAGGAGTGAGGTGACCGGGCACGGAGCCACTACGCAGGCTGTAACTATGCTCGCTACAGAGAACCCGGCCATTGATAATATGCAGTGCAGGAGTGAGGTGACGGGGCACGGAGCCACCACACAGGCTGTAACTATGCTCGCTACAGAGAACCCGGCCATTGATAATATGCAGTGCAGGAGTGAGGTGACCGGGCACAGAGCCACTCCACACAGGCTGTAACTATGTGCGCTACAGAGAACCCGGCCATTGATAATATGCAGTGCAGGAGTGAGGTGACCGGGCACGGAGCCACTACGCAGGCTGTAACTATGTGCGCTACAGAGAACCCGGCCATTGATAATATGCAGTGCAGGAGTGAGGTGACCGGGCACGGAGCCACTACGCAGGCTGTAACTATGTGCGCTACAGAGAACCCGGCCATTGATAATATGCAGTGCAGGAGTGAGGTGACCGGGCACGGAGCCACTACGCAGGCTGTAACTATGTGCGCTACAGAGAACCCGGCCATTGATAATATGCAGTGCAGGAGTGAGGTGACTGGGCACGGAGCCACTCCACACAGGCTGTAACTATGCTCGCTACAGAGAACCCGGCCATTGATAATATGCAGTGCAGGAGTGAGGTGACCGGGCACGGAGCCACTCCACACAGGCTGTAACTATGCTCGCTACAGAGAACCCGGCCATTGATAATATGCAGTGCAGGAGTGAGGTGACGGGGCACGGAGCCACTACGCAGGCTGTAACTATGCTCGCTACAGAGAACCCGGCCATTGATAATATGCAGTGCAGGAGTGAGGTGACCGGGCACGGAGCCACTACGCAGGCTGTAACTATGCTCGCTACAGAGAACCCGGCCATTGATAATATGCAGTGCAGGAGTGAGGTGACCGGGCACGGAGCCACTACGCAGGCTGTAACTATGCTCGCTACAGAGAACCCGGCCATTGATAATATGCAGTGCAGGAGTGAGGTGACTGGGCACGGAGCCACTCCACACAGGCTGTAACTATGCTCGCTACAGAGAACCCGGCCATTGATAATATGCAGTGCAGGAGTGAGGTGACGGGGCACGGAGCCACCACACAGGCTGTAACTATGCTCGCTACAGAGAACCCGGCCATTGATAATATGCAGTGCAGGAGTGAGGTGACTGGGCACAGAGCCACTCCACACAGGCTGTAACTATGCTCGCTACAGAGAACCCGGCCATTGATAATATGCAGTGCAGGAGTGAGGTGACCGGGCACGGAGCCACTACGCAGGCTGTAACTATGCTCGCTACAGAGAACCCGGCCATTGATAATATGCAGTGCAGGAGTGAGGTGACCGGGCACGGAGCCACTCCACACAGGCTGTAACTATGCTCGCTACAGAGAACCCAGCCATTGATAATATGCAGTGCAGGAGTGAGGTGACCGGGCACGGAGCCACTACGCAGGCTGTAACTATGCTCGCTACAGAGAACCCGGCCATTGATAATATGCAGTGCAGGAGTGAGGTGACTGGGCACGGAGCCACCACACAGGCTGTAACTATGCTCGCTACAGAGAACCCAGCCATTGATAATATGCAGTGCAGGAGTGAGGTGACCGGGCACGGAGCCACCACACAGGCTGTAACTATGCTCGCTACAGAGAACCCGGCCATTGATAATATGCAGTGCAGGAGTGAGGTGACTGGGCACGGAGCCACCACACAGGCTGTAACTATGCTCGCTACAGAGAACCCAGCCATTGATAATATGCAGTGCAGGAGTGAGGTGACCGGGCACGGAGCCACCACACAGGCTGTAACTATGCTCGCTACAGAGAACCCGGCCATTGATAATATGCAGTGCAGGAGTGAGGTGACGGGGCACGGAGCCACCACACAGGCTGTAACTATGCTCGCTACAGAGAACCCGGCCATTGATAATATGCAGTGCAGGAGTGAGGTGACGGGGCACGGAGCCACTACACAGGCTGTAACTATGCTCGCTACAGAGAACCCGGCCATTGATAATATGCAGTGCAGGAGTGAGGTGACGGGGCACGGAGCCACCACACAGGCTGTAACTATGCTCGCTACAGAGAACCCGGCCATTGATAATATGCAGTGCAGGAGTGAGGTGACGGGGCACGGAGCCACCACACAGGCTGTAACTATGCTCGCTACAGAGAACCCGGCCATTGATAATATGCAGTGCAGGAGTGAGGTGACCGGGCACGGAGCCACTACGCAGGCTGTAACTATGCTCGCTACAGAGAACCCGGCCATTGATAATATGAAGACACAAAAGAGAATAGTAAAACCAAAAACACTCAGTTTGAAAAAATGTTGCAGTAATCCGCAAGTGCTAGTAAAAGATGTAAAAAACAGGGTATTTGGTTGATACGTTTTTTGCAAAAAATGTATACTAAGCTGCTCTACCAATCTTCACGGTATACCCTTATCAGAGCAGTCCTAACTAATGTATGCAATCCCTATCTGATGTATTTAAAAACCTGATCATCTGTATATAACCTGTGTGAACAGGGTTCAGAGAGGAAAAATCCATGTGTGCATACAGGGTAGAACAGCTTTTGTGCAGATAGCCCAAGAGGAGTGGTGGAACTCCCCAGTCTTGTAGACACAAGAGAACAATTATGGAAACAGGAACACATGGGCTACTTGCACAGGCTGTAACTATGCTCGCTACAGAGAACCCGGCCATTGATAATATGCAGTGCAGGAGTGAGGTGACCGGGCACGGAGCCACTACGCAGGCTGTAACTATGCTCGCTACAGAGAACCCGGCCATTGATAATATGCAGTGCAGGAGTGAGGTGACCGGGCACGGAGCCACTACGCAGGCTGTAACTATGCTCGCTACAGAGAACCCGGCCATTGATAATATGCAGTGCAGGAGTGAGGTGACCGGGCACGGAGCCACTACGCAGGCTGTAACTATGCTCGCTACAGAGAACCCGGCCATTGATAATATGCAGTGCAGGAGTGAGGTGACCGGGCACGGAGCCACTCCACAGACTGTAACTATGCTCGCTACAGAGAACCCGGCCATTGATAATATGCAGTGCAGGAGTGAGGTGACCGGGCACGGAGCCACTCCACAGACTGTAACTATGCTCGCTACAGAGAACCCGGCCATTGATAATATGCAGTGCAGGAGTGAGGTGACCGGGCACGGAGCCACTACGCAGGCTGTAACTATGCTCGCTACAGAGAACCCGGCCATTGATAATATGCAGTGCAGGAGTGAGGTGACGGGGCACGGAGCCACCACACAGGCTGTAACTATGCTCGCTACAGAGAACCCGGCCATTGATAATATGCAGTGCAGGAGTGAGGTGACTGGGCACGGAGCCACTCCACAGGCTGTAACTATGTGCGCTACAGAGAACCCGGCCATTGATAATATGCAGTGCAGGAGTGAGGTGACCGGGCACGGAGCCACTCCACAGACTGTAACTATGCTCGCTACAGAGAACCCGGCCATTGATAATATGCAGTGCAGGAGTGAGGTGACCGGGCACGGAGCCACTACGCAGGCTGTAACTATGCTCGCTACAGAGAACCCAGCCATTGATAATATGCAGTGCAGGAGTGAGGTGACCGGGCACGGAGCCACTACGCAGGCTGTAACTATGTTCGCTACAGAGAACCCGGCCATTGATAATATGCAGTGCAGGAGTGAGGTGACCGGGCACGGAGCCACTCCACACAGGCTGTAACTATGCTCGCTACAGAGAACCCGGCCATTGATAATATGCAGTGCAGGAGTGAGGTGACCGGGCACGGAGCCACTACGCAGGCTGTAACTATGCTCGCTACAGAGAACCCGGCCATTGATAATATGCAGTGCAGGAGTGAGGTGACCGGGCACGGAGCCACTCCACACAGGCTGTAACTATGCTCGCTACAGAGAACCCGGCCATTGATAATATGCAGTGCAGGAGTGAGGTGACCGGGCACGGAGCCACTCCACACAGGCTGTAACTATGCTCGCTACAGAGAACCCAGCCATTGATAATATGCAGTGCAGGAGTGAGGTGACCGGGCACGGAGCCACTACGCAGGCTGTAACTATGCTCGCTACAGAGAACCCGGCCATTGATAATATGCAGTGCAGGAGTGAGGTGACGGGGCACGGAGCCACCACACAGGCTGTAACTATGCTCGCTACAGAGAACCCGGCCATTGATAATATGCAGTGCAGGAGTGAGGTGACTGGGCACGGAGCCACTCCACAGGCTGTAACTATGTGCGCTACAGAGAACCCGGCCATTGATAATATGCAGTGCAGGAGTGAGGTGACCGGGCACGGAGCCACTACGCAGGCTGTAACTATGCTCGCTACAGAGAACCCGGCCATTGATAATATGCAGTGCAGGAGTGAGGTGACCGGGCACGGAGCCACTCCACAGGCTGTAACTATGCTCGCTACAGAGAACCCGGCCATTGATAATATGCAGTGCAGGAGTGAGGTGACCGGGCACGGAGCCACTCCACAGGCTGTAACTATGCTCGCTACAGAGAACCCGGCCATTGATAATATGCACTGCAGGAGTGAGGTGATGGGGCACAGAGCCACTCCACAGGCTGTATCAATGCTCGCTACAGAGAACCCGGCCATTGATAATATGCAGTGCAGGAGTGAGGTGACCGGGCACGGAGCCACTACGCAGGCTGTATCAATGCTCGCTAGAGAGAACCCAACCATTGATAATATGCAGTGCAGGAGTGAGGTGACCGGGCACGGAGCCACTACACAGGCTGTAACTATGTGCGCAAGAGAGAACCTAGCCATTGATAATATGCAGTGCAGGAGTGAGGTGCCTGGGCACAGAGCCACTCCACAGGCTGTAACTATGTGCGCTACAGAGAACCCAGCCATTGATAATATGCAGTGCAGGAGTGAGGTGCCTGGGCACGGAGCCACTCCACAGGCTGTAACTATGTGCGCTACAGAGAACCCAGCCATTGATAATATGCAGTGCAGGAGTGAGGTGGCCGGGCACGGAGCCACTACGCAGGCTGTAACTATGTGCGCTACAGAGAACCCGGCCATTGATAATATGCAGTGCAGGAGTGAGGTGATGGGGCACAGAGCCACTCCACAGGCTGTAACTATGTGCGCTACAGATAACCCAGCCATTGATAATATGCAGTGCAGGAGTGAGGTGCCTGGGCACGGAGCCACTACGCAGGCTGTAACTATGTGCGCTACAGAGAACCCGGCCATTGATAATATGCAGTGCAGGAGTGAGGTGACCGGGCACGGAGCCACTACACAGGCTGTAACTATGTGCGCTACAGAGAACCCGGCCATTGATAATATGCAGTGCAGGAGTGAGGTGCCTGGGCACGGAGCCACTACGCAGGCTGTAACTATGTGCGCTACAGAGAACCCGGCCATTGATAATATGCAGTGCAGGAGTGAGGTGACCGGGCACGGAGCCACTACACAGGCTGTAACTATGTGCGCTACAGAGAACCCGGCCATTGATAATATGCAGTGCAGGAGTGAGGTGACCGGGCACGGAGCCACTACGCAGGCTGTAACTATGTGCGCTACAGAGAACCCGGCCATTGATAATATGCAGTGCAGGAGTGAGGTGACCGGGCACGGAGCCACTACACAGGCTGTAACTGTGCGCGCAAGAGAGAACCCAGCCATTGATAATATGCAGTGCAGGAGTGAGGTGCCTGGGCACGGAGCCACTACACAGGCTGTAACTATGTGCGCAAGAGAGAACCCAGCCATTGATAATATGCAGTGCAGGAGTGAGGTGCCTGGGCACGGAGCCACTACACAGGCTGTAACTATGTGCGCTACAGAGAACCCAGCCATTGATAACACTCGTCTACAAAAAAAAATTTCTAGCATGGACTTTAAGAACAGTTTTAGACTAATTTGAGGGTGCTGAATTCAAATCTGATCTTATAATTTCTCCATCACATCACGTTTTTGCGCTATAGGTATATAGCCCATTTTCATGAATTCCATGATAAATATAAGTAGTGTATAAAAAGTGCCGGTTTATACGGTTCACTAACGTAAATTTAGTTTTCATTTAGTCTCCCAATAAATGTGAGAATATCTTTATTTTCTTTGAACATGCATAATTCCCATTTGTTATGATAACACCCTTGATTTCTGTTCTACTGGGACAGTAGAGCTACAGCAGAGCATTGGGTGAAAACTGAATGGCCTCAGTGACAGAGTTTGGCATTTGGCGATAAGAATGTCATCCATGATCCCCTAGTGCAGAGATCCCCAACATTTCTGACCTTAAGAGCCACATTCAACTCCGAGAGGGTCGCGAGCCACATTCAGCTCTCGTCCCCCTCACAATAGTGGCAACCAAAGCCCCCATTACAGGCATAATGGTAACCAAAGCTTTTCCACAAAAATCAATGACCCCAAAAGCAGTATACAAAGATCCAGGGGTTCCTACAATACCCCCCATTCAGTATTCTCCTATAAAGAACTCCCAAGACACTGTCACATCCAGCTTCAAACACCTCCTCTGACAGGTGGTGTCATCTTGTCTCCAGATTGAGCGTACCATACTTAAATCATCTCAAAACTCCTAAGACCAGTATATGTAAATCCAGATCTGCTCTTTTGTGCAGGGCTGCTCAGAAAATTCACAATTTTCAGATGTGCTCTTCATACCTGTTTGCTAGAACTGGACCTAATGCACCAAACTGACAGACAGCCGCGAGTCACAATTCATGGGACCGCGAGCCATGTGTGGCTCCCGAGCTACAGGTTGGGGATCCCTGCTCTAATGGATAGGAAGGTCATTGTCTTTCCTCCCTTACACATAAAACTTGGATTGATGAAAGCTCTCAATCACAGTGGAGAATGCTTTAACTATATATGTTCAACTTTTCCTGGTCTTAGTGAAGAGAAGAAAAAGGCTGGAATATTTGATGGACCTCAAATCTTGTAGATTGTGAGCCTTCGCGGGCAGGGTCCTCACTGCTCCTGTACCAGTCATGACTTGTATTGTTTAAGATTATTGTACTTGTTTTTATTATGTATACCCCTCCTCACATGTAAAGCGCCATGGAATAAATGGCGCTATAACAATAAATAATAATAATAATAATAAATAAGAACACTTATGAGAGACCCAAATTTCATCACATCAATGAATGAGACAGAAGAAAGAGCTTGGAATGCATTTTGTAATGTGGTGCAGAATTTTCTAGGGAATAAGAAAGCAGACAACTATGAAGAGATTGTGGCAGAGCTACTAATGAGTCTGCGAAATCTTGGATGTAGAAGGAGTATCAAGATTCACTATTTACACAGCCATTTGGACTTTTTTCCAGAGAACCTTGGGGATGTGAGCGAGGAACAAGAAGAGTGTTTTCATCAGGACATTAAAACAATGGAAGAACGGTATCAAGGCCGGTGGGACTCTCATATGATGGCGGACTATTGCTGGAGCTTGATGAGAGACAACCCAGAAGCTACATCACAGATCAGCCAAGAAAAGAAAGTTCAAATAACTGCCATTTGTCATTCATCTGTGAGCCATATATATGTGCTTTTATATTTTGTAGTTTAATTCTGTAAGTATATTTGATTTGCTGTACATAGACTTTGTAATCTTTGTTATTCCTTGATTTATCATGTGTTTTTATCATAAAACACTAGGAGTAATTTTCATCAAAAATTGAAAATATCTCGAAATCCTGATGTGATAGCCAAAAACGGAGTTCATATTCGTAATCAGCAGCCAAAATTGACTTAAAATATGTTTTAAAACCTTTTGCCAGAAAAATTGTGTTGACCAGTGTAATATGCAGTGCAGGAGTGAGGTGGCCGGGCATGGAGCTAATGAACCATCTATGTAACTGCAGTTAAAAAGCCATCAACCAGCAGAACATCACTGGATGTGACTACACTTTCCAAACCACAGAGGTATTGGAGGGACATTTATTGCTCGAACAATGAAAGATGGCCGCTGGTCTGCCTACAGTGATCAGCCTGACTCTTGTACTTCAGACACTTATTGGAAAAGAAAGCTCAGACCCCCCCCCCCCCCCAAAAAAAAAAAAAAATCAATGAGGGCAACTCCTCCAGTTTTCACTAATCCCCCTACTGCATCGCTATAAGAGAAGTGAAGTTTTAGCAAGGTTATTTTAACCCCTTAGCGACCGCCGATACGCCTTTTAACGGCGGCCGCTAAGGGTACTTAAACCACAGCGCCGTTAATTAACGGCGCTGTGGAAAAAGTAAATAGCGCCCCCCAGAGTCGGATTTTCTCCGGGGTCTCGGCTGCCGGGGGTAGCTGAGACCCCAGAGAACATGATTCGGGGGGTTTTAACCCACCCCGCATTTGCGATCGCCGGTAATTAACCGTTTACCGGCGATCGCAAAAAAAAAAAAAAACGCGATCTCTTTTTAATTTCTCTATCCTCCGATGTGATCGCACAACGGAGGATAGAGAAAAGGGGTCCCTGGTAGCCCCCCAATACTTACCTATCTCCCCCGATGCTCCTCGTGGCTCCCGGTGGGCGCCACCATCTTCAAAATGGCGGGCGCATGCGCAGTGCGCCCGCCGGCCGGCCCCGCGAGAATCTTTGGGGTCTCGGCTGCCGGGTGTAGCCGAGACCCCAAAGAGCATGATCGGGGGTCGGTTTTAGCGACCCCTGTTTTGCGATCGCCGGTAATTAACGGTTTACCGGCGACCGCAAAAAAAAAAAAAAAGCTAAGTGTAATTCTCTGTCCTCTGATGTGATCGCACATCAGAGGACAGAGAAATAGGGGGATTCAGGGACCCTACAATACTCACCTGTGTCCCTGGATCCTCCTGCTGCTCCTCCTGGCCGCCGGTATCTTCTGGGCAAAAGAAAATGGCGGGCGCATGTGCAGTGCGCCCGCCATCTGTCTCAATCTGCCGGCCGGCAGGAGAAGAGCAGTTGGGGCTAAAATTAGGGTTAGGGGTAGGGTTAGGGCTAGGGTTAGGGGTAGGGCTAGGGTTAGGGGTAAGGTTAGGGCTAGGGTTAGGGCTAGGGGTAGGGTTCGGGGTAGGGTTAGGGCTAGGGTTAGGGGGTAGGGCTAAATTTAGGGTTAGGGTTGGGGCTAAATTTAGGGTTAGGCTTCTTTCACACTTACGTCGGTACGGGGCCGTCGCAATGCATCGGCCCGACATACCGACGCACTTTGTGAAAATTGTGCACAACGTGGGAAGCGGATGTAGTTTTTCAACGCATCCGCTGCCCAATCTATGTCCTGGGGAGGAGGGGGCGGAGTTACGGCCACGCATTCGCGGTCAGAAATGGCGGATGCGACGTACAAAAAAACATTACATTGAACGTTTTTTTGTGCTGACGGTCCGCCAAAACACTGATCCAGTGCACTACGGACGCAACGTGTGGCCATCCGTCGCGATCCGTCGGCAATACAAGTCTATGGGCAAAAAACGCATCCTGCGGGCACATTTGCAGGATCCGTTTCTTGTCCAAAATGACGGATTGTGACGGATGCCAAACAACGCAAGTGTGAAAGTAGCCTTAGGGTTAGGGTTGGGGCTAAAGTTAGGGTTAGAGTTGGGATTAGGGTTAGGGTTTGGATTAGGGTTGGTATTAGGGTTAGGGTTGGCATTAGGGTTACGCTTGGGATTAGGGTTAGGTTTGGGATTAGGGTTAAGGTTAGGGTTGTGATTAGGGGTGTATTGGGATTAGGGTTAGGTTTGAGGTTAGGGTTGAGATTAGGATTAGGGGTGTGTTGGATTTAGGGTTTTGATTAGGGTTATGGTTAGGGTTGACATTAGGGTTGTTTTGGGGTAAGGGTTGGGATTATCGTTAGGGTTAGTGATTAGGATTATGGATCGGGTTGGGATTAGGGTTAGGGGTTGGAGCTAGAATTGGGGGGTTTCCACTGTTTAGGTACATCAGGGGGTCTCCAAACACGACAGCCAATTTTGCGCTTAAAAAGTCAAATGGTGCTCCCTCCCTTCTGAGCTCTGCCGTGCGCCCAAACAGTGGGTTACCCCCACATATTTGGCATCAGCATACTCGGGATAAATTGGACAACAACTTCTGGGGTCCAATTTCTCTTGTTACCCTTGTGAAAATAAAAACTTGGGGGCTACAAAATCCTTTTTGTGGAAAAATATATATATATTTTTTTTTATGACTCTGCATTATAAACTTCTGTGAAGCACTTAGGCATTCAAAGTTCTCACCACACATCTAGATAAGTTCCTTAAGGGGTCTAGTTTCCAAAATGGGGTCACTTGTGGGGGGTTACTACAGTTTAGGTACATCAGGGGCTCTGCAATCGCAACATAATGCCCACAGACCATTCTATCAAAGTCTGCATTCCAAAACGGCGCTCCTTCCCTTCCGAGCTCTGCCGTGCGCCCAAACAGTGGTTTACCCCCACATATGGGGTACCAGCATACTCAGGACAAATTGGACAACAACTTTTGGGGTCCAATTTCTCTTGTTACCCTTGTGAAAATAAAAACTTGGGGGCTAAAAAATCTTTTTTGTGGAAAAAAAAATATTTTTTATTTTCACGACTCTGCATTCTAAACTTCTGTGAAGCACTTGGGCATTCAAAGTTCTCACCACACATCTAGATAAGTTCCTTAAGGGGTCTAGTTTCCAAAATGGGGTCACTTGTGGGGGATTTCGACTGTTTAGGCACATCAGGGGCTCTTCAAACGCGACATGGCGTCCAATCTCAATTCCAGCCAATTCTACATTGAAAAAGTAAAACGGCACTCCTTCTCTTCCAAGCTCTGCGGTGCGCCCAAACAGTGGTTTACCCCCACATATTGGGTATCAGCGTACTCAGGAGAAATTGCACAACTTTTGTGGTCTAATTTCTCCTGTTACCCTTGTGAAAATAAGAATTTGTGGGCGAAAAGATCATTTTTGTGTAAACAAAAGCGATTTTTTATTTTCACGGCTCTACGTTATAAACTTCTGTGAAGCACTTGGGGGTTCAAAGTGCTCACCACACATCTAGATAAGTTCCTTAAGGGGTCTAGTTTCCAAAATGGTGTCACTTGTGGGGAGTTTCCACTGTTTAGGCACATCAGGGGCTCTCTAAACGTGACATGGCGTCCGATCTCAATTCCAGCCAATTCTGCATTGAAAAAGTCAAACGGCGCTCCTTCACTTCTAAGTTCTGCGGTGCGCCCAAAAAGTGGTTTACCCCCACATATGGGGTATTGGCGTATTCAGGAGAAATTGCATAACAAAATTTATGGTTACATTTCTGTTTTTACACTTGTGAAAATAAAAAAAATGGTTCTGAATTAAGATGTTTGCAAAAAAAAGTTAAATGTTCATTTTTTCCTTCCACATTGTCTCAGTTCCTGTGAAGCACGTAAAGGGTTAATAAACTTCTTGAATGTGGTTTTGAGAACCTTGAGGGGTGTAGTTTTTAGAATGGTGTCACACTTCGTTATTTTCTATCATATAGACCCCTCAAAATGACTTCAAATGAGATGTGGTCCCTAAAAAAAAATGGTGTTGTAAAAATGAGAAATTGCTGGTCAACTTTTAACCCTTATAACTCCCTAACAAAAAAAAATTTTGTTTCCAAAATTGTGCTGATGTAAAGTAGACATGTGGGAAATGTTATTTATTACCGTATATACTCGAGTATAAGCCGACCCCCCTAATTTTGCCACAAAAAACTGGGAAAACTTATTGACTCGAGTATAAGCCTAGGGTGGAAATGCAGCATTTACCGGTGAATTTCAAAAATAAAAATAGATCATTATTTCCCCATAGCTGTGCCATATAGTGCTCTGCACCGTTCATATTTCCCCATAGGTGTGAACCATATAGTGCTCTGCACCGTTCATTGTGCCCCATAGATGTGCCATATACGGTGCTCTGCACCGTTCACTGTGCCCCATAGCTGTGCCATATACGGTGCTCTGCACCGTTCACTGTGCCCCATAGCTGTGCTGTGCCATATACGGTGCTCTGCACCGTTCACTGTGCCCCATAGCTGTGCTGTGCCATATACGGTGCTCTGCACCGTTCACTGTGCCCCATACATAGCTGTGCTGTGCCATATACGGTGCTCTGCACCGTTCACTGTGCCCCATACATAGCTGTGCTGTGCCATATACGGTGCTCTGCACCGTTCACTGTGCCCCATACATAGCTGTGCTGTGCCATATACGGTGCTCTGCACCGTTCACTGTGCCCCATAGCTGTGCTGTGCCATATACGGTGCTCTGCACCGTTCACTGTGCCCCATAGCTGTGCTGTGCCATATACGGTGCTCTGCACCGTTCACTGTGCCCCCTAGCTGTGCCATATACGGTGCTCTGCACCGTTCACTGTGCCCCATAGATGTTCCACATAAATTTGTGCCGCCGCTGCCGCAATAAAGAAAAAAAAACACATACTCACCTCCCTTGATTGCAGCTCCCGGCGTCTCGTTCCGGCGCCTCCATCTTCCCGGCGTCTCTGCTCTGACTGATCAGGCAGAGGGCGCCGCGCACACTATATGCGTCATCGCGCCCTCTGACCTGAACAGTCAGAGAGCAGAGACGCCGGGAAGATGGAGGCGCCGGCCGGGAAGATGGAGCGACGCCCGGCGGCTGGAACGAGGACAGGTGACTATGCTATACTCACCTAGTCCTGGCGATCCTCGCGCTGTCCCCTCCTGTCTTCGGTGCCGCAGCTTCATTCTCTATCAGCGGTCACCGGCACCGCTGATTAGAGAAATGAATAAGCGGCTCCGCCCCTATGGGAGGTGGAGCCGCTTATTCATTTCTGTAATGAGCGGTCCCACGTGACCGCTGAAGAGAGGAAGAAACTGCAGCGCCGAAGCCCGTGGGACGGCAGGGACAGCGCGAGGATCGCTGGGACTAGGTAAGTATACCTCAGCGCCCTCAGCCCCTCACCTGCCGACCCCACCGCTACCGTGACTCGAGTATAAGCCGAGGGGGGCACTTTCAGCCCAAAAATTTGGGCTGAAAATCTCGGCTTATACTCGAGTATATACGGTAACTATTTTTCGTGACATATCTCTCTGATTTAAGGGCATAAAAATACAAAGTTTGAAAATTGCAAAATTTTAAAAATTTTCGCCATATTTCCGTTTTTTTCATAAATAATCGCAAGTAATATCGAAGAAATGTTACCACTAACATGAAGTACAATATGTCATGAAAAAACAGTCTCAGAATCAGCGGGATCCATTGAAGCGTTCCAGAGTTATAACCTCATAAAGTGACAGTGGTCAGAATTGCAAAAATTGGCCCGGTCATTTAGTACCAAATTGGCTCTGTCTTCTAAGGGGTTAATGCTCTATGGTGCCTCCTGCGTTACAGCCTTCTCCTTGAATTTGAAAGCGATGGCCTATCGCTTTATATATTTGACTGGTGAGGTCTGATGAGCATTGCTTCCTCTTCACCATTTACCCAGGTACAGAGCCAATTGGCTCAAAATAAAACATTTATATTCAGCTTGGCGTTACATGGATTTGGTTGTGAAACTAGTACGGCCATTTCTCCAAAGTGTTTCAGGAGCCGTTGTTCAACACAACCATCCCAGACTGCATGTTTCTCGTGCTACGTTGAGCAGCCTGCACGTGCTCCCATGGCCTGCAGCATCTCCAGACTTGTCTCCCATCGAGCACATCTGTGTCTTATTTGGTTGGCAATTGCACAGGGAGATGCCAGCAGCGGATCTTGATGATTTGTAGATTGTGAGCCTTCGCGGGCAGGGTCCTCATTCCTCCTGTACCAGTTATGACTTGTATTGTTTAAGATTATTGTACTTGTTTTTATTATGTATACCCCTCCTCACATGTAAAGCGCCATGGAATAAATGGCGCTATAACAATAAATAATAATAATAATAATAATTTGTGTGCCTCAGTGCATTCAGAGTGGAAGAACATTCCCAAAACATTAATAACCTCACTGATAGCAGCCAGGCCGTCTAAGTGTTGGGATTTCTGCATGTGGTGCTCACAATCTAAACAAAGTAGATCGAAATGTTTAGAAAATTTACTTTCCATTTTTTTTTATCATTCCATATCATTATATCCACCCCTGGATTGCCATAAGTCCACGATTTTTCTTTTTGGAGTTATAATTTCAATGTTTAAGAGTGTAGATATTTTTTCCGTCATTTGGAGCAAGATGGTCATCATCAGAGAAGCCAACAACTCCAACCAAGAGAAGAGAGATAAGAGCTGATTAGCACCACTGGCATCAGGACTTTTCGCACCCACTAACTTGGTTGGCAGGAAAAAAAGAAAGAAACAAAGGGCAGTGAATATCCTTTCCCGGCACAACATGAAAAACCCTAGGCCTGAATGTAACACACTGATATAGAGTGCTCGTCAAACACAGCACAATGACAAATGGAAACCTACGAGGATTTATACAATTACTTATTCTATCTGGCAGAACAAAAGAACAACTAGAACCGTGGGCAATGCCTTCATAGTGGATTACACTGGATGCCAGAGAAATAATAAAGGGGCGTCACTGTGATAGACCGGCAGGTTGGTACAGATTACCAGTCTGTCATCTCTTCAAATTCATCTTTCACTCTAACATCATTAGTATGTAGGTAACAGGCAGGGAGGGATATGGTCAATTGAGGTATTATAGATTGGCATGAACAATAGTCCTGACATCTTCCTAGATCAGGGATTTATAGCAGAGGTCCTGTGATGTTCCAGACTAGAGGATTCTGTGTCCATCCTGGTCCCCACTTCTGGACTTCCAGTGTTTCCACATAGGACACAATTCTATATAGTGTTGGGCTACAGGGTGAAGAGCACAAGTCCTGCTTCCTGCACATCTTCTCAGTGGTACAGGGCAACAATCACATCATGGTGCCTCCTGGGTGACGGCATTGAGAACATCAAGAGGTTATGATTCTTTGTAGAGGCAGCATGGGCTTCTCTTCTCATCAGAGAATAGCATTATTATTTATTATTATTATTATTATGGGGGCACAGTGCTACCATGTCAGTATTTTTCTAATTCATCACAAAATATGCGGTATAACGGTAGTAGTGTTCAGGAGGCAGTGTGTTTGGCATACTTATGTTCAATGGAGCACAGTTTGGGCACTAATCAGGGGACTCAGTTTTGGGAAATATCTGTATTCAGGAGGCAAAGTCTGGGCATTTTATTAAATTGGTGCCCAGTATTGTATTTAGGCGAGCAGTGTGGGGCATATCTTCAATCAAGGGCTCACAGTGAGGGCCTCTTTATATTAAGGGGCACAAGAAATGCATATAAATATTATTACTATTATTTTATTAAGTGGGCATAGTGAGGATTATAACCCCTTCATCAGGGTGCATTTTGTGAGAATAAAGGGAGTCTGTGTAAACTAAGCACAGAGCCTTGTAGGTAACAGAACACTATACAAATTATACCTTTAGTGTCCTAATCACTGCCTGCGTTCTTCAGGAAGTGAAGTTTAATCAAACATGCTAATTAGGGGCCTGGCGTCACAGCATCGCTCCACCCACTGGTGACCGACAGCGCTGGCCAGGTCTGTGGAGTCATGGAAATTGAGGAGTCGGAATCGGAGGTATGGCTTACCGACTCCGCAGCCCTGGCTTGCTTGATCTCTGTGCAAGCAGTGATCACACTACACAAGCCAATAGTGTCAATCACCAGTTAGGGAGGAGGGAAATGTAAGGCCGGGGTTTGTCCTGATTATTATTTATATAGCACCATTAATTCCATGGTGCTGTACATGAGAAAAGGGGTTACGTATAGGGTTATAGATATCATTTACAGTTACAAATTTACAATGACAGGCTGGTGCAGAGGGGAGAGGAGTGAAACTGGCCTGGTTCGGATATGATAGGAAGTCGCCGATACATGCTGCCCACAGTTTGTGGATGTTTTAGCTGACAGGTTCCCTTTAACCCCTTTACCCCCAAGGGTGGTTTGCACGTTAATGACCGGGCCAATTTTTACAATTCTGACCACTGTCTCTTTATGAGGTTATAAGTCTGGAACGCTTCAACGGATCCCAGTGAATCTGACATTGTTTTCTCGTGACATATTGTACTTCATGACAATGGTGAAAATTCTTTGATAGTACCTGCGTTTATTTGTGAAAAAACGGAAATTTGGCGAAAATTATGAAAATTTCGCAATTTTCCAACTTTGAATTTTTATGCAATTAAATCACAGAGATATGTCACACAAAATACTTAATAAGTAACATTTCCCACATGTCCACTTTACATCAGCATAATTTTGGAACCAAAATTTTTTTTTGTTAGGGAGTTATAAGGGTGAAAAGTTGACCAGCAATTTCTCATTTTTACAACACCATTTTTTTTTTAGGGACCACATCTCATTTGAAGTCATTTTGAGGGGTCTATATGATAGAAAATACCCAAGTGTGACACCATTCTAAAAACTACACCCCTCAAGGTGCTCAAAACCACATTCAAGAAGTTTATTAACCCTTCTGGTGCTTCACAGGAATTTTTTGAATGTTTAAATAAAAATGAACATTTAACTTTTTTTCACAAAAAATTTAATTCAGCTCCAATTTCTTTTATTTTACCAAGGGTAACAGGAGAAAATGGACCCCAAACATTGTTGTACAATTTGTCCTGAGTACGCCAATACCCCACATGTGGGGGAAACCACTGTTTTGGCGCATGGCACAGCTCGGAAGCGAAGGAGCGCCATTTGACTTTTCAATGCAAAATTGACAGGAATTGAGATCGGACGCCATGTCACGTTTAGAGAGCCCCTGATGTGCCTAAACATTGAAACCCCCCACAAGTGACACCATTTTGGAAAGTAGACCCCGTAAGGAACTTATCTAGAGGTGTGGTGAGCACTTTGACCCACCAAGTGCTTCACAGAAGTTTATAATGCAGAACTGTAAAAATAAAAAATCATTTTTTCACAAAAATTATCTTTTCGCCCCCAATTTTTTATTTTTCCAAGGGTAAGAGAAGAAATTGGACCCCAAAAGTTGTTGTACAATTTGTCCTGAGTACGCCGATACCCTATATGTGGGGATAAACCACTTTTTGGGCGGATGGGAGAGCTCGGAAAGGAAGGAGCGCCGTTTGACTTTTCAATGCAAAATTGACAGGAATTGAGATGAGACGCCATGTTGAGTTTGCAGAGCCCCTAATGTACCTAAATAGTAGAAACCCCTCACAAGTGACACCATTTTGGAAAGTAGACCCCCTAAGGAACTTATCTAGATGTGTGGTGAGCGCTTTGACCCACCAAGGGCGTCACAGAAGTTTATAATGGAGAGCCATAAAAATAAAACAAAAATTTTTTCCCAAAAAATTATTTTTTAGCCCCCAGTTTTGTATTTTCCCGAGGGTAACAGGAGAAATTGGACCCCAAAATTTGTTGTCCAATTTGTCCTGAGTACGCTGATACCCCATATGTTGGGGGGAACCACCGTTTGGGCGCATGGGAGGGCTCGGAAGGGAAGGAGCGCCATTTGGAATGCAGACTTAGATGGAATGGTCTGCAGGCGTCACATTGCGTTTGCAGAACCCCTAATGTACCTAAACAGTAGAAACCCCCCACAAGTGACCCCATATTGGAAACTAGACCCCCCAGGGAACTTATCTAGATGTGTTGTGAGAACTTTGAACCCCCAAGTGTTTCACTACAGTTCATAACGCAGAGCCGTAAAAATAAAAAATCTTTTTTTTTTCCCACAAAAATTATTTTTTAGCCCCCAGTTTTGTATTTTCCCAAGGGTAACAGGAGAAATTGGACCCCAACAGTTGTTGTCCTATTTGTCCTGAGTACGATGATACCCCATATGTTGGGGTAAACCCCTGTTTGGGCACACGGGAGAGCTCGGAAGGGAAGAAGCACTGTTTTACTTTTTCAACGCAGAATTGGCTGGAATTGAGATCGGACGCCATGTCGCGTTTGGAGAGCCCCTGATGTGCCTAAACAGTGGAAACCCCCCAATTATAACTGAAACCCTAATCCAAACACACCCCTAACCCTAATTACACCTCTAACCCTGACACACCCCTAACCCTAATCCCAACCCTATTCCAAACTGTAAATGTAATCTAAACCCTAACTGTAACTTTAGCCCCAACCCAAACTGTAGCCCTAGCCCTAACCCTAGCCCTAACCCTAGCCCTAACCCTAATGGGAAAATGGAAATAAATACATTTTTTTAATTTTTCCCTAACTAAGGGGGTGATGAAGGGGGGTTTGATTTACTTTTATAGCGGGTTTTTTAGCGGATTTTTACAATTGGCAGCCGTCACACACTGAAAGACGCTTTTTATTGCAAAAAATATTTTTTGCATTACCACATTTTGAGAGCTATAATTTTTCCATATTTTGGTCCACAGAGTCATGTGAGGTCATGTTTTTTGCGGGACGAGTTGACATTTTTATTGGTAACATTTTCGGGCACGTGACTTTTTTTATCGCTTTTTATTCCGATTTTTGTGAGGCAGAATGACCAAAAACCAGCTATTCATGAATTTCTTTTGGGGGAGGCGTTTATACCGTTCCGCGTTTGGTAAAATTGATAAAGCAGTTTTATTCTTCGGGTCAGTACGATTACAGCTAAGTAAATAAGGCAGCACACTGCAGCGCTAGAACATACAAACTTGAAATACGAAATTTGAACTGCATTACTGCACTAGAAATATGAAAAATGAGAGCATTTAGCGCATAAAAATGGCCAATTTTATGTGTACCTCCCTGCGCGATGCTTCCCTGCACCGCCGGCACATCGCGATCATCTTTGATCGCGGTGTGCCAGGGGTTAATGTGCTGGTGGCGGTCCGTGACTGCTCCTGGCACATAGTGCCGGATGTCAGCTGCGATAGGCAGCTGACACCCGGCCGCGCTCCCCCCGTGAGCGCCGCCGATCGCGCTGGACGTACTATCCCGTCCGTGGTCATAGGGGCCCACCCCACCTCGACGGGATAGTACGTCCGATGTCAGAAAGGGGTTAAAAGCTGTCTGGAGCCCTAACTGACAGTATAGATTAAGCACATGTGAAATAGGCCTAACGATGCAGTAACAATAAAAAGTTTCCCTTTTTTTTCAAATCAACCGCATGGCATTGAAAGGTAAAAGCCCATTGATTGACTTCATTGCTTTTTGCGCAAAAGTTGAATTGTTCTGCAAATTTACAGGAGTTACAAAGAAGTTAGGCTTCTTCTTTCCATTTTATAGTTAAATTTAGGTTCAAATAGTTTTCCGTGATTTAAAGACATTATGTATTATTACTTGTTTTTGTCTTTTGCAAAAAGTATATTCAGCAGGGAATCCCAAAGGTAGCAGCGTTTTCTCAAGGAGAGCCTCAATCATGAAAAACTTGGAAAATACTGCCCTAAATATTGAATTGTAATAGTATCAGACTTTGCACCGGGCTGGACAAATTGCTTAGAGCTCTAAGCACAAACTGTTTTTTTTTTTTTCTTTAAATGTAAATGGAAAAAAGTTTGACAGCAGCAAAGTCCCAGAAAACAAAGGGAAACACTAGCAATGAGACTGACCAGAGGTTTCTGGATTAACAGGGATCAGAAAGACTGGATGTCAAAT